>NC_056728.1:1959474621-1959652121 GCF_019279795.1 Protopterus annectens
GTAAAGGTATGTAATCTGAGAATACTTAATAGGGACGGGGGGGTGAAGCTTGAGCTAAATTTGTTTGTTAGTAGACTGGCTGTGTCCTCTGGGCATGAGATTTCATTTACAGTTAATACAGTGTATTGTTGTGTGTACCGGGGTGGTGGTACTGCGGTAGCATTGTCACCTCACAGTTAGACGTTGTCCTGTTTGATTCTCAGTTAGAGCGTCTTCTGTGTGGAGACATGCGTGAATGGGCGTACCTTCATTGAAGGTTGTGTGTCAGAGCTGGCAAATCGGCATGTAAAAATCTACTGCCAATCATTAGCGGACTGGAGTTCCGCTGTGGCGACCCCTAACTGGGAAAAGCCGAAAGACACAACAACAACAGTGTATTGTTGTGTTGATTCTTAACATGGAAAACTACAAACTAAAATGATAAATGAGAGGGGGGTGTGGAAGAGGGGACTGTGGTCTCTTAATGCAAAACAATTAAATGTGAGAGCATATATAATGAAATATCTATATTATTAGAGACAGTAACAAGAATGAGCAGGCCTGTCGTCTTAAAATACCTCCTCAGATCTTTTTGTATCTACTTACTATAAATCCTTGCAACACTGCTTCCCATTGTCAGGCTGTGAGTCAGCGCACATCAGGTTTTGCAACTGGAAAGTTTACAATTTGAAAAAAATATTATAAGCCAGTCAGAACTAGTTGCTTTCACATGGGTGGGCAACACAGTCACTAATCTCCACAAGTGGTGAATTAGCCAAGACAATGTGGTGAATTTAAGGTCTGTAACCATTTTTAAAAATCTTTATTAATGGTTAATGAGTATTTGATTAGCTTAGTTCATGCATGGAAACTGCCCATACATATATGTGTGAGCAGATTAAATGGATAAAGTACTTGCATGACTTTAAGTAAGCTGCTGCTTCTTTTAGTACATTTCTATTGCAAATTAAGGTTGTTTATGAGGAAACTGCATATTGATTTTATTCATTATTTTTACATGCCTCGTAGATCTAAAGGATAAAGATGGAAGTCTAAATTATGGAACCTACATTGTTTGGAAGTAAATAGGATTAGTTTGGATCTATATGGATTTAAGAACACCTGGGCAGATATTAGGCAGGTTTCTAGAGGAGAAGTAATGCTGGGTAAGTTCTTATTGTTTACTGATGTTTTGCAGAGCAGATAACAGTGGTGCAATCTGCATATTGTACTAAGGCTGTAGAGTTACAGGCTTTATGTAGGTCATTAATGAAGCTCTTAAAGAGAAAGGGTCCCAAGGCTGACCCTTGTGGAACACCAACTGGGACATGGAGGAAGGATGCCATGTCATTATGTCACTTGGCTGCCTGAGCTCTATATAAGAGCTAGATAAGATGCAGGATAAAGAGGTGTTGTCCGGTCCTGGGTTATGGTAGTCTTCTTTATAGTACTCAATCTTAACGATAATATCGTTTTGGGGAAGTGTGATGTTTATTAGTTGTTCAGAAAGTAGACATAATGTTTGGACAGAATATGTATAGATAAATTTTAATTCCATAAAATATGGCATCAGATTCGCCCACTGGTAAGATTTAGGGTCTTGAGTTCTTTCCTAACCATCTTTCACTATATATGTAGATGTGCTTGTTTTCCCAGGTGTTTGTGGGTTTTTACTGTTTATTCTGATATCACCCCACCTTCCAAAAAGATGTTGGCTACATAAAATCGTTGATATATGCATGCATGTATATACTATTTCATATATGTATGCATGTATATACTACAAAGACAGACAGATATATATTTCCATCTCTCTTGATCCTGACTCATGACTGAAAAGCATCTCTGATCTAACCCAGATAATGTATCATGTATATGTGAAATAAGACTGGGAGTGAAATCATTGTCACTACTGATAATACATGGTTAGGAAAACTAGATATGGGTAAAGTGTGAGACATGGAATAAGAAACTATAAAGGCTGAGAAAAAACCTGAAAGGAATTTTTTTACACCAGCCATTGCAAATAAGAAAAGAAAGGAAAGAAAAAAGATAATATGTTTATAATCATTGTGAGGCGTGGACTCCGCTGGAATATCGGGACTCGCGGGAAGAATATTATATGAAGAAGAAGATGCTGTGTTTGACGATCAGAAGACCAAAACATAAGCAGAATGTCAAAACAGATAAGACAAATGTATACATTGAGGTTTGTAATGAAAATTGTTTCTTCAAAATGTGAATATTATAAACAACGAGGTCAGTATACTCTTCTAAAGTGGACTAAAGGAGTAAAAATGGATGATGCCTTTATACAATCTTAGTTATATATCTTACAGAGATAGATCAACAGGAACAAAGTTAATAAAATTCCTCCACATGACTCAGCAGCTTACAAATAATTGCTTTATTAGTAAAAGTAAGCACTTTTGCATTCTGGTCTGAACTCTTCCTCAGACTTTAATATAATCACTTTAAACAACTACTACTAATATAGAAGGTAGTCATTAAAGACAACCTATAGAATGTCTAGCTTAATTATGACATCATCATTCTATGAGCCCCCATCAAGTTGTTAACAATGCTGCAACTAGAAACTGAAGACTACTGAACGCCAAAGTCATCATGTTCAATGTCATAACATTCAAAACAGGAAAACACTCAACTGACGTGCAAAAAATATATATATCATTTACAGTTTATGCTAAAAATACACTTGTACATAAATAACTATGTCCACTTATAACAAAATAAATTCTAAAATGAATAGTAACAACTCCAAACCATACATACTGTATAAAACATATGCAAGATAATATCTCAAATTCTTGGTCAAAGTCAAGTAAAAATAGTGCTTCTGTAGGAGCTATATAACAAATTGAGTAAAGCCTCATATTATATAAGCAGTAAACAAGGACTGGCGACATAGAATGCTCTGTAAATCCTGGCTTCCTAAACAAATATTGCTTAAGTAGCTCCAAATTTTTTAATGCTAGTGCACTTTAATGGCTCAGTTTTTAGTTGAACAACAAACCTTAATCATATTTCATTTCATGGACAAAGAACACAAAATTGTGAAATCAAAATATTCATTGAGACACTTCATAATTAAATCATCTTTAATATAATATGAGGCTTTACTAAATTTATTTATGTATGAGTGCATTTTTACCATAACCTGTAAATGATATATATTTTTTGCACGTCAGTTGAGTGTTTTCCTGTTTTGAATGTTATGACATTGAAGTTGAACATGATGTCTTTGGCATTCAGTAGTCTTCAGTTTCTAATTGCAGCATTGTTAACAACTTGATGGTGGGGGTCAAAGAATGATGATGTCATAATTAAGCTAGACATTCTATAGGTTGTCTTTAATGACTACCTTCTATATTAGTAGTAGTAGTTGTTTAAAGTGATTTTTATTAAAGTCTGAGGAAGAGTTCAGACCAGAATCCGAATGCGCTTACTTTTACTAATAAAGCAATTATTTTTAAGCCACTGAGTCGTGTGGAGGAATTTTATTAACTTTGTTCCTACTGGATTATAGACTTGCTCCTCTGACTTAAGGCCCAGTTGGTGTGATTTGCTGTTTAGTATTTACAGAGATAGATGTCAACAAAGTGGTATGAAGTTTAGTGATGGTAGACAGCAGAAGAAAAGTGATATTTTTAATGAAAAAGAAGGGATTGATGTACAAGATTTTGTTAAAACAGCGGTTGAAATCTGTGTAATCTGTTATTTGCTGTGACCTATTCATAGATTGTAGACATGCAGTTGATGGATAATGATGCTCCATTACAGGTATCAGAATGGTACAGGTTGTTTTAATGTGGATGATTATTTGGGAAATAACATGAAGGCAGTTAGAATGAAGGATTTGATATTAAAGGGGGAGGAAAAGGGACATTGGATTGTCATTTTAGAAAGGCAGCAACATAGGTTCATAGATTAGTACTAGGCTAACTGCCCTTGCAAGACATTTTAAGCCTAGCCAATTATTCCTTGTGAGACGCAAACTCTGCACCTTGTGTTTTATAAGGCAAACACCTTAACCATTAGGCCACCCTCCCAACCCTCATTTTCTAGGATTCATCAGTTTCAAAGAATGACAAAGTGAAGGCTTATAATATTAGAGGTAGGCCATACATATATATATATATTTTTTTATTCTGTTAAGTGATAAAGTCAGAGAATGAAGAAAGGTGAGCTCTAGGTTTTTTTTTTTTGTTTGGAACTTAGGTTTTAAGGAACAAATGCAGATGATACTGATGACTGTAGTAAAACTGGGGAAGAGTATTAAATACTGCCATACTGAATTTTAAGTAGAGCAAGATACAATAACATTGAAGAAAGGTCATTTGAGAGTTTAGAACAGTAAGTGATTAAGTTGTGGGAAGATCATCTGCATATAAGAGTTTTTATGATGCCTGAACAGCTTGGTAAGTGATATTTGTAAAGAAATTAATAATTATGTACAATAGTACATGAAAAGATAAAGCACATAAAGAGGGGCTAGAACTACACAATGGGAAGAATATATTATAAGAGAAAGGAAATATGTGAGATCTGATTTTTTTTGAGTTGTTGTTATTGAGGATCACTTGTCTGTGATGAATAAAGCCTTGTTGCTTTGCAACTCTACCTGAGTTTCATGAGTTTTGGAAATTATTGTGACTGAGCTCATCAACAAAGTTTTAAGAATACTACTTTTTTTGTTTTTTAGTCTTTCCTCAACACTTATGTTGGTGAGTTAGAACTAGACAGATTCCTGTGCGTGTTAATTTTTGTTTTTATTTTTCATTTTTATTTATTTATTTATTATTTTTAATATTTATATAATGAAGATCATGGTATACCAGAATAAAGTTTAAAAATGTGTATAGAACTAATGAGAGATATAGAACTGAGTCAATTTTTTTTTCATTGAAAATTTAATAATGTTGGTTCTGGGATATTGAATTCTAGAGCTGGATGTTGTGATCAATGAAATATATTCAAATATAATATACTGAACAAATAATTACTTATTAAACAAAACATGCTAGATTTGTCATGAAAATATGATTTTACATATTTATATAGCTGGGAGATAGATTTTGACAATAAAATAAAGCTTGTTGGTAGATGGAAAGAGATGAAGAAGCGATTATATCATGCAAAGGTGAATAGCAGTCGGGCTGCAGTAGACATTGCAAAAGAAGCTAGAAATAGGTTTACAATGGAAGAGAATTACAAGAGAATGCAGGAAGAGTGACAAAGAGAGAGAGAGAGAGAGAGAGATGAAAAAGTGACTTCTTTTGACATCAGTATAAATTATTCCAGGGATGCAGAAAGATGTTCCATGTAAATGAAACATTTCAGTGCAGTTTTATTTGAGTATCTATTCCAGATGTTTAGAAGGAATAACGACATTGTATGTGTGGATACTGTGGAGACGTGAGCTCCAATAGATATGTAGCGTGGTCAAGATTTCGAAAGAAAGCTAAATGAGAGCATCAATAGATTCGACAAATTAATTGAATCTACTTAGTATTGTGGACACAAGAAAGAAACATCTGAAGTGATTTACTGGTTAAAAAAGTAAAGAATATAGAGGATAGAACCCAGAATGCAATTATTTGGAATGAGGCAGGTTAAAGAAACAGACTGGGAGATAGGGGGTTTGTATCCTTTTTATAAAGTGAGGAGATTTCAAATTTTCAAGAATCATACCTGGGTAGGCACCCTCTGAAGAGGGTTGGGCATTGGGCTAGCAACCCGATCCTGTAAAACCTGTACCTGCTACGGAACCAATGAGTGCCGAATGGTGCTCATTGCCCACTTTGCTGAATGCAAGGCAGTGAATCCAATATGTTTTGTCAGATGTTAACCCATTTTCTGGCTACATTCTCTGGTACATCCGTTTTGTGGATGATGTTTTTGTCTTGTGGAAAGGGCATGGTGAAAATATCAGTAATTTCATTGATTACCTGCATAGTACTACAGACCTTTTGAAGTTTACTTTTACTTTTTCTGATACATGTGTTGATTTCTTGGATGTGAGTGTCACCCTTACTGATTTAAAGCAGATAAGAACCAGTATTTATCACAAACCCACAAGAACTAATGCCTGTCTTCACAGGTCAAGCATGCACCCGAGACACATACCTAGAAATGTCCTCAAAGGACAAGTCTATAGAACCCTACGCCTACATAATAATGATGAAGAGGCAGTAGTTGCTTTAAATAAGTTACAAGGCAATTTCAAACAAGAGGCTATTCTAGCTCAGAAATCACTAGAGTGATAGCAGATGCATGGAAATTGAGATCTACAAGATGTAAACCATACATGAGCTCTTATAGTGCTGATACAAGTATACCTTATGATACAAGTATTGATAGAAATAAGTTTAGAATAGTGTTTAGATTTGCAAGTGACATCAATAAGTATACGGAAATTATTAAAAAGAATTGGCACTTATTACATGAAATGCCAGGTCTGGTTTCCACAGTTGGTGACACCCCAAACTTCAGTTTTAGAAATGATGTGTCTTTAAAGCAGCAGCTCTGTAATAGAGAAAATCAGTCTTTTAGAAAAAAATCTCTCAAACAGACAGGGCACCTTCCCGTGCAGGAATTGTGCTGCTTGTCAGCATGTCTACACTATAAATGAGTACATTCATCCTGTGAAATGTTTTAAACTTTATACGAAGAATTACTATGATTGTAAAAGTGTCGATGTTGTTTATTTTTGTTTTTGCCAAGCATGCTATGCCTATTATGTAGGCAAAACAAATAGGAGTTTTAAAGAAAGAATGTTAGAACATATAAGGGACATACGGAACCAGAAGCAATCAAATGCTCTAGCTAATCATGTCCTGAATACAGACAGTAGTCATTGTTTTAAATTTTTAATCTTACAACAAATAGTAAGGACAAACAGAGGTGGTGATGTAGAAAACCACACTGAAGAATTAGAACAATGGATCACTAAATTACAAGCAGATAGATATCCTGGTTTGAATGGCTGCACCTCATTAGTTCCTTACCTTAAGGCAAGGTGCCTTAAACACTAAATATGAGTTTTTTATATATTTTTTATTGTACTATTATGGTTATATGTGCACAAAATGTGTGTGTATATGTACATATATATATATATATATATATATATATATATATATATATATATATATATATATATATATTTTAATAACCATCAGGGATGACATTCCCCCTTTTTTAAATATTATTGTGTGTAAATACACACCTTTCTATATATTTTATGCATTTTTTATGGATATCGATATATGTTCTTATGTTAGTGGAGTAATATCTCTTTAAATTGTGATGTCATACTAATTGTCCTAGTATTTAACCAAGCATCAGTTGTAGTGATGTGGTCTGATGAAGCAACATTAAGTTGTGAAAGTGCCTACCATTTGTCTTCAGCAATATATTGACTGATTTCCAGTGTGTAACTTTAGTGCCTTAATTTACTTTTGCTGTTGTTGTGTGTTTTGGGCACCTCAGTGTACCTGCAGCCGTTTGGTTTTTGCATCTTCAGTGAATCCAGGATACCTGGGTAGAGAGTGATATTATGAGGATTCAGAACTGTGAGATCGACAGGTGAGACACAAAAATGGTAATAAAATCATCCAGGCAAAGGGGTACTTTAAAGCTGTTAAAAATTAAGTAAGGTACACTGTCCAATATGATAAATCAAAACATAGGAAATCCATTAATGAATAAAGTTGTCATCTGTTAGATTTGTACTACTTTAAAAAGTAGAAGGGGGGAAATAAATGTTATTGGGATAATTTAAATAAATTAACAGGAGAAGGTATTTCACAAAAAAATGAATGGAAATTGATAGTGATTGGTGAGTTGAATGCCCAAACAGGGCCATATAAAGATTATTCATTTTATCTAAAAAGAAAAAAAACTCTTTTTATTGTAAAACAGTTTAAGAATATTTTTACAGTTTTCATTTTTATCAGCCTTGTTCATTGCTTGAAACATTTCTTTGAAAGATATCTGCCATGTTTTCATTGCCAAATCACTAATCTCCAGACAGAATAACAAGCAGCAATGGAAATGTTTTAAGTGAGAAAACTGTACTCCCAATGCTGGATTTACATTTATCTCTATAAAGTCTAGAAAACAGTTCACTAATTGAGAATAGCAAGTCACGTGATTGGACCTTAACTGAATTAAAGTCCCAGCACTAAAAAAGCACTAGGGAAACAATAAACAACTAAATGCTCCTGTAATAATAATACAATACCAAAATGTTAAAACCATATTGCATGCAAAATCGGTTGCCAGATAAAACAGTGTGTACACACAAACTTGACAAATCTAGGACATGTAAGTAAATAAAGGTTTTGATTTTGATCATAAAAATTGAATATCTGAGAAAATTTAAAACATAAAAATCAAACAGCTGTATAAACCCCCACTGTCAAGTTTGGAAACTGAAAAAAATTTTTTTTTAAGATTTTAAAAAACAGAACACACTGCCTGTTGTGGAAATGGCCCACAGGGCCAGATAGCCTCACACCAAAAAAGGTGGAAAAAAAACGTTTCCTTTGAGAATCTGAAGTAAGACAGCTGTATCCATAAGCTCTAAAAATATATATTATTGTTACTGTTTCACCAGATGTATGCATGTCCTAACTTGAAACTACTATCCTGTGGCAATGATAAATTGTCAATGTAGCTGATGCTCATTGCATTGTAACTCTTCTTAGTACTACTACCCCAGTGTAAGTTTAAATAACAAACTCAGGGGTGTAGTTAGTCACTGCCAACCTCCACTCTATTCCATTCTATTGAACACACTTCCGAGAAACTGGTGCCCCCGTACCCCCTCCACTGTCGCCAGACTAACTAGTTGACACTAAATAGTGTCTACTACAAGAACATAGTCCGGCAAGAAGTGGACCAAACTGGCAACACTGTGCAATACATGGAGCCAGTACCTACTGCCCCCCCCTCCTTCCGTATATTCCCTTACTGAGTCCTGTAAACCCCCCTAAGCATGTAATCTGGGCTTTTGTTTTAGCCATATATTGGGAACTTGAATCCTGCTGCTAAATGGAAATATAAATATAATAACTCAAGTGACATAACCAGGTAAAGCCTCAAATATGTAGGTAATTTAAAAAAATAAAGGGACTGACTATTAGTAACGAGGAAATGTGAAAGACATGTGGAAACCCCTCCAGGATGGAATGATCTTGCTACAGGTCATCTCTTGAGCCTCTTTAACTTCAAGTAAGCAAGCCAGATTCAAAGAACCATTTAGGCCAGGCACATGACATGCATCCAGCCTTAATTGCCACCACAGTTCCCTACTTTCTAAATACAAGGGAGTGTGGCCTCCCCTTGGGTTGGAACTAACCTGGTCTATAACACTAAATGTGAAACTGTGGCCTGAGTTTTCCATGACATGTTTGGCTAGAGCATTCTCCATTTTGCCTTTTCTGATGGCATACAGGTGTTCATATATACGATCTTGTAATCTTCTGTCTGTCTTGCCTACATAGAAAATGGGACAGCAGACACACTGGGCTAAGTACACTACCTGTGTACTGTTACAGTTGAATTTACCTACCAAGTGGAAGACTACCTCATTGATGGAAAACCTTGACCCTGTTTTTATGTATCCACAGTATCGGCACATGGAGCATTTGTACATGCCCAATCTGTTACTGTGGATCTTGAGTTTTCTTTCCAGTATATCCTTGATATTCTAACCTCTCCTGTAGACTACCCTGGGAGGGACTACAAACACCTTGCGTGTGGACTCATCCTGCAGGATCAAGGGCCAGTTCTTCATGACTGTTGTAAAAATGGCTCTGGCATCCATAGTGTAAGTTATAATCAAACTTTGGAATGAGTAAGGTGCCTTTTTTATACTCTCTGATCGTATTGGCATATTTCCACCCCCCCTGACTAAGAACAGGTTCATAGAAATGGATTGGACCTCTTCCACTAGGTCTGAAACTAGATCATGTGGGTATCCTCTGCTGATAAAGAGGTCTGCCATGAAATTACATTCCACTAAAAAATCAGGGTCTCTAGATATCATCCGTGCTGCCCGTACAAGTTGGCCTTTGACAATGGACCTTTTCTGTTTGTATGGGTGGGAACTGTCAAAATGAACGTAGCTATTAGAAAAGGTGTATTTTCTGTGTATTTTGGCTACTTAGCTCCTAGAAGTCAAATCCGTCCTTAGATCCACATCTAAGTAGGTGATACTATCCTTAGATGTGCTGTGGATAAATTGTAAAAATTCAATGGAGGAGTTGAAAAGTTGTACCGTAGATCTAACAACATTTTCTCCCCCTCTAGTGATGATATAAATATCATCAAGGAGCCAAGTGTACATAAGTACAAAGTCCATGACTGAACTCTTATTCATAACAAATTCCCTTTCCCAAATGGCCATTACCATATTGGCCACACTTGCCCTGCAAGGAGAACCCATTGGTACTCCTACGTTTTGAAGATAGAATCTATTATTGAAAGAAACATAATTGTTGGATAGAATGATATCCAACAATTCACTCACCAATTGGATCTCGGTAGCAGGGGCTAGTTTAAGGGACATCAAGGAAGGGATCCATTCCAAAGCCACCGAGTGAGGGATGGAAGTATATAAATCCTTTACATCAACAGTTAAAAAATAACTATCCTCACAAAAAGGTGTAGAATTGACCCTGGCTGAAAAAGACTAAGAATCTTTACTAATTTGAGATTCAGTAGCCACATATTTTTTCTACTTTGGCAGCAGCGTATGTAATGCTGCCCCTAGCAGTTACTAGTGGACGCATGGGGGGATTTAAAAGATTTTTATGAATTTTGGGGGTACCGAAAATTACTGGAACCTTAAATACAGGAAAAGAAATAAAGTTAAATAAATCTATGTCAATGGTTCCATTCAGGAACATATCACTAAAATAAGAAACTACACGAGAATTTCCTATATTAAGCTCATTCCGGGATACCTCGAGGTAACAGTCAGCAGAGAGGATATCCTCTATTCTTCTATTGTAATCTGATTCCTCCATAACCACTAAACCCCCACCCTTGTCAGGTTGTATTACCCTGACCGAAGCCCCAGCTAGCATGTTGAGTAGGGACTGTTAGCCGACGAAAAGCATTTGGTTTTAACGGCTTAAAATAAATTTGTATTTTTTCATTTACATCGAGTTGGACTTTGTATTCTCAGTGGAATTGAGACTTGGGCTTTGGAGTGTTTGGTGAGTCTACACAACCTTAGAAAGTTGCTAGAGTAATTGGATTTGTGTTAGTATGTATTTTCTGAAGGATATGAACTTTCAAATTCAAATGCATGTCATGATTTAGTTTCTTTAATCTGCAGTGATTTGTCAGATAATTACAAATTTTATGAGGAACAGACCAAAAATAGGACGAAAAAATGTGGACATTCTGTGAAAATCTGGGCAGTTGAGAGCTAGGACACACACACACGCACACACACACACGCACGCACACACACACACACACACACACACACACACACACACACACACACATACACATATACTAACAAACATCCCAGTGACACAAAGAAACTCCAACTGACATCTATACACTAACAGAAACACCCGCACACTTCCATTCATGCACACAGACAAAAACAGACACAGAGATGACTTCCCTACACTTACCTCCCAAATTGTGATCACCCAGACACACACACACACACACACACACACACACACACACACACACACACACACACACACACACACACACAATGATTATCTGTACTGATGAACATTCTTTTAAGTTGAATGGGTTTATACTATCAAAAGGTGGCATACACTTTTTTCTCTCTACAATAAAAATAAATCGGCATAGTGATTCACTGACTTACTGTGCCTAGTTAACTTGGTGCTATTCCTGGGTGAGAAAACATGCTTAGTTTTCTTTATCTGCTCCACTAGAGTGCTGCATCTGCATACATAGCTTCAGCAGAGACACCTCTCTCTGCACTGCATCCATTTCCACAGTAATGCTGACATGACATAGTGGTCTCATTTAAGGTTTCCATGGTGTGAAAACTCCAATAAATGGGTTCTGCCACATGATACGCCTTTCCAAATCCCAAGGTAAAAAATGCTCTGCCATGTTACATTTCTAGAAAGGTCGTTAACCTGCTTTTATATTAATATTGGAGCAGTTGACATTCAAAATGAAGATTTTAGGTTTGTCAAAGCTAAATTTCTGACATAATTAGAATGGGTTAACCCTGTAGCTGTGCTATTTGTTACAATATTTATTTGAAAAATGCCCTGATATCAGAAAGGACAAGCCTTTTCTCAACTGTAGATTTATAATCTACTTTTGATAATGTAGCTACTGATTTATTGTGGCCAATAATATCTGAAAAGTATACAGAGACATTGATAAATATATTTAAGGCACTGTACAAAGTTAACTGGGATATTTAATGAACCACATCAACATCATACAGACTGATTTCCTATGGACAGCTGAGTTAATATTGTTTATTTGGTTGAGGTTATCAATAAGGTATCACAATCGGGTACAGATAAGCAAAAGTAGATATGTAAATATGTGCACTTATTGTGCACACGCATGATATGAAAGTGTTATCTTCAGGCATACACAATATGAGATAGTAATCCAATATTTGTGAGATATTAACTGCAAAAATTTAATTCAGAGATTAGTTGCACCAGAGTAAATGCATTGCTAGTTTGCAATAGAAAATGTGAGTGCATATAGTCTGCAAAGCTGAGCATAAGGTAGAATAAACAGGTCAATATTAATTCATCAAAGGTTCATGTCAGCAAACCTTTCTTCATCAAATGCTAACCATTGAAAAGTAATATCAGTGCACATTCATATCCATGAGAAATTTATATAGGGAAAGGAAGCAGTTGGCCAGTAGCACAAATTTGCCCTTTTCCCCACTTGTAGTATGATCTTGGAGTTGGCATTTATAGTTGGGGGGTGAGGGTTCAAGCTCTCCACTTTGGTGGGTTTTACATATGGTGGTGTCTGTTCCAGTATTGTTTTGGCCAAGTGCTGAGGTTTCCTGTTTATATTTTGTTTTTATGAGAATGTCTGTTGACATGAATGTTCGATGGTTAAGGTTCAATGAAGAAAGGTTCAATGAAGTGAACCTTTGATGAATTAATATAGACCCAAGCAAACAGTGACATATAAATATATGAGTTTTTTTTGTTGTTGTTTACAAATTCATAATGGAAATTATAAAGGTAACATCATAATCTAGAGATATTGAAAGCAATGTATACAATTTACAGATGTAATAAAAATTATACAATTTACAGATATAATAAAAACATTTCATTTGAAATATCATTAGTCTCATAAAAGCAATAAACACTAAAGTAAACTTTGGCTCATGTATGGAGCAGAAATGTGGGACACAGATAATATTTTTTCCTATAGAAATGTATGCCGCTTGCATAGAATTGCACTCAGTTTTCTGGTATTATTTTCTTCCCTAAACTTGAGAAAAGAATTTCAGCTGATCTCTTAAAAAGCAACAATGGCCATGGCATTAGCACAGAGCTGGTCTAGACTGCTACTATTAATTATACATAAAGTCAAAAAAATAGCCTTGGAAGAAATAGAAATGTGGCACACATTATAAGGGTACACATTAGTAACTCAAAAATTGATAAAGTATTGGTTATATTTTGAATTACATGAAAAGTTATTTTAAAGAGAACATTGCCTTAAGTCATATTTAAAGGAAGTAATGTGAAACTGGAAGAAGAGAAAAAAGAAAAATTAATTGCAAAAAGTAATTATTCTAAGTTATATGCAAACTGGAAACTTCCACAAGGGGTTCACTTCTAAATTTCAAAATCCCCAAATCTCTTTTCAGAATATCGAGTTCAGAATCTCGAGATCTTGGAATCTTGAAATTGTGAACCCTCCCCTGAAGCACCACTAAACACATAAAAAACAAGTGTATGTAGGGGGAAACCCCCCTGCAACCCCCACACCCCCTGCAAGTTAAATATACCAACTTCAAGATCACAGTACAGTGAGGACAAGGGAAATCTCCCGGTCCGTGCTGTATGCCGATCTCCGTTCAGGATTTCGAAGTTTTAAAACATTGAACATATGATCTTTGATCATATGAGATTCAAAGTTTTGGACTTCGAAATTCTGAACGTAACCCTCCACAAGATAATAATGCATGGAAATGATATAAAAAGTTTCAAGCTTAGATTATTCACGGAATATATGTTTGAAGTATATAAAACTAATATCTTAAATAAAAGACTAGAAAAGACTATTGAGTTATACCTTACCTTTGAGGCTTATTTAGCTGGGAAAACCTCCTTCATGGACTGTTCAACATATACAGAAAACACTTTGTGCAAATTATGCAAAGTATCTGAAAGAAAATAAAGAAGAAACGTGTATCACTTTATTTAGAACTAATGATATGTCACACTACTGTAAATGTGAAAAAGTCTTGTTTAAAACTGACAAATTAAAAAGTAATAATTTTTAAGGGAAGTGGCCAAGATGCCAAACAACTAACAGCTCAGAATTTCAGCTCTACCTATTTTGTATTATTCTCTCAAGAAATTTTATTTCTCTTTTGAAGAAAATTACTCCGCTACTTCTTAGAAGAAACATTATTATCTGTCCTTTTGTTATTTTTCAAAATTAGTTTTGGTGCATCCTTTTTCTTTTATTTTTTTCTGTCATAAATTCTTCTACAAGTGATACAGACACGAGTAACTCAAAGAAATCACACCAGGAGAGTACAGTGAAGAAGGAACTACAATCCATAATTACAAATATTCAGGAACTCTCAATCAAAATGGACAAACTGGAAAATAAAATTGATAAGATAAAACAAGACAGCAGCAAACAACTGGATCTACTCAATGAGGTAATTAAAAAACATTCTAAACAAATTTCCTCTATTGAATAAGCAGTGAATGACATTGATGGCAGATTGTCTGAGTATGAAAGCCAGAATGTATTTCTTCTGAAGCAGAATAACAAACTACTAGAAAAAGTAGAAGATTTAGAGAGTAGATCAAGAAGGAATAATATAAGAATTTATGGAATACCAAAAAAAGAAGAGGGCAGTAACATAATACAATTCTTAAATAACTGGTTACCTATAGCATTAAACCTACGTGATTCTCTTTCATTTGGAAATAACCCATGTCAAAACCAGCTTCATTTGTTAATTCCTCCACTCCCAGATCCATAATAGTTAGATTTTTGTCTGTTCAAGATAAAGACTTGGTATTAAAATCTGCCTGATCAAATCCTCCTGTCAAAATTACTGAAAAAAACATTCATTTTCATATTGATTATACCTCCTCTGTTATTGCTAGAAGGAAAAAATGTGTTCCTTTAATAACCCTTTAAAAATCCAACATAAAAGCTCAAGTGTTATTCTAGCCAAGATAAAAATATATTTGCCTGATGGTGAAAAGATCTTCAGTTCCTTGCAAGAAACTATGGATTTTGTTCAAAAGAAAAACCTATGATCTGACATAGAGGATATGGACTGGACTGCACAAATCCTGAAGAGACATGCAACAAAAAATGGATGGACTGCTAAAGAAGGAGCTAATAAAACATTAAATGATAAATAAACCTGACATTTTAATGTATATTATTTTAACTCTAAACATTTCACTTCCTAATTTTACCTCTGGAAAATTTTAATAAGGTAAATAGAGATTTTTCTTTCTTCTTTTATTTTTCTTATTTTTCATCCTTTTTTGCTTTTTTTGTTGTTGTTGTTGTTCCTATGTACCTGTCATTCATTCTGTTCCTCTATCTGAACATTGTTGCCTGTCTGTTATGTGTTTGTACTATGCGGTCTCAGTCTCAATATATCTAAGAATCTATTAATATTATTTATATGCTGTGTTGCAAATAGACTGCCTTCATGTGTGTGAATGGTGGGGTAATACAGTAATGCTTACTTAGTTTGTAAGGGTGCTTATAATTATAAATGTCTCAGTGATTTAACTAAATGTATTAATATGCTTGGCTATGGATGCACTTGTAATTATTATTTGATTGAGTGCTATGGAGAATGGCAGATCTCCCTTTTTTTTTGTGTTTTATTTATAACTCTCCTTATGGTATTTTTAATGTTGTGTTCAGCTTAAGCCTTTGGTTACAATGCTTTATTATTAGAGAAAGATAGATATGTTAGTGTTTTTCACTGCCATTTGCTTATGGGCGATGTCTTTGTAATATACTTACTGTTGATTTATCATGTTTCATATATTGCTGCCTATTCCACATGATTTTGAGCAATAAGCAATGTTTTATAGTGTTAAACTATATTAAAGGTACTTTTTGGTGGTTTTATGGACTTTGCAGCAATGACATTACATCTATTGATTTACATGTCATCCAACGCTCACATAAAGTCAGCTTAAGCTCTTTTTTTTAGCTCAAACATATTATGTGCCTTGTTTTCCCACCTGAAGACCTGTAGAAGCTCCTGTGAGTGAATTTAGACTTGTGTGCTATGTCTAAACCTGCCCATGAACCAGCAATTAACTGCTGAACACACTGAGTTGAGATAATAGGTATTTTGTTGAAAAAAAAAAACTAAATAAGGGCTGTTTCAATTATTCCTATGATTTATAATGCATTACAGCACCAATTTAAAGACTATGAATACAAAAACATTTTATCGTCTTAGGAAAGATTTTTCAGAGCTCTTTGCTGACTGTACCATTTAACAGAGCTCTTAATTCACAAAACAGTAACATGTATTTTGTCATATTATATTCAGAATGGCTGTTTTATTTTTTGCTTGTTGAAGCAAATACCCAAGAATGCAAAATATACATATTTTATCAGAGTTGTGACATTACAAAGTCATCAGATATAAATGGATATAGTTGTGTGAGTAAATGCACTGTGTTTATATATTTAATCCTGAATATATATCTGGGCAAAGTTATTCATACACCTTTAATATGACTAGCAGCATGGTTTGTTCAGTAGTTTATAAAACTTAGCATGTATAAGTGTATATTACATTGTGAATCGAAATCAGATAAATCAACAAGGAAAAGACATTTATTTCAGAGGTGACTTGAAACATTTTGTAGTTAATTAATTTGTCTAGAATCACTTAAAAATGGTACCTGATGTAATAAACTTCAGAACTATAATATGGAGCTTGATAGTGGCACAGGACCTAATTCTTTTGTGCTGAACAGTAAATATCTGTAAACATGGGTGTAATATTACAGTGCAGTAGTACTAAATAAATAAGCTAGGTTGTGAGTTAGGATCAGTTTTGGGACCATCAGATCACAGTGAGAATAAGAGGGCCCTTCAAATGAACATTTAGTTTTAGGGAGATAGTGACTAAGAAGGAGGGTAATGGACCTAGTTAGACTTCAGGAAGAAGATGGGGTACAGTATCTGTATCATAGGTATTTATTTTGAAGGCTGCTGCATTGGAAGAGATGTTGGACATGTACATAAGAGTAAGATTGCACACATACTTATTAAGTTAACTCTGACCTCAGAGCAGACTTGTTCCCTCCCTTCCAGATACCACTTTGTTGCAGTGATGATACCTAAAGTCTTTACTGTGGTCTCTTTAAATATGAATCCCCCCTTTGTTTTCCTTCCTCTGTATTGGTGAACTATCATAATATTTAGAGTAGAGGCTCTGGTCGAGTTATATTCCTGTCTATACAGCATATGAAGCAATTTCTTACTTGTTGTTGATTATGCCCAGATGTTAAGAAAACACTGATATATATTGACTCGCATTAAATGCCACAGATTTGTTTTTTGATATTTAGAGTCAGCTTGCATCATAGAAGCCTGTTGAATTATACACTTGTTTATTGATATATGTTAACTAGATAGACCGAAAACCCTTGTAAAGTCTAGCCAGCTGAACTTATGAAAAAATTGATGAGTTAGACTTTCTTGGGAAAAACTTCATACCACGTACCTCAGAGGGAAATTTAAGTTTACCCAACCTATCATCCACTGCACCATGAGAGGATGCTAATATGTTATAATGTTAATGTTTGCTGTGTACTAGAAACTTGGTTTACAAAAAGGGGTTCATTAAATTAGGAATATATCAGATTGGTGTTTGGTCTAGATATTTAGTATGATGTTTGTCTTATACAGATGGAAATGATCAAACCAAACAAGATCTCCTTTTGATTGGAAGGACAAGAGGAGATAATCAGAAAAGAGTTTGTCTCTATGTTCTTGAACATATATTAAGATGGTGATCATTGGAATATGGGAATGTCCCATTTCACAATCTCCTATTTACGTTCTGTAATCTTTATCTTATGGACTACATAATGATGCTGATTAATGTGACTTATTCTGATCCATGGCACTTAGTAAAAGTAATCTACCAAATTCATAGGTTCATAGGTAGGTACTAGGCTATTGGCCCTAGGGCCTATATAAGCTTAGCCAAAAAGGTACCTTGGCTTTCACCACCCAAGAAAATAATTTTCCTGTGCCCCTGTCGAGCAGAGCCAAAGAAGTGATCCCCTGGGTGAATTTCGTATTTCCCATCCAATCATCAAGATTTTTCTTGAAGAGGGCTAATGAGGAGCTTTGTTTGATATAGATAGGTAGTTTGTTCCAGAGTATGGGAAGTCTATGGGACAGGAATCTATCTCTCCAGCATGTTCTGTTTATTGTGGTGACAAGGTTTTGGTCTCTAGAGCATGTAGCTTGGAGTGATTGGGATTTCTTTAAGTGGAGCATGCCCAACAGCTCTGGGTTTGACATAGCTTTGTATGTTAAGCAGAGATTGCCTCTGAGTAGGCTATATGCAATGGAGTAAAGCTGGAGTTATTTGAGATGGTCTGAGTAGGGCATCTGTTTGAAGCTGATAATCCTCTTTGTGAGGTATTTCTGTGGCCTTTCCAGTTGTTGTAGATGTCTTGTAAGGTACATACCAGAAGGGGCATTGTACTCTATAATGGGTCTAATGAGTGATGAGTAATGGGGAACAATTACATCTTTTTTCCTGTATGAGAAACCTTTTGTGATGAGGTGTGCCATGTAGAAGGATTTCTTGACTACTGTGGTAATATGATTATCAAAGGAGAGACTACTGTCCACCTGTGTCCCAAGGTCTCTTATCACACTTTCAGTATTAAGTAGACTACTGCCTATGTGGTACTTCATGGGTACAGAGTTTTTATTAAAAGGGATGACAATGCAGTTTTTGGCATTGAGCTTGAGGCCATGGCTTTGACACCAGGCATCTGTCGCAGTAAGGCCCTTTTGTAGGATGTCCACATCTTTAGGAGTTTCGATTATGGCTCCTAGTTTGCAGTCATCTGCAAACTTCATTAGCCAAATACCTTCTGTGTTAGCCTGTACTTCAGAGAAGTAGATAAAAAACAGGAGAGGACTCAGGACTTAACCCTGTGGTACTCCACTTGTCACTGGTCTGAAGTCGGATTTGGAGTCTGCTACTTTCACAGTGTGGGTTCTGTCAGTGAGCCAGTTGGCAACCCATCATGTGACATAGGGTTTTATACCTAGTTTAGTGAGTTTATATATAATTCCAGAGTGGGGGATGGTGTCAAAAGCCTTGGCAAGATCTAGATAGGCAGTGTGAACCACCTTACCCTCATCTACAGCTTTGGTGACTGCTTCAAAGAAGTCTGTCAGGTTTAGGAGACATGATCTGCCTTTTACAAACCCAAATTGAGTGGTGTCCAGAGTTAGGAGATTACCAATATCTTCACGATACCCATGCAGACAGACAATAGAGGTACGACTAATGAATCCTACACAAATGTACTTTATAAGCACTTACACGAATGCATGGATCGTGCTATCCCAAACAGAACCAAGATGCTATCCTCCAAAAAAAGAAGCCAATCTTTTGGTCCCCTGCCTATAAACAAACTTTACAACAGGAGAAAGAAACTGCTGCAAAAGAGAGTAAAATCCCATGATTGGAGGAACTCCCTGGTCAGCCTCAGTAAGAAGCTGACAGCCCTCATTAAATCCTCCAAAGCTAGTTACAAAAACAAAATTGCCACTGATTCTAAAGACATCCACAAAGCATTCTATAGCTATGTCAAGCATCTCAATGGCAACACTCAGATCTGCTCTGCGTTACAGCTCAATGGCACTAAATATACAGAACCAAAAGATATTGCCAACATCCTGGCAGATGGGTTCAGTGCTAACTTTACCCCCCCCCCCCATTCTATATAGTGGTGCAGCTGAATAGAAATATCAGAAACAGAGAGGTCACTAACCAAATACGGTCTAAGTACAAGTAATCATACTTTGGACACATATATGTAAAATGTAAAGTTAATGTTTGATCTCTCTATTAGATGTTCACATTATACTCTATCCCAGAGCAGTCAAGTGCATGTTTTATTTAATGAGATTCTAATATGTTTAGTAAACATATAACTTTAAACCTGATTTATATTGGGTTACTATACAATCCCAAATGTATTGTTGATACTAGCATTCTGCATACAAGACATTAGCTGAAAATAATGTACCTGGAGTGTGGGATGTGCATTGTGGGTGGTTTGATTAATAATTTAATCAAACCAGGAACATTATGTTCCATGTATGTTTTTGTAAATAGAAATCTGTTTCAGAAGCTGATAGTTAAACTTCTTGTTTCTTGTTTTATCCCTGATAAAGTACTCTAGAATATATTTCAAGTTACTATATAAAAAGTATATTACAGATGTTTTAAGTATACCTTATTCATATGCTAGCTTATGAGTGTCTGTCACCTAATGTTAATGGCATAAATAATAATACAAAAAGAGCTGATTTGCTTAAGTTTATTAAAATACATAAAGCACAAATAATCTTTCTGTGAGAGACTTACTTATTGAAAAAAGATTTGGATACAATATCCTTTAATGGCTATACTACACTTCCTGGCTCCTAGTAACTCTAAAAAAACGAAGTCAGCTTAAACCCAGCAGCAAATTATGAGACTCCACAAGTTGTTTTAGCGCTTTCATTCACTTTAATCTTCTGTGAACTTCCTCAGAAACAACTTCACCATCCATACACCTGTTTAAGTACTAATTCAATCACAAATTAATTTACATACATAATTGATAACAATAAGTAAAATTTATAACAATAAGTAAAATTTAAAGACATACCGTAAAAAATTACTGAAAACTATATATATATGTATAAACTCTTAAAACATCCTAAATAAATACTTCTTAAGTATGTGTTAGACACTAATATAGCTATATCATTTGAATATATGATGTCACAATAAAAATTATGAATTCATTTCAAGGAATTCATTTCATTTCATTTCCTGACTCCTGTTACAAAAATAAAAGAAGAGATGCTCTTATACTGTGGGAAAGCTCTCCCAGTATGCCAAAAAATTTAAATACATTCTCTGATAAGGATGGAATGTTGTGTTTGGTGGTGCTAGAAATCAATAAGAAATGCTGTACCTTAATTAATTCCTATTGGATACCTGGATTGGGAACAAGATTGGTGAATAAATATCTTGATACAATTGTTTTACATGTTAGGGGTGAAATTATTATGGCTGGGGATTTTAATTGTATATTAGCAGATAGAGATACTGCCAGAGTTAATAAATTTGAAATAACATTACACTCCAAAAAAAACTGAATAATGTTATCTCTTTAATGAATCTTATGGATATATATGATCAAAAATTGGCAAGCTCACTTAATTATACTCAGTATTCCATTAGATTTGGAACCCAAAGAAACATAAATAAGGTCTTTATTTCAAACAGTTCTTACTCAAAAATAAATTAAATTTTAACAATGTCATGTCCGCTATCTGAACATAATGCCCTCTTTTTATCCTTACTGTGAAAATTGATGAGCTAATATTTGGCAGAGAATCCCAGCTTATATAATAAAAATTAAAGGGTTTTAAGACTGTTTTGTAACCGAAGTGAACATATTTGCAGAGATTGATAACAACAGCATGGTAACAGATACCATACTATGGGATGCATTGAAGGCTTATTTTTTATGGTAGAATCATGAATTGGTATATTTTAAGAAGAAAAGAATGGGACAGGGAACTATTAGAGTTTCAAAATAAAATAGTTAAAAATCATAATTAAAACCCAATGACAGGCAGGCACATACAGAATTGTCAAACAGCTACATGAAGTTTATATAACTTCTAGCAGTAGCAATGAAACCGAAGTAAATCTTCCACTAGGTATTAGTAAAATATAATAGATACTTTGTGACTACTCCATATATAAAAAGAAACTGAATCATTTCTAACCAAATCTTTTGTACCTTCAGAAGTATAACAGAAAGTACCTACAGTGTCAAACAACAATTTTTCTTATATTTCGAATTGGTTGCACTCGAGACTGTTTAGAGTCTTTTAATATCAGTAAAATGTTAAATCTTAAAGAAAATAATTTAAAATGTCGGTACCAATTCCTAGATAAAAACAAAATTCAATCAATAAATGTTCTTTTAGCTAGATACAACATTAAACAAGATAATTGGTTATTGTTGCAATCTTTACGACAGTTCATTGAATGTAAAGTGAGACTATTAGTAAGCTCAGATACAGATTCCATACCAGTGCTGTTGCAACTCTTTATGTGCTGTAACTCAATGAACGTTGAACATAAATTGCATATTTCTCCTATATACAAAATCTTACATGATTAATTTTTATCCTTTGATTTAACCTTTTGGAATATTCTACAAAGGTTAATAAAGAACCCTTATCAGCTGATAATAGGAAACATCTATTAAAGTCTATTAATAGCACCACATCTTCCTTATATTAGAAGTTATTCACATGGAAATTTCTTCATAGAAGCTTTTTTACTCCCTATAAAGTTGCCATTATTTATAAATGTAATGAAATGAAATGTTTAAGATGTGGTGAAACTTTGGAAGCTAAATGGGTTCGTATGTTCATCAAGTGTAGAATTATCTCACAATTTTTGAATGATTTTAAATATTTTGCAAAGGCAGTTCAGACAGTTCTCAAATTACTGATTCTTTGCTATTATTTAATGTTCTTATTCCAAATGTAATTCCTATGCATCAGATACCTCTTCTTTGGTCAACTGTGGTAATTGCTAGGAAAATAACATTGAACTGGAAGAATAAGCAAGGACTCTTATTCACTGATTTCTCTTATTCACTGGTTTTTATAAAATTAGCTAAGTGTGTTTGTAAAACAGAAACACAAACCAATGTCATTAGAACTTCTAATATAACCCATAAAAAATTAGCCTGGCAGAAAATGCAATTTTTTTTAGATAAAAATACTAATGGTGTATATATATTTATGCTGATTTTGTCATGGATGATTGTATATAGTTGTTAATAGTTGATTATTTTGATGTTTTCTTTATGTCTGAATTGCTCTGGTTATCAAGCTTTGATTTTAAAATCAAATAAAAAGTTGTTGCAAAAAAAAAAAAAAAAAGCTTCAAGAAAGAAGTAACTATTTCAAGATTTTAATAAGTTATAAGTTGTTTGACTACAGTATACCTGTCTAAAATAGCACTCTTTATTATTGTTCAAGATGGTCATAAAGAGGAACAGATAATTTAATGCATTTTACATTTAAATACATTTCAATAATTTGAAGTCTGAAATATTTATGTTATTTTATAAGTCAAAAACAATTTGTGGATTACATTTCAGTAATCCATTGGGGTGTTGCAAGAAAATATTTTTTGGTTGCCTATGAACACATGATGAAAGGTTGATATTAACTGTGAAGCAATTCATTTCCACCATAGAACAGCATCACTATTCAAGCTAGTTCAAACTCTTCAAGGGCTCATAGCAAATATTTTGGTATTTGTAATGAGATGCAATCAAATAGCCACTAAATTATACAGATTCTGGTTTTGCCAACAGGCCAGTAGAAAGGTTTGCATATATTGAAGTTTTAGATTGAAGAAAAAGCGTGGTATGCATTAATTTGGAATGACCTGTCAAGTAACAATTCAATAAAGCTCATCTAGATATCATTCACTTTTCATACCTGCGAAGCGTACACATAGTTTATGTGTTTGTGCAGTAAGCAGCAGTGTTTAATGAATATTTATGTCATGGCTCATCTTCAAATGTATGCAAGCAGAGTTTCCTGGTGGCCAGGAAACCATGTAAAGCAATATGGATAGCAAACTTAGTTACAGCATAGCAAACTAGGTTAGCAGGATTGCACAGAATGCCACAAGGACCACCAGGGTTTTTCATATATTCATGTATTATGTTACGGAGACAGGAATGGACAGTGAATGTTTACATTCCAGCATACTGGGTTAGCAGGATTGAGCAGAATGCCACAAGGACCACCAGGGTTTTTCATATATTAATGCACATGTTGCAGGCACATGACAGGACAGTGTATATAGTGCTGAGTATTGTGAAATCCCATTCCAGGCAGTCTGTATAAGTTGCGTCAATTGTCTGTAAGGGTACATGGACTGCCATTTATAAGAAACAGTTATGGGAAGTGTGTTTATTGAATAGAGACACACAAATGAAGTTTAGGGATGAACACTGGGAAGGAGGACAAGTAAAACATTGTAATGTACCACACATTAGGAAATGTAAAAGGAAGACATTTGCAGCAGGCACAGTAATCATATCTCCACATGGCACAGTATAGACTGCACAGTGACAAATGTATATGATACGATTGTTACAGAAGGTGACATAACAGTGGAGGATGTCTGTGTGATATAAACTTCCAGACATGAATAATGGAAAGTACATGTATCATGGATGTTAAATACAATTGTGGTTGGGATTGGGGTTGGGTGCTTATTGTGAAGCTCTGCAAACTGATTAGCCTGAGTATGCCTGTATTTTCAGCAGAGGCTTCCAACAAGCAGGGCACACATGCAGTCTCATGGCCAACAGTAAAATCATCACTCACAATCATGAACAGTATCAGAATAATGCCACCAGTAATACCCATGTCTCTCACACAATATATGTGATTCAGAGGGAGCATAGATGGTTCTGCACCAACCCACTTGTACAACTATTAGGATATGCCAGCAATCTATGAGTGTAACCAAACACACTCTCCTAACACTAACATATGCAGGAGGTGTGAGGAGACACACTTGACATTATGATCACTACAGGCTAGTTGACTGGTGTGCATGGCAGATATATATATACATACATATATATATATATATATATATATATATATATATATATATATATATATATATATATATATATATATATATATATATATATATATACACACACATATATATATATATGGCACAATCCACACTGTCACAAATGCAAACCATGCCATCGATGTAATTAAACAGCTATGCATGTCATGAGTGCATCACCGAAATGGATATCACACATGCATGTGGTATTACACCTTGATGGGGGTTCCCTGCCATCAGACAGTAATGTTTATTAAACAAAACTAATACCTAGATATACACAAATAGATGTATGACAGCTCACAGTGACAACGAAGGTGCATTTCAGTTACACATCATTGGAAGATGTTTATGAGGGACATGAGGAAGGGTGCATTGTACTCAGATATTGGTGTGAGGAAGGGTGTGAACTATGAAGGTATTGTGGTCTGTCATGTGGATGTCCTGCACATACTCAGTAGTTGTGTTACATACAAGGGGTACTCACCACCGTGGACACATGCCAGTGGACATTCCACATACCATATATCACATGACACAGGCCACATAACAACTGGTCTGCTGATAGGGTATGATGTGTACATGATCCTTGGTTTGTGCATTTGTTTTCATAATGAAGCAAATCCAAAAATACAGGTCCTACAAACCATGCCACAATGTATGTGGACATACTGAAAGCCCTGTTCCTGAAATCTGAATTGGAAAGGAAGAGGTGGCTTGTGCCTGGACTACAGGTCATCTCTGACCCTGCCCTGATGTGCATATTGCACATCCACAAATCAACAGAATCAGTTGAGAAGATGCTGGTAAAAGCAATGTCCCACCTGCTGTTGTAAAATGCTCCCTCTACTGTCAATTAAGTGCACAAACACACACACCCAGCTGACTGCAGTGAGAATAGAACCCCTACCTATCTAAGTACATAGACTACAGAATACAGTACTTTATGCAAGCTCCACTGCACAAGTCTGACTGGAAGTGCCTCAGACAACACTTTCTAGCTGATGACATCAGCAGAGTCTGTTGACGAGAATATAACAATGTCCCACATGCTGATGTAAAATGCTCTTTGTAATGTAAAGCAACAGCTCTCACACACATACATAGTTGACTACAGGGAGAACAGAACCCATATCTATCTAAGTACACAGGCTACTAAGCTCCGAAACTGCAGGGCACACACTTCTGCTCTTCTGGAGACACACACACACACACACACACACACACACACACACACACACACACACACATACACATACGTGCACATATGCATGCACAACTGACTGCAGTGATAACAGCATCCCTACCTGTCTAAGTACACAGACTACAGAATACAGTGCATTATGCAAGCATCACAGCACAAGTTTGACTTTTACAAGACTCCAGGTGAACTTCTGACATCAGCAGACCATGTGCAAAACAAAATGTTGGGAGGCCTACATAGGCTCATAACTTCATATGCACATAGGAGGCTACTAGCCTAATGGCCCTACAGTGTTTAGAAGCCTAGCTGTGTAAAAACACAGGTACCCTTATTGAGCATAGTTGGAGGGTCACTGTTAGAAGAGTAATTTTGTGAGCAGCACCACCTGGCCCTGTCCATGTGGGACATAGGTACCACCCCAGAGGTGACTTTACAATCACCAAACCAGTAGCCAAGATTGCAGTTGAAGAGGGTGATTGAGGAGCACTGATTCACATTTAGTGGAAGCCTACTACAGAGGAATGGGAGTTACTGGGGGAAATATCTGTCTCCCCAGCATGTTCTGTTTATGTCACAGGTTAGGTTGAGAACCCTAGACCAAGTTATTCTTATCCCGTTTGATTTGCAGATGTGTAGCATGTCCAGTAGGGCAGGGTCTGAGACTGCTCTGTCGGGCAGGCATAGGTCACCTCTCAGCAGCCTGCAGGATACTAAATACAGTGACAGGTCTTTCAGTCTTTCCATGTATGTCATGCTTGGAGGCCCTGTAGTCTCCCAGGCACAGCCCTGTGTTTTTCCCAATTGCTGCAGATATCTGATGAGGTACAGACAGAAGGGAGCACTGCACTCCATTATCGGTGTGATAAGGTATGAATTGTTTATACAAGATTTGTTGCTGCATTTTTGCCACTGCTCACTGTCACTGTGCATTGGTGCACAATGTGCACCTCTTTACAAACATGGAGCCCAAAAAGTGAAGGGATCCATTGCTTTTTCTGCTACCTATGTGTGTTGTTTGTGATTATATTTTTTGATCAGTTTAAAGGTGTTAAAATGGGGTAGATAGAAAAGTGGTTTAATGGGGAGCAAGCAGGAGGAAGAACAACGTCTATCAGTTAGTATTGAGTCTTGAACGCACATGCTACTTAACTGACTCTGTGGTAGCACCTGTAAATGCAGTTAATGCA
Source organism: Protopterus annectens (assembly GCF_019279795.1). Taxonomy (NCBI): domain Eukaryota; kingdom Metazoa; phylum Chordata; order Ceratodontiformes; family Protopteridae; genus Protopterus; species Protopterus annectens. The sequence continues at coordinate 1,959,502,208 of NC_056728.1, forward strand.
GTAATACATTACTTTTTAGGGCCAGATAGGACTGGGTTTGACTACAGCTGTATATAATACTTTTAACTACTTTTGCATTACTGTTGCTGTGCTTTGGTGCACGGTGCGCACCATCCCTCAATAATGCATTACAGAAAAGAAATGAGGAGTAAGCAGGGGCGAACAAAAGGAAAGTAGGGCATAAATGTGCCGGAGGAAGGTAGGGAAGAACTATAGCTATCCACTTCTTAAACAGGGTAAAGTGAACATATCTGCCAAATATTAACTGCATTTGGACTGTCACCTCCACAAATAGGGCTGACTACAGCACAATCATGTTGTATAACCAATTGGACCAAATCAAGTGTGTCAAGAAGACACATGTTCAAACTGGAGAGCTATGTATGGGACAAATTATTATTATTATTATTATTATTATTATTATTATTATTATTTTGTGACAGGTGCTCACTTTTTTTGTTTTGAGAGAGATAAACGAATGTTGGGGAAGGGATGTGGGAATGTGTCTGGGTGAGGTAAATTTGGTAGGCAAGGGTGAGGAAGCAATTGCGGACAGAAAAGACAGGACAAGAGGCAGGGATGATGATGGACACACAAGGTTGGGGGACACCATGACTGGGGTGAGGTTGGGGACATCACAAACCCATGGTCATCAAGTTGGGTAACAGTGAGAATTGAGTTCTCATCCACTGGCATGTCATCACTGTTACCTCACTCTGCCACTGGCTGGAGTGTCTGACATCTGTGTCTCCTCCTCCTGGTATTATGTAAAAGGAGGGAGAGCTGCATCTCCAGCTGGTGCAGGCATGCACCAACAATGTGGCACACAACCCTATGCACCAACCATGGCAATTCAGGGAGGGTGATAAAATCACCACCTCCACCACTGCTCCTGGAGGGTACCACTGGACAGCCTGTGGAGCAGGACTACCTGAGGGGGCAGGTAGTGCAGGAGCAGCAGAGATGGTGCTGCCAGGTTGTCTCCCAGACATGCTGGGCAACACTGCTGGAGCCGTTGGAAGGGGGCAAGCAAATTCTGTGGGGCAGGCCTACTCCACTGTGCTGTGGAGCATTTAGTGATATGGTATACATGGATGACATCGACACATTTTGATGACATGTAATAACAATAAATAAATTAAAATACAAAAGAGAAGCTAAGGGTTGGGGTGAGAGGAAAAAAAAGATAAGATTAGTACTTTCATAAGTGACATACAATGCATTGATACAATTAATTGGCTCAATTATCTTTTACTTTTTAGACTACCAATCCCTAACAGGTAACTTTTACTTTTAAGACTACCAGCTCCTAACAGATGCACACTATGCTACAGATTGCAGCAAGTATTCCTTGACATGTGCATATATTGCACATATGCATGTTCTAATTATACAAATTACAGTTTACAGCAAGGCATGTGTGCCACTAGTATAGAATGTTTACATTAAACTTTAAAATATACATAACGGAAGAATTAATAGTATTGTATAGTTGAGAAATGTAATGTTTGAACCCACAACCTCCAACTAAAATCTAATATTGCACACTTGGTTTGTACTACAGACTAATGCATGCATACTTGCTTTTACAGTTGAGATATGCATGATCAGTTTGACACAACTCTATAAAATACCAAAAAAAGTAATCGACTTTTAATGCTAGAATAACACTACTGTTATGCTGCATGCATACCACATGCTTCTCTCATCCTCAACAATCTAGACCCTTGGGTCTGTACATTAACTTCATGATCCATGGCAACTGTGGAAAAAACAGAACAGAGTACCATTATGAATACTGGTCTTGCCTATGTTCAGTTTTTAAGTCTTACAAGTACTCTCTGTAGTTGATAGTTACACAGGTGTGGGATGTCCGTAGTCCTAAATTCCCTAATCCAATGGTCAAGGGTATCCCTCTTCCTCCTCCGTAGGTCATTGTAGTCATGCCTACATTGTTTATCAGTACAGGAGATACCGGTGGCACTTGTTATAGCCCAGGCTAAAATATCTCAAGCTTCCAATTTATACTGGGAACCAGAATAGTCCCCCTGCAAAAACCTGGCATTGTGTCTTGGACTCCTGGCCACCCTCTCTCTTTGCCCAAAACCTCATACCTTACCCACAAATGCCTGCCACGTCTGTCATGGATGTAGATCAACAGAGAATGATGGTTTTCCACCAACTGCAGTCATCGCATTTACTGGGAGTGCACACACTGTTTGAAAATGTTGCGGTCACTTACCATCACACAAACACGTTGCTCAGCAGTGTGCACCTCCGAGCACTGTGTTTGCGTGATGGTGAGCAACATTAGCAAGCAAAGTAAATTCAAGGTTATTGGATGTACAGGCAGATGTGTATGTCTACTATACTAATGTGAAAGCCATGGCAGTCCAGATAGCAGAAATATACTTACAGGAATATAGTACACAATATACCTACAGTCATACATTTGAGAATAAATGTGATAATACATAGATAAATGAATATATAACTTCCACAACACTAGTGCCTCAGCCTTCATACATATAACATATATCAGATACACCATGTCAAGTGCTATAAGTGAGAGTGACTATAATGGGAAGTGGAACAGCAGTAAAAGCATATGGAATATGCTGTATTAGAAACCTGGACCATGTGTATAGCAGTTCTACATTTACACCTATTTCTACAAAAAGATTGAGAAAGCACTTGTCTATGTTGCAGGTCATTGCTATAAATTGCAGTGTCACAGCAGTAAAATAGAGGTTGCAAGCCCTGTACTAGATTCCAGGACCATCTGTACTCCAACTCTACACCTATACTTACTGCCACAGAACTAGTTATATGACATTCCCTATTTTACTAATCATTCTTAAGGTTTTGTTGTTAAGTGACATCCAATGTCACATAGAGGGTTTGTGCAATGTCTAATAATATTAACTGAATGCATCCGGTTTCTGTTTTTGACAGTCTGGGTATTGTGTAGTTAGTTGTCCAGTTTGATTTAAGTGAAGCATTGTGCAAACAATGGACCCAAAAAAAAGAAAGAAGAAAAGAAAAAAGGGAAAGGTTCTTGAAATGAGGAAAAGCAATCTATGACATACCCACTAGAAAATGTTAACACATATGAGATATTTCTACATAGGTCTGGATTAGAACTCTCACCTCCAATGCACCTTCAAAATACAAGATGGGTGCTTTATCCCCCTTTGCCATGCAAACAGTTTGCAGCAAAGAACTTATATCAATATACATACAACCAACTACAACAATCATATCAAACCATACAAGTGTTATTTGTACATGTATTAGTTTTGGATGTAGTGCACCTAGTGATCACACAATCTGTCATGATTATTGCTTGCAAATATACAGCTGTACTTTACATTTCTGTTTGTTGGCCTGTTTTCATTTATCGGAGCAGTAATCTGAAACATATATTTGTATAAGCCATCCTATATCACTGGCCTTAACATTTGTGAGGATATTAAGTGGAAGTAATATAATTTGCAGTTGCCAACAAATGAAGAGCAGGTTGGATGTTAAGGAGCACAACCTGTGACCTGTAGACTGCCTACTTACATTTCCAACCATATATCTAACAATTTGTAGTTCTAACCTCACATACCCAGTGGAAGTAAGGCAACCTGCATGGCTGTTGTGTTTTCCTTCTCCTAACCACTAATCATTCGCAGTTGCAATTCATTAAAAACAAACACTAAGGGAGTGTCTGCACCATGTTTACATCTCCTACATGGATCCAAGTCTTTGGGATTCAGCAATTCTAATGAGTTAACACCACATTTACATTTTCACCATGCTAGCAGTCCTGAATTTGCACCATATAAAAAGTCAACCATGTATCTAGGCATACTGATGGTGAGAAGAATTGCATATTTTTGGAAGACAGCATAAACCCTTTCACTTCAGGATATATCTATGCAGAGGAATACTGAACTTCAGAAGGCATGCTTCCATTTTGTCACCTACATACCACACATGCTAGAATGTATTTAAGAACATTTTGAAGCAAAGGCTTATACATCTGTATGTATTAATGTGCTGATGTAATGGGTATGTTTGTTAAGTCATTTCAGAGGTATACGTGATTGCCAATACATAAAAATGTGTGATACATATGTACAAAAGTTTCAGGGACAGGTCCTTTTATAGAATTTCAAAGATGGTTTGTTAGCAAAATGGGCCATTTGCCTGTTGTTTTGGGTGGGAGGAGCAAAGCTGAGTTACTGTTATGGCACAAACAAGGATGGACTGTTCTTTTGGAGGGATCAAAAGTGAGTTACTATTATGGCTGAAACAAGGATATGTTGCTCCTGTTACTCAACAAGGATATGTTGCTCCTGTTACTCAACAAGGATATGTTGCTCATGTTACTCAACAAGGATATGTTGCTCCTGTTACTCAACAAGGATATGTTGCTCTTCTTACTCTCCTTCTTTGCATCCTGCCTGTTGTTAGTTTTCACACTTCTAGACGGTTGTATGTTTCTGCAGTGGGTAATACTGACTGGCTACATTTTCTGTTTTATCTGGAAACAGATATTTTTTACATATGTAATACTTATGTGTATTATTCTTCTGTTGTCTTTTAGGACACCTACAAGTATGCACTGAGGCATGTCAAGCCATGCAGACCACTTTCACCAATGCTGAGAACCAAGTGATTGTACATGGCTTTAGGCAACATGGTACTTTTCTTCTGGAAAGGGGACAGGAAGATATGGTATATTGGCTACGAATATGGCACCAGATAGTAGATGATGTCAATGCCATGAGTGGACATATGGGCAAGTGCATCACAGGGCCACTTATAGGATCACATCTACATGGAGGAGAGCAGCTGCAGTGGGCCATGACCAGATGGTTACCAGGGGTGGGCCTGCTAGGGAACCACAACTAACCCCCAGTGAAGAGTTCCTGCTCAATATCAGAGATCCAGACAGCTCCCCTGAGAGAATAGTACAGCATGTCCTGGATATAACAGCAACAGTTTGCAAGACAGCAAGTACATCCCAGGAGGAGCTTCCAGGTCGGCTTTAATATCTGAACAGTTGCATACTGTTGTATAGTAAAGCAATTGAAATCAATAAGTTAATTTTGTGTTGCATGTCTTTTTTGGGGAGGGTTGAAGATTGCTTCATTTACAAGCTTAGGTTAGAGTTGTCTGCCACTTTCTTGTTAAAATTATAGTTAATGGGCATATAAAAGGGTAAATGTATTACCCCCTGTGTTACAGTTAACTGTAATGATGTTGCCCATACCTCTTGTTTAACGTCTTCTGGGACTGTCTCGACTACAGAGGAGTATCTCAACTGCAGATGGTATGACAAATGTTTTTATGTCACTACTGCTTATCAATTTAAAGAAATAGTGTAGTGTGTGTGTGTGATGTTGATCTTAGGCCTGTTGTGTGTATTGCTCTATTGTCTGTAATAGTGACAGCACTGTTGGTTTGTTAGTATATATTGTACTATAGTAGTGCAGGGATTCATTTATTCCTGTGTTTCTTGCTTTTTATCACAGGTGATCATGACAGTGGAAGTGTGGGCCCTGTGTCACCTGATATCAGTGTATCAGCAGACTCTGATGATTATGGTAGCCAAACTGAGACACAGTTGGAGGGTGCAAAGGTTGAATCTGACACTCAGGTTGACATACAGCCATCCCATGCATTTCCATTGGACACAACCAGTAAATCTATGCCTACCCATTCCAGTCAGCCCACAAATATTGGACACATGGAGGGCGAGGACTTTAATCATGGAAGTGTGACTATTGCAGCTTCAGTGCCTTTTGAGTTTGGTCATAGCCAAAGTGTGGGAGAGGTGCCACACAGGAAGACTGATAGGGGTGCTCGGAGGGGTCCTGCTGTCTCTCCTCCACCTATTGCAGGTGTCTTCACATGCCACTTGACATATGTTTAGGGCTGTCATGGAGGCATAGACACATTCCCATAGTTGCTTCAAACAAATGCTCAGGGTTGTGGATATGGCACAGTCTGACATGTGGCTGCCTCCACCATGTTGCCAATTCACTGCATTTGATGAATGACACATTGGAACGAGGGGTGTCTGTGATGGACCGAGGGGTATCTGTCATGGAACAAGCAGTTTTTGTGATGGAACATCTGCTCAGAGAGGAATGACATCCTTGTGGGCATAAGTCAGCCACATCATCTACTGTCAGCCAATGTGGCTGTGCCTGATCACACTATCACACTCCCATAGTGGCAGTACTTCCATTGCTTTGTCAGCGAAAGTACAGTCCACACCCAGATGTGGCAGGCCATGGTGTCATGTATCTGGGCGTCCCCATGAAGAGAGCTCATCCAACAGACATCTGTCACATTCAGGCAGTAGCACCACATCTGACCTTGAGAGTGGACATGCCAGTGCAACTCCTAGCAGAGCCAGTTCTTGTGGTTGGGGATGATAGGGACGAACTGCCACCCCTACAATGCATGGCTCACACCAATCTGAAATACCAAGACACAGAGCCAGTACAGAGTTTGGCTGTATTCATGCAGACACTCATACATCAATTTCACCTGAAGGACCTCTACAGACCCATACAACAGTTACTCATTTTGTTTCACTGGCCATTTTTTGGTTTATCAACATGTATGCCATCTTCTCTTTCTTGCTCACACACACTCACTGACCTTTTGTGTCACTCTAGGCTTCCTGCCCCCTACACAACACCCTGGGCAAGTGATGATAACTGTGTTTTCTATCTTTTGGATTCAGGGATACATAAGCTCTGTGTCTGATACTCATGGTGCATAGCTAACTTAGTGCTTAGTATATCTGCATTTGTGTTTTGAACTGGTAATTGTAGCCTTGACTTATATTAGCCTTGGAAAGTTAGACAGTTGATAGCATAAACATGTCCCAGCTGTATATTGAATGATTTAGTGAGGGTTGTGAAGTCAGAAACTGCAATGTGTATCATTACTTTCTAACTTCTCTCTTTAATCATTTTCCAGTACAGACATATGGTGCTAAACTGAGCACATGCAGTGATCATCAGTACTTTTGAGAGGTATGACTATGTAAATATTTGATGCCTGAGACCTGTTACTTAGTAATGGACACATAAGTCAAATAAGTCTCTGCTATCACATGTTAAGCTAAGTTCTGTACAGATCACCCAACTTTTACTAGCTTACTGGACCAAGTAATGAAGTACAAGGATATGTCACACAGTCATATAAGTAAACAATACATTCCAGGTTCAGGACTTACCTTGCAAATGCAGCAGCTGACGCAGTTTTAGTTCAGAGCTGACTCTGTCTGATGCAAGTAGTACACAACCAATACATGGGGAGATAAAGGTTGTGTGGGTTGCCTGGCATCAATGTTACTACATGTATGTGAGTAGGAGGAAGGTTATAGGCCCCTGGGTGGTGAAAGAGTGCACTATGTATTGTCTCTTAGCCAATGCAAGGGCATACCGACCAGGCCTATGTCTGCCTACACCCACAGCAACTGGTAATTCCCTCTGTAACTACTCATCTGCCTGTGGCTGTGGTGACCTTGTCACTGGTGTTGGGATATGTGCCTCTTCCCCTTGCTCATCCTGCTAAAGCTGTTTTTTTCTCAGGATTATGTTGTCTAGCATGGCATATACTGTGAATATTTCTGTACATGTCAGTGGATTGTACTGTAGGGGTCCCCCAGATGTATCAAGACACCGGAACCATGACTTCAGCTGCCCAAACACATCTTCTGTGATATTTCTTGTTTAAGCATGTGCCCATTATGGCAGTCTTCCAATGGGTGTGTTTGCACTTCTGATGGGTGTCATCAGCCATGGTTTCAGTGCATAGCCTGCATCCCCAGTAAATGCCACTGTGGGATATCCACCCAAGCAAACTTCTGGTACAGTTGAGAGGGGTGCCAGATATGTGAGTCATGGTAACTGCCAGGGTTGCCAGCACACATGTTCAAGACGATTCTCCTGGCATTACATTACACACAACATGGCAGTTGATAGAGTGATAGCACATTCTGTTTATGTAGAGACTACCCTGTTCTCTGGGTGGTGCCTAAATTTCTACATGTGTGCAATCTATGGTACCCAGTACTTCAGGGTAGTGTGCTACACAGTAGAACTCCTGCATATTTCTGGCCCTCTCCTTAGAACTATGGGGAAATATATATGGTCACTGGCATGTTGGAACATAGCATTCAGGAATTGGCGGAGGATGCTGGATGCTGATGTGTGTGACACCCCCAGCATGTCCCCTGTTGGTCTCTAAAAGGTACCTGTAGTTAAGATTCTAAGAGATAACATACCTTTGTCTCCACTAGGATAGGTTTCCCTCGGTTGGCTCTGGCTCTGAGTTGAGGACAGCAGAGATCACAGAGTTCCTTTACTGTGTCCCTGTCCATCCCATAGTGCTCCACGATTTCCACATCATGTAGGTTGTGAAAAGTTAAATAAGGCCTGAAAACTCCTCTTCTCAGTCTAGGCCTTTAAGCAACAACAGCAGCATTGGCTTCAGCCTGTAGCGCATACAAATGAATTAAAGCAGCTGAAGCCCCTAACATTCTGTCCGTGTAGACTCCTTTCCATGTCTATATTCCAAACGTTTTGGAATCCACAGCAATAAACTGCACAGAGTCTACACAGATGCTTTATAGCTTGTTGAATAGCTAAACTGTGTTGGATTGGTTAATTAGTATGCAGTTCAGCTGCTTATACAACAATTAGCATGCCATGGTGTTTACCTTGTTTGGTACCACCATGTGCAGCTGTACACTGTGTTTACGGAGTACAAAAGTTTGTGTGGCCATGTGCGTATCTTGCTGTGACACGCACACAGTGAAAACTGACCATGTAAGCTTTATTGAATCCCCCTGGTAGTCTATCACATTAATAATTTCTGATGTCGGATGCTATAATTTTGAGTGGGCTGGTTTTGTCATCTTATTGTCTAACAGGATGAATGTTCTGTTGGTGATTAGTAATTGGCTAGAATTTTCTAACCAGGCCTAAAGTTAATTAAGTGCCTCTAAAATATTGACCACAATTAACCAGATGACACATGCAGGAAAAGTGAGGTTAATCCGTTTTCATAATACATTAGTCTGGCAGCCTCATAATGACTTTATTGCCACTGAGAAAAACGAAAACACAAACAGGCCAAAAACTAAGTCCAGTGGAACACATGGTGCTGTTACAAATGCAGATGGCCATTGCTCTTCCCATTAAAAAGAAAAAAAAACACTTCTGTCATTTAGATAGCTAGTAAGCTAGTTTATACATCAAAGATCAAAATAATTTGAAATATTCTGTTAAGAAGGAGCCTGCAACTGTAGTTGATGATATATGACTTAACCTCAAGAACTTTGCATCAATATATTTTCTTTTATTAAAATTTGGAACCATTCTGTCATAACAAAATTAGTACTGTCAGCTTAATGGCTGGAATAGAATCTATGTTTGAGTTTGTGAGAACAGCTTTGAAGCAACTGTTATGTATGATCATTGCTTTCACCTTTTTAACAGGTTAGAGGAGTTTTATGGGCTTGAGAGTAACCACATAAATTAAAGCGATGCTCTTGTGTCATGTGAAAATCATTCTCCACCCAGGTGCCTGGGGTCTATTTTTTTCTTGATCTCTTATTAATTAGTAAGCTGGTTGGATGAACAAGGTAAGCAACTCTAAGCTTCATGCATTCGACTGAAATCTTTTGACAGGTGGTATACTGGGTAATTTAGTGCTATCTCATTCTCTCTTTCCCATTGCTTATATATATTTTTAACTGAGTAAGTTGACTGCGGTTGTATTTTGTTTTCTTCTCTCTATTCTTTTTTTAATCTTTCTGCTTGAAATTACTCAGTAGAAATTAACTAGATGGCAGGAGATGGTAACTTTTAGTATAAACTGCATCAATCAAGGAAATAATAATGTCACACGTGGTTTGAAAATTTAAATATTCTTGCAGAAGCCCTTATCCTATGCACCATAAAGTCTGATTTAATTAGCTCCAAAGTCACTGCTCCTAATCTCGGCAGCAAATTTATAAAAGCAATGCATGCTTTTTCAAGTCGAACTTTTAGAGTACGTTGCAGTCATATTTGTGTCCAGATACAAAGGAAATCAAGAAGGATTTGTCATATGTCAAACGCTGTGATATTCCTGAGAGAATTAAACCATGCAGCTCTCAAAACGTTATTCTTATTTGACATGGTTTCTTGACAATAGCAATCTTACTATAGTCTCATTACAACAAACAACGTTATGGAATTCAATATTTTCCTATACGTTATAGTAGCTATACCTTCTTCATAAAATTAGTGTTTCTGAAACAGAGAACAATCATTACTTCTCATAATGCACTGTTTGATAGAGATTTATACTGCATATATACCTTGGCTTAGAGATTATTGGTTTTGCATTAACTGCATTTTCTATTTTTCCTCTTTGTTAGTTTTACTGACAATAAATTTGTATGCTTGTCAGTGGATCTGCAGTTGAGAGGAAGTGCTCACTGCAATATCAAGAAACCATTAGTGAACATTTAGTGATACATCTTACCAAATGTGATTGTATATCCAGCTATAGAGACAAATATTTTTTTCTGACTAAAGATGGCTTGAAATAGTCATATTATATGTTATAAGATAATCCTTTCACAAACATTTTAAAGAAAATAAACACATTCTTTCCAATCATGATGATAACAATTCAGCATAACAACTAAATCAATTCTATTTCTCTCACCATCTTCTTTTGATCAGTTTGCACTGTATTTCTTATATCGAGAAAGAGTGACGTCTGAAGCTCAGCTGCATTTGCCTGGCATATAAATTGTTTGTATGAAACAGTCTATTAACTGTTAACTTGCATTCAGTGTTACAATATTAGTGTGTTTGTCCCTAGGTCTGAAAGGGGCACACTGTGTGTCAGATGGAAGAAGTCCAGGAACACATGCAGGCCATCACACCTGCTTTTGCTGGCATAGTTCAGTATTGGCACTTTCTTAATTACTTTAGAATTCATTAACAAAACTCTTGTCTGTTTCATTTTATGATGCTTGATTATATTACCTTATTATGCAAGGTGTCATACAAGAGCTTTGCTTAAATGTTTAGCCAGATGGAATAGCATACCTTAAGCCAAATAGCACACTTTTTATGAAGAATGGCACTTTCATTTCCCCACCACTGTAAAATAAATGAAACTCACATCTAAATGTTATTCCTTTGCTGGCTTACTGAACTACTGCAACCTTCAGACACCTGCTTTTATTTTGTAGGTTGTTTTTAGTGCAGTTAAACCCTAAATGCCTCATATTAGTTTCTGTTGGCAACACCGCACATATTTCTTGAATACCGTTTTATTTCAAATATTTCCAGTAGTTGCTCATTTGCAACTAGCATGGATTGTAATGTATATATTTATACCAGTTTCATTAGTTTCCATTGCATAATGTTTTCTGTATAACTAATGGTTTAATACCTTGCATTTACTAAGTGATTGTTGCAATTTATACTTCATACAACTACACATTAAAATATACTTGTTAACTAAAGGTTTTGGTATTTTTTTTATTGTGATTGGATCTATCTTTAAGAATGTAGCTTAATTTCAGAGTGAGAGATACAGACATTTTCTTGAAACATAAGTGCTGAATAAGAGTTTGAAACATTTTCCATGCTAAATGACAGCTAGAGAAAAATACATAAGTTTTGCTAAAAAAAAAAATCACATTGTAACACTTTGTCCTGATCTCAGATTTAATATTATCTAACAAAGAGTATGTAAACCCTCGACTCACACCAATATCAGAAAATGCGAAATTTCTTGCTTCTACTAATCAGTGCATTTTGCAAACTATCTATCATTATAACATTTTTAATGTAGATTCATACATTTTGCTATAAAATGTAATCATCATTGTGCTATAGTCTTTGTAAAATTTATATTTCATTGTATTACATCAAGTTAGTAAGCATATTGTTTTCAATTATTCTAAATTTACCTAACTGTATCATATATATTTTTACATTTTTCCTGTTATTGATAAGTGCTTTGTGATCTGGGTTGTGAATGAAAAAAAATAATGGAGCAGCTTACCTACTTGGTTAACAAATCAAATTAAATCAAATAAATAAATAACTGCCTGGATAAAAACATTTAACACATTAGTTTATTTACAAGTATGGTCTTTCAGAATTAGTTTCTTTTTTGTCCTAGCGCTACTCTATTTACTGAGAAAGTACTCTTCTGTAAGTAAACGTATCATAACAGTGGATGCTCTGACAGGTCACTGTTGTGGTAAACTAAGCTATATTGGGTCTTACCCTTGTGATCTGTCAGCTTTTGAAAGCTTAAGGGTGCCTTCCACATGCCCTAACTTTCAGGATCTCAATTGGAGCTCCATAAAAAGACAATTGGAACATAAATTACCTCAAGAATTTTTTTTTTTGCCGAGGAAGATTGTGAAAATACTAGGAGAAAAGCCAGTAATAAACTATATACAAAAGGGAGCATACATTTGCACTCTGGCAACACCAAAAAAACTAAACTATATACAAAAGGGAGCATACATTCGCACTCTGGCAACACAAAAAACAGCCAAAGTAATGGATGGAGAAGAGGCTACCACAGCAGTGATCTATTACAACATCTGCTGTTAGGATAAGTTTAGTTATGCATCTGTACTGTGTTCAACATCCTGTTGCAGTAGATTGCCATAGCTTTGAAAAGTAATATAAAGGATGAGGACAATAACTAAGATTCCAGGTGCCCCTGGAGAAAAGTCTTAGCAAAGACTGTTCTGGACCTGGAGAAGGAATCCAGTTTGCCGTATGTTATAAAATATGTCCAAAAAGCCAACGTGCTTCCTCACAAATGCAGATAGATTCCATCCCTTTCCAGAAAGCCACTGAAGAAGCCAACGTCTATATGGAATGGGCCTTACCCTGCCTGGAAGTAGCTTATTTGGAGAGTATAACAAAAAGCAGCAACCTGAGACAATCACCTGGAAATGGTCTGATTTGATATAGGTTGTCCTTTCCTCTTACCTTTATAGGAGACAGAAAGCTGAACAGAATTTTTAAAAGTTCAAGTTTTGTCAAGGTAGTATGGGGGCTGCCTATGGACATTAAGAATGAGAAGAATCTTTTCTCACTTATTCTTGCGTTCAGGAAAGAAGACAGGAAGATGAATAGTCTGAAAGTAAACCCTTTACCACTTTAGGTATAAAAGAAGTGTTACTTAAGAAAGTTCTTTACTGAGAATAATGAGATAGGGATGACTCACCATAAGTGCTTGTAACACAGATAGTCTCATAGCAGAAGTCCGAGCTATGAGTAAAACAGTCTTCCATGTTAAGAACCTCAGTTCAGCCCAGCAAGCTGGTTCAGATGGAAACAGAGTAAGCTTCTCAAGTACAAAGTTAATATCATAAGGAACCATCTGCTTCATAGGTGTTAGATATCCAACATATGATTCAAAACCTGTTCAACTCGAGTATAGTCAGAAAGTGTGGGGTGGGGGTGGAGGGGGCAAAGTGCAGACAAGCAGAGATGGTAGACAAATGCACATTGATACAAGAGCAAGAAAGGCAAGAAGACAGTAACTCATATAAACAATCAAGAACCAGAGGTATCCAGGCCCAAAGATGGTCCGGGTTCTAGCACTGGCACCAACTAGAAAATATTTTCCACTTGAACACATATGATTTCCTAGTAGCAGTTTTCTTTCACCTTCTTTACTACCTGTTGCATGTCCTCTGGAAAAAAAGGTGCCTAAAAGTTATCAGACATCTATCATCCAGACAGTTGAGGAGTTTTCAGGTCTGGGTGTATGAAACACCCTTGCCTTCTGTCAAAATGTCCATTCAGTGGGGAAGACTGTGGTAATGGCCCTTAGCCAAGTTGAAAAGAAAGGAGAACCACTGTTGCTTGAGCAAAAAGGGGCTCGCCAACACAATTTTTACAGAGTCCTTCTGGATCTTTAGAAGAACCTTTTATATTAGTGAAAAGAGAGGAAAACACACAGGAACAATTCTGCCCTTTGGAATAAGAAGACATCTGTCTTCCAAGCCTGTTTGTAAGGAGTCCTGCAGCAGAATTTCTTTAGTTGCATGTTTTGAGAGGAGGCAATCGGATCTAGTTAAGGTGTTCTGCACACATGGCTCAATTCTTGTAAGGTCCAGTGATGATGTTTCCATTTGTGGATGCCTATCCTGGCTCTGAGTAGCATGTCTGCAATAAAGTTTGTTCTGTCAGGATGTATGAAACCTGCAGAGTCAAGTTAAGCTGAGTTGTTATCTCACAGGTGACTATGGCAAACCTGCAAAGAAGGTGTAATCTGGAAAATCCCTGTTTGTTTATGTACCATAGCAGCATGGTGTTGTCTGTGTAAACTAGTAGAGGTACTGGGGACCAGAGATGATTCAAGGCTTTCAATGCATTGATCATTGCCAAGATTTCTTTGACTTTTATGTACTTCTGTCTCTCTTGAGACTTCCACAAAGTTTGCAGTTTTACCCCTTTTGAAACAGCACCACATGCCAAGTGAGATCCATCTGTAGTAACAGATTGTAGGGAGGGGTGGTGGAGAATGGAGACCCAGACTGCAATAAATGTGACCTCCCTACCATAGCATCTCCATCTGTACAACTCTAAGAACTAGACGTGAAAGGACAAAGGGCATAGATAATGAATCCAGACTGATCTGAGATACAATTGCATTTCCTTCATGTGAGGTCTAGCCAGGAGAAGCATGAGACTCTTCAATGCCATGTACTCCAAAGTCCTGAGAAATTACTTTACTGATACAAGGCTTTGCCTGAAGAAACCTTGAAAGAACTGCTGAAACATCTCTAGTTTTGGATGGAGGAAGAAAGGTTCTTCCCATGGCACAGTCTAATAGACATTCCAGGAATACAATTCTCTAAGAGGGGGATTAAGGAATATTTCTGAAAGTTTTATTTGGAAACCTAGACTGATTAGAAGATTCTGAATGTAGCTAAAGACTTGAAAGCTGGAGAAAATGTCTGCAAAGGTAAGACAAGACAAATATTCAGACATGGAAAGAGGTGGATGCCTTGAAGTCTTCAGTTAGTAATGAGCTAGACACTTTTTTAATGCTCTAGGTGCGGTGAAAAGTCTAAGCAGTAAGACAGAGAACTGATAATGTAAGCCAAACACAACAAATCTTTAAAAAATACCCACTGGGAATAGTGATAGTAGACATCCTTTAAATCTACGTTTACCATCAAGATTAGAGGAGAGAAGTACAAGGGACTAAAGGTAATATTTTGAATTTCTGAATCTTGACAAAAACATTTAACAAACAAGAGGTTTAAAGGAAAAGAATGACTTTGAGATTCACTCTTCTGGACTTTTTACCTTTTTATTTCATGCCAGCACTCTGTGTTATGAGTGCTGATGTTTCAATAGCCTTTGTTCAAGTTACAGAAAGGTACTCATTGTACTGTGCAAGTACTATTGTACTATTGTATTGTGCAAGTATCTGGTACAGAATGGGATGAAAGACACAGACTTATTTCACTGGGCAAGGAACCAGTCTGAATGAAACAGCCTAATGCCGCAAAGCAAGATGAATCTTGAGACAGGGTAGGAGGGGAAGAACCAGAGCAGTGACACCATCATGCTGACTGAGAAGACAGTCCTTGACTTTTTGAGGCTTTTTCTTCCTTTTTTATAGCCTTCTTGCCATTACTTTAAAAAAAGTTTTTTGGCCTGTTTCTGCTTAAATTGTTTATTGAGAAAAAGGAGCTGGGAGGATGGGAAATTTCTATTTGCTCTTCCTGAATCAGCTTCCCCTTTCATGACACTTTTTAGCACCTTAGCTGCAGAAGGGTAAACAAATTTTGTTCTGTAAATTGTACCTAACAATCTGAGAAGCAGCTGTTCCTGAGGCATTCAAATATTTTTTATTACCCCAGAAGAAGGAAGATTAATCAATAACTTCTTCATGTTTTCAAATGTAAAAGTAAAAATTTTAGCATATGAGCTTGGCAGTTTAAAATCCTGAATATAAAAGTGCTACTGATATACATTTTCTTCCCAACTTATCCAATGCTTTTCCATCATTGTTTGAAAGAATGGGATTAGCAGAAATAATCTTTTTTAGCACAGCAATTTTAGAAAGCGAAATCACTGTTGGGTCTGCTTTCGTATTAGAAAACAAATACGTATTAGTATGAGGTACCTTGTATAACCTGTCAGACTTCCTAGTGGCAGAATGTTGACTATCAGGTGAACTAGAAGCACAGAGAAAAACTATCTTCAAAGCAAGTAACATGAGGAATAGCTGCAGATTTTGGAATATCCCACTGTAACAAATCAAAATACATTTTCTGTGCCATAGAAATTTCATAGTGCTCACAGACTAAAGAAACCTCATTAATCTTAGATAAAATCTCAGGAAAAAGATTATTTGTTTAGTTAGTTAGTTAGTTAGTTAGTTAGTTAGTTAGTTAGTTAGTTAGTTAGTTAGTTGACTGGGATAGTCTGACAGGGCAAAGCTCATTTTCAGTGGAGGCCCAGGGAGAAAAGCTCCATCAAAAGAAAATAAGTAATTGCATTTACATGTATATATTTACAGTATTAGTGATAGTTGTTGCATAATGGAACTGAAGAAAGTACTGTTTACATTGATATACCATTTAATGTCTTTTTGTAACATAAAAACTAGCATTAACCATGTACATTATAAGACTATGAAGTGTTTATTTCAATAGAAGTTAAATGGATGCATTTTACTAAGACACAAAACCTTAGCAGTGAGTCATATGCCTTGAGGTACTTTATCCTGTAAAATCAGGATATATTTCTTAGTATTGTGAATACATAGATATCAGGACTTAAGGCAGGTGAACACAGATGTAAGGTATGGTAGTAGCGCTATAGCGTTTGTGTAAAAGGAAGCAGATCCAAGATTATTGGTAGGAAAGTATGATAGGAATAGTCACAGAAACAGGCTAGATGAGAGAGGAAGCACAGAAAAGAGAAGAGTATGTTAATAAAGCCAAGGAGAGAAGATGGTGAAAGATGAGTAATGAGAAACTTGAAATTGTGATGAGAGACTCAACCTGACGTAGAGCAAGAGCATGACCATGACTGAGCATGGTGCCATGTGACTACAACCATGACTGAGCAATGTACTGTGTGAGCATGATCATGACTGAGCAAGGTGCCATGTGACCACAACCATGACTGAGCAAGGTGCTGTGTGACCACAACCATGACTGAGCAATGTACTGTGTGAGCATGATCATGACTGAGCAAGGTGCCGTGTGACCATGACCATGACTGAGCAAAGTGCTGTATGACCATGACCATGACTGAGCAAGGTGCTGTGTGACCACGACCATGACTGAGCAAGGTGCTGTGTGAACATGGCCATGACTGAGCAAGGTGCTGTGTGACCACAACCGTGACTGAGCAATGTACTGTGAGAGCATGACCATGACTTACCAAGGTGCTGTGAGAGCATGAGCAAGACTAAGCAAGGTGTTGTGTGACCAAGACCATGACTGAGCAAGGTGCTGTGTGACCAAGACCATGACTGAGCAAGGTGCTGTGTGACCATGACCATGACTGAGAAAGGTGCTGTGTGAGCATAGCCAAGACTGAGCAAGGTGCTGTGTGACCATGACTGTGACTGAGCAATGTACTGTGTGAGCATGACCATGACTGAGCAAGGTGCTGTGTGAGTATGACCATGACTGAGCAAGGTGCTGTGTGAGCAAGACCATTACTGAGCAAGTTGCCATGTGACCATGACAATGACTGAGCAAGGTGCTGTTTGCCACAACCATGACTGAGCAATGTACTGTGAGAGCATGACCATGACTTGCCAAGGTGCTGTGAGAGCATGAACAAGACTAAGCAAGGTGCTGTGTGACCAAGACCATGACTGAGCAAGGTGCTGTGTGACCACGACCATGACTGAGCAAGGTGCTGTGTGAGCATGGCCATGACTGAGCAAGGTGCTGTGTGACCATGACCGTGAATGAGCAATGTACTGTGTGAGCATGACCTTGACTGAGCAAGGTGCTGTGTGACCACAACCATGACTGAGCATAGTGTGCAGGGTTCTGGGGTTCAGAGCTGCATGGGATTGGCTAGGCTTAAAATGCTCGCGCAGGCAATGTACTGAGAGACCACAACCATAACTGAGTAATGTACTGTGAGACCATGACCATGACTGAGCAAGGGGCCATGTGACCACAACCATGACTGAGCAAGGTGCTGTGTGAGCATGGCCATGACTGAGCAAGGTGCCATGTGACCACGACCATTACTGAGCAAGGTGCTGTGTGAGCATGGCCATGACTGAGCAAGGTGCTGTGTGAGCATGACCATGACTGAGCAAGGTGCTGTGTGAGCATGTCCATGACTGAGCAAGGTGCTGTGTGAGCATGACTATAACTAAACAAGGTTCTGTCTGAGCATGACCATGACTGGGAAAGGTGCTGTGTGACCATGATCATGACTGAGCAAGGTGCTGTGAGAGCAAAACCATGACTGAGCAAGGTGCTGCCTGAGCAGTAGTTTGAAACTGGGGATGCCTTCCATGCATTTTTATATGAGGATGGATGGCATTCCAGACCTTGGAGACATAACAAAAGCACCAATAGTTCCCTGCTGGGTTATTAGCCTTATTTGTGATGAATAGGAGTCTTTCACCTGAGTGAAGATCCCTTGTGGGGTGGAGAGGAGTAAGTCAGCAGAATATTTTGTAGTACTGGCATTTTTCATGGTAGTAAATTAGTCTGTGTGCAGTGTTTAGTTGTGACTATGTTAGGCAGTTGTTTAGTTTGAGCTAGTCAAGCTGATTTAAGGGATACCAATGGTGGGTTCTATATGGGGTGTTGGTGGCATTTTTCCAGTCTTGTTATAGCAGGATGTTAGCTGGGATTTAAGATCTGTGCTTACATTTGTTAAAAATGGCTGAGCTGGATAAGAGGGTTGAAAGTAGACAGGCTGAGCTAGAGTTTCTGTTGCTGCATCAGCCAGGTACTTTCTGGCCCCATAAAGGGATCCTAATTTTAGTGATACTTTTAATAGTTTGTAATATGTATGTTGCTCAAATGTGAGGTTGACATCTATTCTGATACCCAGTACTTTATTATTGGTTACTGTTTCAATTTTAATATTATTTGATGACATAATCATGAATTATTGTTTTTAGTTTTGACACTATTTGGGTGTAAACATCATTAGTTTAGTTTTGTGGGATTAAGGAGCAAGTTTGAAATTTTTAGCCCTGTTTTGGTAGAAAAGAAATAAGCTTTTGTTATTTCCTGGAGTTTGGATAATGTTGGAGTTGTAAATATTACTATACTAGCAAGGTGTGTATCAGCATGGAGCTTGTTTATAAAGATGTTGAAAAGGAGGGGTCCTAATATAGAGCCTTCTCAGACTCCTGTGGTAGCTGGCAGAAAGGATGAATACTGTTCCCATGTAACTGCTTGTTGTCCCCCATTAAGTAACTATGAAACCAGGAAAATGAGAACTGGAAGAAACTGACAGAAAAGAGTCTAGTAAATAAATGTTGGTGTGATATTGTGTCAAATGCTTTAGACAGGCCCATGAACATGGTGCATATTAGTATACCATTGTTCTTGAATGGGTTAATGGTATTAGTGAAATACAGGTGAGTGGTTGTACTGTGAAAGGGTCTAAACTCATGCTGAGTTTTAGAGAGGAGGTTATTTAAGCTAAGATGATTATTAAGCTGCTCATGGATACATTTTTGATAATTTTTGACAGGAGAGGGTTAATGGCAATAGGTCTACATTTATCGAAGTCTGTTGGTGTTCCCCCTTTGGTTAAAGATATGATATAGCAGTTTTTCCAAATGACTAGGATATATTTTTCAGATATTGATCTATTTATCAAAATGGAGACAGGGAAAACTATGCATCTGCAACCATTAAGTATTCGGAGGGGAGATGGTCAGTTGCTAAAGAGGTTGGTTTTAGCTTAGTTAGGAACTCTCTAATGATGGAGGTAGGTACAGAGCTGAAGCCAAAGTGATGTAGGTGGTTTGGGGAAGATAACGGGAGTAAAAAGGGGGGCAAAGATATTGTTGTTTAAAAGAAATGTTATTGCCTGTACGAAGTGATAGTTAAATTTAATGGAAATTGAATCAGTGTTGTTGGTACTTGTTAGTTGTGGTAGTAGTTCGGATGGATGTAATAATTTATTTAAAGATAACCAAAATGTTTTGGGTTATTTTAATGTTTGTATTGTAGATTACTGTAATAGCTTTGTTTGTCTTTTTAGGTATAGTATTTTGTTTTTAATCTGTCTACATAATTGATATAAATTTTGAGTTCTGTTTTTATACCACTCTTTCTGGGCTCTACCCCATTGTAGCAACATTTTTTTCCTTCCTTTGTTAGCCATTGTGTGGGTTTGATTTGACCCTGTCATTTCATGCAGCTGCAGTTTAAGAATTTTTAAGAAAATGTCATTCAAATGTGATATGGCAGCATCTATGGCCATGGACTTTAGTATTCTCCAGTTATACTGTGCTGATTATTAAATAAAGGTATCTTTATTAAATCTGGTTGACTTTATTGGACCTGTTGTTCCTATTACTGTTGGAACTGCCCGTGTAGTTTCCTTCCACATTGCTCTCATTTCTGCCTGCAAATCCAGGTATTTTATGAATCTGTGTTTCTCTGTACAAGCAGTATGACTACTGGGTGCAGCAACTTCACAGATCAACACGACTTTTGTCTCTTTTCCTGGACTACTATATGTAGCTTTCTCGCATCTGTTTTGTTAACTGTTGGTAGGGGGTGATCCCATGTGATATAAACATCATCATTATCTACAATGCTTTGCTATTCATGCTTCTAGTACTTCTAGTACTTCTCAGCTACTTCAGTATTGCAGTATTTACACAGTTCCCAATGCAACAGTCTTGCCACATTCTTGTGCCTTAGAGTATGTAGGCCATGGGTGTACCACATCCACCACCAACATATGTGAGTAGGCCATGGGTGTACCACATTCACCACCAACATATGTGACTCTTTTTAGTTCTTTTTATCAGAACCTGCGTTTGTCTTTTTGTCCCACATGTTCAAAGGACTTTGTAAACTAACATGCATGTAGTCCACAGTCCTGGGCTGCCATTATTAACCTTTCATCTTTTACTTTCAGTTTCACCTGTCCTTAACCATTCCTGTGTCAAATCTTGACTGACATAAACATGTTCCAGGTGATCTCTATAATTGCCACAATACTTATACCTATTCCATATTTCGTTTCTTCTTTTATGATACTTTTTATATTCTTTCTTTTGTTTTCTGGTACGGTCAGTTGCTGCCAGAATTTTATCTACTTCTGGTTTGAATTCCACTCCTGCTTGATATCGAAATGTTTCTGCTAAACTAAGCAGCAAAATCATCTTAGACTTCTCCACATGTTTTAAAACTATCACTATGTTTGGATCTGGTGAGGTTAGAAGATGTATATGCAGTCCCACAACAGCAGATCTGTACATGTAATCAGTTTCGAGGAGGGCCATACCTCCTTTAGAATGATTACTATATAATCATGGTATACACTGAATTTTATATATTATTTGATAAGTATGAAGCATTTTTTCTTGTTTTCCTGGCCAACTGATCCAGTACTGTTTGAAGCCAGTCAGTCATCCCAAAACTGTAAGTTACAGCAGGAGGAGCAAATTGATTTATAGTTTGGGCTTTATTCCTAGATGCTGAGGCAGTATTTAGTATTAGTCTTAGTCTTGTGAAGTTTTCCTTACTGATTTTTGTTCATATTTTTTCAAGTGTTATTGCCAATCAGTCATTTCCCAAATATTTATTCATTTCCTCCTGCTGAATTCCTTTATATCACATTCCTCCTGTCCCATACTCATATTTTGTTGGTGCTGCTCTTTTTCTGCTTAAAAAGTTGCTTTTGCACACCCATATAAGAAACCTTTAAGTAACCACTTGCAGTTGTGCTTTCAACTCATTATCTGGTGACCTATTCAGTTTTAAGTCATCTACAAAATGTAGATGAGAAGCCTTTACTGTAACCATGGCATGATATGTTAAGTAAACAACTTAATGGGTTAAGAGTAAGATAAAATAGCAGTGGTAACAGAAAATCACCTTGGAATATCCCCCTTTGAATTTTTTATTCTTGGGATAATAATTTGTTCTTTGTCATCATGGCTTAACTGCCACCATTTCACGTTCACTCTGATGGATCGTAAGGGGTTCCTATCACATAGTCGAACTTTTACAATGTCGAACCTCATATGGTCGAGACCATAAGTTCGAATTTGTAAAAGTTTGAGCATTTCAATGGAAATCTTCATAAGCAGAGGTTTCCATTTTGTTCAATGGGGTGCGATCTCGGAGTTGGTTATTTAAGTAGCAGAGCTGTGGGGGGGTTCAGGTGGGCTTGCCCCTATGCTTAAAACAGTTTATTTTGTTTTCTGTTGTTTTTTTTTTTTATCCATAGTCGAAGTTTTGTAACTTCGAACATAATTGTTCGAACATTATGTGTTCGAAGTTACAAGACTTCGACTATGTGATATAGAGTCTATGTAAGATGTATCTTATACATTTATTAGCATTCCTTTGTCTGGGAATGTGGAATGATTGCAAATGCTTTTTTGTAATCTATTCATGGAATACTTGGATTCTCCCCCTTTTTCACAATTTGGTAGTATAGCTTTATTTAGCAACAAATGTTCCTTTTTTACATATGACTTTCTTTTGTTACCCTTGTGTTCTATTGTCGTAATTGAGTGTTATTTTTTTCTAAATGACTGTAAAGTCTGTCTGCATCAGTTCCAGTATATAGTTTGTAAATTATTGGAAGGCAAGATATTAGTCTATAGTTTTTTTTCTTTTGTTAACCAGGTCATTCTTCATCCAGGATGCACATATAAATCTTTATGTAAAGATGTTAATATTTTTAGCCAAAAGTCAGGCACTACATCTAGACCTGGAGTTTTCCATTTAGGAGCTTTTTTTAATTTTGTTTCAATATCCCTGGCTGTTACTTCATCCCATTTCTTATCCTCTACATTAGAACTCCTTTCTGTTTCTTTCAGTTTTTCTACCCATTGAGCATCTTTTTTTATGTTCCACAAGGTCTTCATAAATACTTCAATAAATGAGTCTTTTTTGGTGGTGTTTCTATTCCTTTTGCTTTATTTCCCAGTTCTCTGTAAACTGTAGTAGGTTAGCTTTACCAGAAAGGCTCTAACAGACTCTGCTACACTTTGCTGTGAAGGAAATGTTAGTTTGCTTTTATTTTTTGTATTTTGTATATTTTAAATACTGTAGTTTGTTTTCTTTACCTTGTGTTTTACCTGCATTCTGCTTTAACAGCATATTAAAACTTCAAAAGAGACCACAGCTCTCTCTCTCTTCTGAGTCTGGCATAATTTTTTTTCCCGCCCTCTCACCCAGTCATAGCTGTCTTGTTAAATACCACTGCCTTTCTAGTTGCCTCCCTCTTATGTTAATCTGACCATATATCTGATTTCCTCTCTACTTTCAGTGGCTTGTGTGAGTAATCACTAAATCAAAAACCCCTCCCCTTCAACTATTTAAATTTATTGGCCATCCTACTGTATTCCATAGTACCAGAATGCAAAAGTGACCACCCCTTTCAACCCATCTTGCTGTTTTAAAAATAGTAACTCTCCACTAAACCTTAACTTTTTAAACAGGTAAAACTTAAGTTACCTACTTTCATGTCTACCTTCTCTAGTGCACACTGCAGTGTGCATTTTTTTCATCTTATTTCTAAGCATCCCTTTGACTAGCACTTTCTCTAATACCTGCTGGAAAGCACTAGGAAACCTTAAACTGATACAAGCACTCAACTCTCCTTGTTAATAAGGAGAAATTAATAGTAGGCACTAAACAGCCTATAATTGCAAAGTACCTTGCTAAGGTAAGGGAAAACAGCTTCTGTACTTTACAAAAAAAAAAAAAAAGCATCAAACCAGGCATGTCCAATGGTCAGCTTCCGGTAATTTCTCCTCTCCACCTGGTGAATCTGGGCATACTGGGGCAATGCAGCAATTGCCTCATGTACACAGACAACCCTCTCCTCCTGCCACCCAACACTACAACCTGTGAGAGATGCACTTACATAGCCAAAATGGAAGCAAAGCTCTCTCCACCCAAGATTGTGCTAGCCAGCCAAGAGGAGAAGGTTAACACCCACACTACACCTCAAGCAACACATAGCCCTTCTAAACCCACACCACCAACACCCACATATAGCAACACTAAATCCACATATGCAGAGGCCCTTAACTGTAACCTGCCCAAGCAACAAGGACCTCTGAAGCTGAAATGCAAACAAACACCAATCACAACCAAAGTGTCACATAGTTCAAAACACCTGTGTGCCACCCAGCAACAGCCCCTAAGGCAAGACAATGTACCTAACACTTTAGTCATAGGTGACTCTATAGTCCAGCACACTGATGTCCCTCTCACCAGGTTGAACAATGAGAAAATTACAGTCAGCTGCCTATCGGGTGCCAGGATCCGCCACATAACGCATGCACTCAAGTCACTGCACAACAAGTACAAATATGACTCTGTCATTGTCCATGTTGGAGTGAATGACTTGAGATGTACCTCCCTGGACTACATGAAAAGAGACATGGAAGAGCTCTCGGAACATGTGGCCCAGGCAGGTATGACCCTAGCCCTGAGTAGCATCCTGCCTTCGCCCAGAATGATACCACAATATAAGGACAAAATGATTGACTTCAACAATTGGCTAAGCTTCTGGTGTCATTCAAAGGGGATCCAGTATCTGTCTGCCTGGGACGACATGATTGACAGACCACGATGCTTTGCCAGAGATGGTCTGCACCTGTCACCTCTGGGATTCAGGTTACTGGCTAAGGCTCTTGCCACCCCTATAGTGCCTTTTTTAGGCAAAGTTCAAAGAACAAAACCACCACCGTAACAGGTACAAGCATGCAAAATCTGAAGGTAATGCTACTCAATGCTTGAAGTCTAAACCTCAAAATGCACTCTCTCGAGGCACTCCTAAAAATGGAGAACATAGATATCTGTGCAGTAACTGAGACCTGGTTCAAGGCTCCAGAGAGCACCCCTGCAATATCAGGCTACAACTCTTGCCACACTTTTCGGCCACCAAAGCAGGACCAGAACACTAAAGGTGGAGGAGTGTCAATATTCACCAAGGATATTCACACCACCAGGCTAGTTGCCCAACACAATGCGTCTGAAATTATTCAGGTGCAACTAACACTAGGTAAGACTGCAATCCAAATTGTAGCTTGCTACAGATCCCCCACCATACCCCAAGATTCTCACTACACCTTTCTAAACATACTGGAAAATATTAAGATAGAACCAAACACCCTAATACTGGGTGATTTTAACTACCCTGCCATTAACTGGGAAAGCTACTCATGTACCAACACCTTTGCCCAATGGTTCTTGGAATTCATAAATTCCAACGCCCTGGATCAACTAATCCATAGTCCCACCAGGGGCTCCAATATCCTAGACCTGGTCATTACCAACATGGGAAATCGATGCCCCACACCTATGGTCACCCCCTCATTAGTCACGTCTGACCATAAGCTAATCACCCTTAACATCCACATCCCACCCCCACCCCCCAGTAAGGAAACCTTCATAAAAAAACTTCTCCAAAGCCAACTTCATGCTACTCAAGTCAGAAGTGACAAACTTCATGACACCCATGCAAACGGGAGCTGAAAGTTCAACTGCTGAATCCTACACTAAGGCACTGTACGAACACATCCACTCATGCATAAATCGTGCCATCCCAAATAGAACCAAGATGCTCTCATCCAAAAAAAAGAAGCCAATCTGGTGGTCCCCTGCCATAAACAAACTTTACAACAAAAGGAAGAAACTGTTGCAGAAAAGAGGAAAATCCCAGGATGCAAAAAACTTCCTTACCAGCCTCAGTAAGAAACTGAGATCCCTCATAAAATCCTCCAAAGCTAGTTACGAAAATAAAATTGCCAAAGATTCCAAAGACAACAACAAGGCATTCTATAACTATGTCAAGAATCTAAATGGCAATGCTCACATCTGCTCTGAGCTAAAACAGAATGGCATTAAATATACTGATCCCAAGGATATTGCCAATATCCTGGCAGATCGATTCAGTGCCAACTTCACCCCCCTCTCACCCCCTAAATGGCCCATCTCAATACCGGAAGATTGCCAAATTCCAGTAATAACAGCCACACAGGTAAAAAACGCACTCTCCAAAGCTAAGAATACAGCATCCATAGGACCAGATGACATCTCAGGCTGTGTACTACATGAACTACAATATGAACTGGCACCTCACCTAAGTGTCATGTTTAATCATAGCCTCACCTCAGGTTTCGTGCCCACTGAGTGGCACACAGCTAGAGTTATCCCACTCCACAAGGGGGGATCCACCTTGGATACCGGAAACTACCATCCCATCAGTCTGACAAGCCTTATCTGCAAGGCCATGGAGCGTATTATCATGGAACTTATAAAGAAAGACATTGGCAACCTTCAAACACTGGACCCCACCCAGTTTGGGTTTGTGAAGGGCCGATCTTGTCTCCTGAACTTGACTGACTTCTTCAAGTCAGTCTCCAGAGCCATGGACAAGGGTAAGGTGGTCCACACAGCCTATCTAGACCTTGCCAAGGCCTTTGACACCATCCCCCACTCTGGAATCATAGATAAACTTACTAAGCTGGGCATTAATCCCTACATCACCCAATGGGTTGCTAACTGGCTTACTGATAGAACCCACACTGTAAAAGTAGCCGACTCCAAATCCAGCTCCAGACAAGTGACAAGTGGAGTACTGCAGGGTTCAGTCCTGGGACCGCTCTTGTTTGGCATCTACTTCTCTGAAGTACAGGCCAACACTAAGGGACTCTGGTAACAAAGTTTGCAGATGACTGCAAACTGGGAGCCATTATTGAATCCCCAAATGATGTGGATACTCTACAAAAGGGCCTTACAGAAACAGATGCTTGGTGCCAGAACCATGGGCTCAAGCTCAATGCCAAGAAATGTATAGTTATCCCCTTTGGGAAAAAACATGTATCCGTGAATTACCATATAAGTGGTAGTACACTAAACACCGAAAGTTTGATAAGAGACTTAGGGACACAGGTGGACAGTGGTCTCACCTTTGATAACCACATCACCACAACAGTCAGGAAATCCTTCTATGTGGCACACCTCATCACTAAGGGCTTTTCATCCAGAAAAAAGGAGGTCATGGTCCCACTGTACTCATCCCTCATTAGACCCATTATAGAATACAATGCCCCATTTGGTATGTACCTCTCAAGACATCTGCAACAACTGGAAAGGCCACAGAAATACCTCACTAAAAGAATTACAGGCCTAAAGCAGATGCCCTACGCTGACTGCCTTAAAAAACTCCAGCTATACTCTGTCGCATATCGTCTACTCAGAGGCGATCTTTGCTTAACATACAAGGCCATGTCAAACCCAGAGCTGTTGGACATGCTACACTTAAAGAAATCCCAATCCCTCAGAGCCACATGCTCCAGGGATCTAAACCTTGTCATCACAATAAACAAAACATGCTGGAGGGATAGGTTCCTGACCCAGAGACTCCCCAGACTCTGGAATAGATTGCCCATACATGTCAAGCAGAGTGCCTCTTTGGTCCTCTTCAAAAGGAACCTTGACGATTGGATGGGAGAAAGGAAATTCACCCCGGGGATCACGTCAGTCGCCCTGCTAAACAGGGGTCCAGGGAAGTAAATAGTGTGGGAAGAAATAGCCAGGGAATTGTTATGGCTAGGCTTGTATAGGCCCTAGGGCTGATAGCCTAGTACCAACCTATGAACCTAAGCTATGACTTGTTAGTTTTGTACTTTACCTTTATAATTTATCTGCAAATGTTTTGAGTTTTCTGTCAGTGCTGATATTTGTAGTTTATTATTTGCAATAGTGTTTGATAGATCCTTGTCTGTGCTGATACTGTGTGTCGCTTATCCCACATTTATCTTTCTAAGTATTTTTGATTATTTGTTCCCTCTTCTTGTCTTAATTGATTTATAGTTTTCTTTATTTGGTGCTTCTTTGTTGGCATATTATTTCTTCCCTTCCTTTCCCTTATTTCTCTATATTTCATGGTAAGACTTTATATGTTATTAATTTAGCTGCCCAGTAATACATGCTATTTATTTCTGTCATATCCCAAGAATTTCTTTGTTCATCTGTTTTATCAAACTTCTAACATTTTAGGTCTTATTTACTTTCTGCAATCTATTTCTTTTGTCAATCTTATTATGTATATACATCTCTATTAAATCAAGCAACTCTTCCCATAGATCAATTTCTTCTACAAATGAAATCACATTCTTTGTTTTCCATTTACAGCTGGTATTCTACAGAAAGTTTCACCTTATACATCATTCTGTGGCATATCCTCTTCAGATGATCCCTGCTTCATCGGCTACTCTTCATATGGGAGCTCAGTTGTCCATCACCCCAGAACATTGTCTGCGACAAAGTTGGCACTGGTTCCTACTCATTTCCTTGCTATGCAACTTCAAACGAACTTTTATACTAGTCCCCTATGGAGGTTTCCAGATCAACACTGTGTGGCAGTTCTTCAGATGCCTCCTAATCCACCTGTGTCACATAAATCTGAAGACTCATTGTTCCATCAAGCTGAGACATTACCTGTGTTCGATTTTCTACACAATTCCTTCACTTCTCAGATAATTGATAACTTCAGTTGCTAGTTGTTTAACTGGTTTACCTTCATAAGTGCGTTATGCACTCATGCGAATCTGCTTTGTTTGAAAGGAGGTTTTCAAAGTGGAAAAACCTCGAAAAAAATTGTCCAAATGTGCAATAGGTGAATGCATATTAGCATTCGCTCATTGCAGATTCGACATTGCGGGTGCAGATTGCACTATAGCGGGGATCGGGAAATGATCCCTTTCCCCACTATAGTGCGATCTTGGAGTTAGTATATTAAAGTAGGGGGGGTGGGGGTGCAGGGGGGCTTGCCCCCCCTGCATTACAATGTGTGTTCGACATTTTAGTTCAAAAATCAGCGAATCAGCTGTTCGATTTGCTGATTTTCAAACTGCTGAGAATGTTGAAGTTTGAAATTTGTGTATTTGGTTCACCCAAATGCGTGATCGATATTGTCATTTATGACAATAGGAATGTATACCATTTAACTTCTTCCTTACTAATCAACTTTTCTACTTTCCATCTTTGCTTTCTTATTTTTTTCTATTATGAAATTGTTCATGTCCAGGTACTGTATTTCTCTTCAGTTATCTTGGGTGGTACTTTTTAATACTGATTAGTTTTGCTTTCTACTTTGCAAACATATTACACCATACTAGATCCCTTTTTCTTTCCCATATCCATGCTTGTTCAGATCCCTCCAGCTCCACTTACTGCTCCTTAATCTGGGAACTCATTGTTCCATCATACTATGATATTATCATTGATGGATTTTCTACACTAAATCTTTCATCTCACAGATAATGTATGATTTCAGTTTCTATTTGTTAAATGTCTGCCTTATTAATCCTCATTACTACATTCCACTTTTTTAAAATATTGTGACACTTTCCATAACATGGTGCATTTGCTTGTATTTCTCTTCAAATATTCCATTGTCTATGTTTCTTTTTATACCTTTAAAAAGCTCTGGGTTTTAATCTTTGTATGTTTGCACTTCCTCTGTTTCTTCTTTTCCCAGGTGGCCCAAAGTTTCTTTATCTATCTAATGTTTTCAATGGATCTGTTACATTAATAAAGACCAATTTTTATTTGAAGCTTTTGACCGTTTTTTTTTTCCAAGTATTTTTCTTTCCTCTAATTTCTCTATTAATCTTTCAGATTACCTTCTATCTGGAAATTCTGGGTGTCTTGCATAATGGTAACAATACATAATTTCTTCCTCATCCTAGCCCAGTTTGTCATCTTTATGGCTCTTTTTTGGCCTAATCCCACTGTAGGAATATTTCATTGTTTAGCGGAATCTACACTGTTATTTTTTCCAGTCCTGGCATGAGTGTGTAGACCAGGATTGTGCACTTTTTTATCCCGGGTCCTGTACACCCTAGTGACTTTTTTATTTTTATTAGAATGTTTTTTATTGAAGTTGGCTTTGTGGATCTGTCTCTGTGTCTTTCTGTGGTTCTGTCATACTATTGCAAGACAGCAGAAAAAATGCCAAGCTTCTTGCAAAGCCAATTTCAATAAAAAAACATTCTAATAATGACGGAGGGACAATTTAGTCTTTAAGTAAAATATTGTCTGTCTGTCATTAGCGGGACAATACACACACACACACACACACACACACACACACACACACACACACACACACACACACACACACACACACACACACATCGTGTCTGAAGAATGAAGGTATATTAGGTGAGTGGAGTAAGGAACACTTTGTTTTATGGTCTGCTGGCATGTGTTTTAATGATAGTGAAATGGTGAGTCCTGATCCTGACAATTGCAAAGCAATTGAAAATAACTTGCACTGTAAACTTGCAATTATGTATTTAAATGCATTTCCTCTTAAGAATGTCAAGGGTATAATATTCCAAGTTCAGTCAACAAACACGTCCACCTACTAAAGAATTGCATTGGGTTATGTGGTCCTGCCCTTCCATGACCAGACTTAATCATCAGCCAATGAACTGTAGTGAGGATCATTATAGCACCCTGTCTACACCCTCATCATCCAGCCTCTGTTATTAACAAATGAAGCGCAGCCCTGTTCATAATCTGGCTTTCCTGCAAACAAATGTATGGTGAAGTGACAAACGGGGAAAAAACCTATGTAGATGAGTACACTAACGTAATGCTGCAGTGTATTATTTTCATCAGTTGTACATGGATAAAAGAAAGATTGACAAACACACACACTCTTGCATCTCCGTACATCATCTTCTACACACACACACACACACACACACACACACACACACACACACACACACACACACACACACACACACACTCACATCACCCTACATCAGTGGTCCCCAAGCACCATGCCATGGATCATTTGGTACCGGGCCACACAGAAAGAATAAAAAACTTTTTATGTCGGGCGCACGACTGTTAAGAAAAAAAGTGTATGTGTGTATGTATGTGTATGAGTGTGTTTATGTGTCTGAATCTGTGCATGAAAGCAGAATATGTGTGTGTGTGTGTGTGTGTGTGTGTGTGTGTGTGTGTGTGTGTGTGTGTGTGTGTGTGTGTGTGTGTGTGTGTGTAAGCAGAAGAAACTGTGTACGTGTGTATGAGAGACATTGAATGGTGAGATTAATCAAAACATTATTTTACACTCACTCAGCAGTGGTTTTGCTTTTCAGCGAGTGTAAAGTAAAAATAAATGAAACTGAAATAAAGTGTGTGTGTGTGTGTGTGTGTGTGTGTGTGTGTGTGTGTGTGTGTGTGTGTGTGTGTGTGTATGTGTATGTTTGTGAGAGACGGACAGAGAGAGACAGAGAGTAAGAATCAGAGTGATCCCTGGCAGCAGCAGTTAAGAGGTCTGCATACCTCTCAACTATACCTCTTAGCCTCTCCACACAAGAAATCTGGACAGAGCCACAAACAATGGGGGAGAAACAACCAAAAATAAGGACACATTTTAAATATTGCTCTTAGAAATTTAGAAAGTTGCTAGAATAACTTCCATTAGCATGTGTTATTTTAATAATATGAAGTCTGAAACTCAAATGCCTCCCATTATTTAATGACATCAATCCCTAGTGATTTGCCAAAAAACTACACATTTTATGAGAATGGGACCAAATATACAAGCCAAAAATATGGACATTCTGCAAAATTCTGAACAGTTGAAAGGTATGCTCTGTTGACTGTTAGCTCAAGATATCTGGGTAAACCTAAAATAAATGGGGGACAAAGGCTCAAAATAGGAACATATTTTACTTGATTATTATGATTTCTGTTAGCATACATTTTCTGAAACAGAGGTGTGCATGAGAGAGTGAGTGAAAGTGACAGTAATGAAGTTTGCATATGTCTGGATGTTTCAGCTGAAGAAATCTGAATAAACCCTAAAATAAAGAGGGAACAAAGGCTCAAAAATAGGCACAGATTTTAATTACTGCTTTTATAAAATTACAAACTTGCTTTAAATAAAAGGATTTGTGTTTGTATGAATTTTCTGAAGAAAATAATAGTCTGAAACTCAAATGTTTGCCAGTATTTAGTAACTTCAGTCTCCACTGACTGCCAACAAACCAAACGTTTTAGCAGTAAGGGTCCAAAAAATAAAGTAATTGCCTGGATATTTTTTAAGTGTTATATTTTAGATGTAAAACTCTTCCTCCAACACCATTAACATATACTACAGCAAATTTGAAACATTAAGTGGAGGAACTATTTTACATAAAAAATATGCAAAAAAAAATTATAGTACTTAAAAAAATAAATAAGCACAACAATTTTATAGAGAACCCCTTCTCTAAATGCAATAATGCCCTCCAAGGTATGTATTAATGTGTAATCAATGCCCTTCCAGGGGTGTAGAGGCCCTCTGCCTGTGCTGTCAGGCCTCATAACATTGTTGTATGGGCATTAATTACACATCAACACACACCCTGTTGGGCATTATTGCTTAGTTATTATGCATGTTCAATGGCAGGAATGTGGAAAATTGTCTTACATGAAACCAGCCCCTGCATAGTGAAACAAAGTAGGCTGTAAAAAAGGTTGGAGACAACTGCCCTACATCATTTCCTACACACACATACACACACACACACACACACACACACACACACACACACACACACATGCGCACACACACACACACACACACACACACACACACACACACACACACACACATTTATGCACACAGATTTTTTTCAGTATGTAAGTTATTCAGAGGCCTTAGATGTTCTAATATTCCATGCTGAGATTATATCTACTATTGAAATAAGTATACGTTGTTCTCTAAAATATGTCCAAGTCTTTGCATTGAGCTTACCTGTCTATAATCTCCTTTATATTTCAGACAGGGGTTATGTCCAGTTTCTACTGCTCAAGATGTTTTGTTGATCACTAGATTCATTTTTTGCATTTTATTTTTCTTTGAGAGAGTCATTTATGTTAGTTTTTAGGTCAAGTGCTATGTATACTCAGAGCAGTATATAGAGTAGCCAAGATAAATAAGGTTAAATGTGAGCATCTTATACAGTGCTGCATATATGTACTACTGTAAGGCAATGTATTTCTTAATGGTGCTGTCCACCTGAATATCCAACAAGTGAAAATGTGCTCTAGATATTTTCTTGCCCAGCTACATTTTCTAGAAATGGTCCACATGGTTTACTATGGTAAGGTCGAACTGGACCCTATCGAAGGATGGGATCATTGACCCACGTCCATGAAAATGACAATGTAGAATTCCTACAGTGTCAAAATATGACTCGACATCGACCTCGGAATGAGCTTTAATATGGGTCGAGATAGGGGTGATATTCATACTTCGACAATGTTGGGTTCGACATTGTTGCCGTTTGACCTCAGGACTTCAACTGAAGTGGGTTCAACTGAACCCACTTCAACCTTTCCATAGTAAACCAGTCCACATGACTATATTTTGTTCTAGTAGACAATGATGTGTGTGTTTGTGTGTGTGTGTGTGTGTGTGTGTGTGTGTGTGTGTGTGTGTGTGTGTGTGTGTGTACTGAGGGAGTGGAGGGAGGCCTTCAATGGCTGGTTTGAGGGTGTATGCAACTGCATAGTGGAACAAAGTAGGCTGGAATTTGCAGCATACTTAATATTGTATAATAAAACCAAATTTAACGATTGAGTGAGTCAAGGTTCAAGATGAAGGAATATGACTGTTAAAGTGGGCATCTTATAAAATGAGCATGAATATTCAAAGGCAGTAAAACTGTGACTGAATTAAACAATTCTGAAAAGCTACAGTTCAATCCAGAGGGAAGGCTGCAATCACACATTTTTAGAGGAACTGTAAGTGCAGAGCATGAGAACTGATGAGTGAATGCTAGAGAAACTATAATATTTCAATGTGCAGTTTATAAACACTGTGCTTTTAAATTCAAATGGCTATTTTAGATGAAGGAGACCACAGAGGAACAGTACTTTATTTAAAAGCTAAAAATAATGACAGAAGGACAATATTTTAGTCTTTAAGTAAAATATTGTCTTTCTGTCATTAGCGAGACAATACACACACACACACTCTCTCTCTAGATCCATTCACAATAACATACACATATACAGACATGCACACACACACACACACACACACACACACACACACACACACACACACACACACACACACACACACACACACACACACTCACACACACAGTCCCAAACACTTGTATGTTTACAAATACTGGCCATCCATACACTGTGGATCTTGACTACTCTAATTTTATACCAATATCTTTCCACACTGCCATACCCAGATATTTGGCAATGGGTTAGTAAGCAGTGTAAGACTTTGAATTTTATTCTGCAGACCCAGATTTTATTTCTACTGGTGCTACATGAGGGTACAAAACGAATCGATTAAGCAGTCTGAAAATTCTTGGTTACCTCTGAAATAAGCATTTACGCTATTCTTAGTTGATTGAAAAAGGTGCCATAAGCTATCATAAAAAGTGAAAAAGAAAACTCCTGCAACAAGCAGTTGAGAAAACATGACTATGGTCTTCTATCCTTGCTGTGATGAAGAAACAGGCAAGTTTCAAACACACACGGGGAAATAATTAGGTCTACTGTGATAATTGCATTTATATTTTATTTTATTTTATTTTTTTTTTTTTATTTTATTTATTATTTGGTTGTTTACCACATATTGTAGTGGGCACACAGATAGTGAAGTAACTAATACCTACAAAAAAGAACAATGTTTTTCTTTAAGATATTAACATCATGCCAGACACTCTCGGATAGCACACCAGGTCTCTTGTTGGCTCTTGGAATTAAATTAACTGCTTTGACTAGTAGTAATAGGTTTTGAATTATTTGGATTCTGATCATTCAGCTTATACAAATGACTGATAAACACTCAGAATCTTATGTGGCACCTACACTGTTTTGCTTTAAGGTGGAAGATAAAATAGTTGTATTTACATATAACTCTTACTTAAAATGGAGAAAGTTTCTTGACCCATATGGGTAATATTTTACTTAAAGACTAAAAAGTAAAAAAAATACAAAAAAAAATTGTTTAAAAAAAAATGATTTTTACTCAGTCACTCTAAAAAGTAAAAAATAAGGAAGACAACTGAAAAGTTTGCAAAAGAAACACAGACAAGCTGATTTTAGAAAAGCATCCGAGGTTGGTTTTGCTGATAATGAGGTACCAGAAGAAGTAGCAGGAATCAGCAAAACCAACCTTGAATGCTTTTCTGAAATTGGCTTTTCTGAGTTTATTTTGCAAAGTTTTTACTCTTCCTTATTTTTTACTTTTTTGAGTGACTGAATAAAAAGCATTCTTAAAAAAAAATCAAAAATGTTTTTATTTATATTTTTATTTAGCCTATCTTTTTCTCTGTGATATATGTTACCTAAGATACACCCCTGAATTTACTATTCCTCCATGCAGGACTAGCTTAGTCCTGCATGGAAGTGGCCGTTTAGGAGCAGGACGGCAGAGCACCATGCATAGTAATGAGGCACGCTGCCTGAGCTTCTAATCTTACACAGAGTGTGTAAGAGTGCAGGGGGCATGTCTGAGAGCAGAGCTCTCAGAATATACACACCCCCACAATGAAGAATGACAGAAAGGGGTAAGAAATGAGCGAGACTGCTCATAGGTGTCTACATATCTCCAACAACAGTCCCCCTCATGTACAACAGCAAAAGTATACAGAAATAAAATGAACAAACCCATGTTATTTTTTTAAAAATCCGATTAAAGCTAACCATAGGTGCGTGGGTGTGCCCATAGCTAAGCTACAGTTAATGCAGATTAAATGGCTGAAGAGGATAACAAGGAAGAGATATGAAAATGAAGCAGCATAGCAATAGTGTAGTGGGCTGTGCATTCGCCTTACAAGCAGGCATTTCCGGTTCGAGTCCCACTGCAGCACATTCCATGTTCCATGGTAAAGCATGTTATGACTAATATTTTTGGTGCATAACCCACTAAATAACATATATGTATCAGCTGGAGTACTGCAGTAATTGCACATGTGAGGTGTTAGTGTCATAATGAATAAAACACTAGTAAGCAGATTTAAGCACCAATAAGCAGTAGTAAGCATATTTAAGCACAAGTGAGCTTAAGCCCGTTTGCGCGGTGGTAAGCAATGCACACACAGGCTAAGCAATTCTGAAGCTAACTCTCAGTAAGCATATGTAACCAGAGGTTAGCATTGCTTACCCTCATGCCAACCCACGCAAACCTGGTTACAACTGCTCAAAAGTGCCTTAATCACTCTGTGTCCAACGGCCCTTGTTCTGCCCATCAATAAAATAAACAGCCATGCAGGTCTCAAACCCAGGACCCAATACACCACAGTCACAGTAGTTAACCCCCAAGCCATCACAGAAGTACAGAAGAATGAGGCGTCAGCAAGCATGTCTTCACCATAGAAAAAACAAACTGAACCAGTGAAAGGAATCAGTATACAGACATATGTGCCTTAACCCACTACATAACATAAATATGTGAACTGGAGTAAAGCATTAAGCCCAGAATTCAGGTGTAATTGTAATAGAGTGTTGAAGTCCCCAGTAAAACACAAGGACCCCATATAGTGTACATACACATGAATCATGGATACCAGGCATACATATAAGCTGTAATGAATAATAACTCAATGCCAAAAAGGAATTATAATGCAAAGTCTAATGTAAGCAATGCTAAGTATTGCACAGGTCAGCTTAGGAGGTGTAAGCAATGTGTAGGCCTGCTAACTCAATGTTCCCAGTGTTATACCCCTTTAAACAATGCCAATCCTAGGTAAGCAGGTTTGCCCATAGCCTAGCCTTTTCAAAACTGGCCAATCACAGAAAAGTGCGGGACATCACCCCTTCTTAAAGCCAAGAGGTGGGAATACATCTCATAACTGGTTGTAGTTTCCCCTTGCAGGCACAATGTCAGTAAGGGGAGAAGGTGTGCACTTTTGGGCACAGCGCTGGTGCATCCAGGAGTCCAGAGTCAAGGCAGGACTCCTTGTCAAAGACCATGATCAGAGACTGCTGCAGGGCCAGTACAAGGGTTCCCAATATAAGGCAGAGGCCTGGGATCATCTCACCCGTGACCTCACCAGTGCCACTGACATATCCCGAACTGGTGAGCAGGTCAGGCATCACTATGCCAACCTGAGGCTGCGTAAGGGGGACCTCTTGGACCAGTGGATCCAAGAGGCTAGAGCAGCAGGGGATGTTCCAGTTATGTGTACGTATCACCCTACTATGTGTGTAACAATTGCCAGCTCAGGTATATCATGGCTAGGTATGGCTAAATATTCCTCTTATGTCCCCCACAGCTGCAATGGAGTGGGCTGTGAACCAGGAGGCCCACGTCAGTTGCCTGGTGAGGTTGCAATGTGAGGCAGGTCAGTAATACCCATACATTTACTGGCACAGGAAATAAAACTAAAAGTAGTAGTAAATCAATTGCCTGTATAAAACCTGTATTGTTTAAGGCAAGTACTCCATGCACTGGAGAATATGGCATGAAGAGTCTCATATAGTATATATATAAACAAAAGTGTAACAGCCTAACAATAAAGGTCTAACTGCTGGACTGCATGTGTATACTCATGGTATCATATGGTAATGTAGATTTGCAATCATGTAATAGTACTGTTGTATTAAGCAATGTTACCCACACTGTGCACCATAAATTGAATGTGTAGGAATGCCTGTATATGACTGGTGTAATCCCCAGAGGCAATTTAGCACAACTGAGAGACACATAAGCAGAAAACAGGGAAAATGCAGACAACAAAACCCAAATTGCACATGCAACTGAGATGTGAACTGTTGTTTTGTTTAGCACACACAGCCATGGTTCGAATCCTGCCGGTGGTAGTAGTCTGCATACAGAATCATACCCTACAACTGTACAGATATGTCCAGAATGTCCAGTAAAGTGGCCCACACATTATATATATATATATATATATATATATATATATATATATATATATATATATATATATATATATATATTGCCTATCAACCTGTCCCACTGGGAAATCAGTGGGATGACCCTAGGTGTATAGGGAGCAAACAGGAAATACAACTGATTGACACACATCTATAAGCACAAAGCTGACACACTAGCAACTCCCCAAAACCTTATCAGATTAAGAAGCCACATATGTCCCATTTACACCCCAACTTGTCAAGCTGTGGCCAGAGTGTGTACAGTAACAGAGTGAGATGTATGTGCATAATAGTAAGGTGGGATCTAGTACTGTGTGTGGGAACATTCAGGTAGTGCTAACAAACATTTCTCCCACAGGTCTTCCAGATACCAACACTGTGCCCAGAAATACAAGAATGATACCCTGTACTGGTACTGTTTACATTGGTATTGTATGGCATTCTGACTGAAGCAGTTGCTCTGAATAATGAGGTATTACACATCACTGTCACCCATACTGTCCTACAAAATATTACTGTCTAGGATATCTGTATAAGAGTGTTGTAATACAAAGTCAGAATGCAAAAGCAGAGGGGATTAATTAGACAGAAAGCAGAGAGGAGATATACAGCAATATCTATATAGCAGACATAACTGTGATGGGCAGTGTTTAAGGTGTAGCAGACAGAGCCATGGTCTGAATCCTGGAAGTGGGTGTAGGCTGCATACAGAATCATACCAAAAAACTGTACAGATGAAGCCAGAATGTCCAGTATATGGGCCCATATTCGCTGCCAGTCCCCCTGGTAAGTCTGTGGGATGATCCCAGATATTTAGCCAGCAAACAAGGAATCCAAGTGATTGTCAAACATCTATGAGAACAAACCTGTCACTGTAGCAACCCCCGAAACTGTTAGGAGAGTAATATTTCACGTATGTCCTATCTACACTCCCATGTTGTCAAGCTGTGACCAGAGTGTGTACAGTAACAGAGTGAGATGTATGTGCATAATACTAATATGTAATCTGGAAGTTGCTAACAAACATTGCTCCCACAGGTACATCGGATACGAACACTGTGCTGAGAAATAAAGACCATTATAACCTGTACTGGTACTGTTCA
The DNA here is from genome assembly GCF_019279795.1 of Protopterus annectens. Taxonomy (NCBI): domain Eukaryota; kingdom Metazoa; phylum Chordata; order Ceratodontiformes; family Protopteridae; genus Protopterus; species Protopterus annectens. Next base: position 1,959,541,490 of record NC_056728.1, read on the forward strand.
CTCTGGTATTGTAGGGAATTGTGAGTGTTGCAGTTTCTCTGAATAATAAAGTATCACTGATCACTGTTACCCACACTGTGCTACATAATATAACTGTGTAAGAAAGCATGTATATGTGTGTGTCAGGTCACTAAAGGTGGAAGAGGACAATATTCTAGATATGTCCCGGCACACCAGCACATGGTCAACACTTGGCCAGAGTCTGTCCAGAAATAGTTGGATAGCTATGTGCACATCATCAACCCAGAATCTGGGAGTATATGTAGAAACAGTTAGTGTGAACAAATATTCCCACCACAGGTATACCAGGTAAAAGGTGTATACTGCAGGTAAAACCAGTTCATGTGTAACAATGATGACAGCCATATCACAGTCCAAACGAAGGCTATATGGTAGTGTAGTAAGACTTGTAAGGTACAGATAACAGCACTGACTAGGAACATAATCTGGACTACAGGGATATACTAGTTGTTAATTGGCATCTTTCTCTCCCCTCACCATATCTTCAACAATACTCAACATACCCACCCCATCTGCTATGTAATGACACCTATGTTCTGATAATGTCCAGTAGTTTGATAAATATTTTAATTGTTCCCATGCATGTGCTATATTGAATTATTCGAACATTGGTGGCATGATGCCATTAGTGTACCTGCATGCTGTTCTTATTACCACTGTGGTCCCATATACACACGTGTTCTGTTTGCTATGCAACTGTTCCATATCTGGTGATGGGTTAATGGGAATATCTATGCATGCTGTTATACCTAATTTATTTATTTATTTTTTATTTTACATTTGTTGACCAGGCTAGTCTGGCTGGATACATGTCCATTTTCAGCAGAGGCCCGAGGAGAAAAGCTCCACTAATAAACTAAGTGACTAAAAAATAACAAGTAAATAGTAATGCAAAGGCAATTTAAACAAGAAATAAACAGCAGTACGGAATCATTATAACTTAAATATTTACTATAGAAAGACTGCTAAAAAAAAGAATGAAGAAGGGAGAAAAATAGGAACAGGTGGAGAGTTTGTAAAAATTTAGACATATTAGCCAGTTAGTAGCAGACATATTGTGATGAGTACTACTTTTAGGATAGAGATTTGCACGCAGGAAGTCAGGAACTAGGTAAGATACAAGGAGAGAAGACAGGTTACAGAGATAGAGGTGAGAAACATAAAAAGAGGAAGATAGGAGTAATAAACAGGCTGGTGGGTTGCTAGGTCTACTTCTTGAAGGGATAGAAGTAGTGAAATAGGGTAGGTAGAAGAGCAATGTAGGGTGCGGGAGAGAGTGATTGTTTCTTAAGCTCAGTCAGGATTTGAGCAGGGGCATAGCCAGTGAGATTGCAAATGTTTCCTTATTTGTTTTTTGAAAAGGTGGGATGAGCCTAAAGTGGTTAGTTCTTTGGGAAGTTTATTCCAGTGAGATCCAACAGTATTGGCAAATAAGGAGTCACCTGCTTTATTGTAGGATTTGAGAGTAGCTACTAGAAGTTTGTTGGCTGAGCGAAGGGAAGTAAGATTTTGTATGGGGCGATAAGGTTATTAAGTATGGGTGTATTAGAGGGTAATGGAGAATTTTATAAGTGATGACTAATTGCTGTAGGAGAATTTGATTCTGTAGTTCTAGCCAGTTAAGGTTTTGAGATTATGACAATGGTGAGTTCGATATGGGGAACCAGTGGCAAACCTGCAATACTATGGTAGGCTGTGGCTAGTTTCTGGTGGTTAGCTTTTGAAATGTTAATAAATGAGGGGGAGGCATATAGTAGTGTAGATAGGAGATGAGTTTGGGCTAGAGACACTCTGGTAGCTGCAGTAAGAAAGGGCTTAAGTCTATAAAGGGTACCTATCTTTTTATTAACAGCCTTGATGGTTAGATCAATGTGACAGTCAAAGCTCAGTTGATTGTCTATAGTAATGCCTAGGAGTTTGGTGGAACAGTCAGGATTGATGATAGTGCCATTGTCAGACATAATGGAAAATGAAATTGGGGCAGATTTAAGGGTTGGTGTAAAGAGTAGTAATTTGTTTTTTTGGGGATTAAGGAGGAGACAGATATGTTGGAACCATTTTTCTGCCGCAGTAAAGATTTTCTGGGTGGAAGAGTGGAGTTCTCCAGAAGATGAAGCAGAACAGATGAGAGTTGAATCATCTGCATACTGAATACAAGTGGATGTTGGGAGTGAAGTAGCCAGGTTATTTATAAATGTAGAGAAGAGGAGGGGACCTAAGATGGATCCTTGAGGAACACCGATAGTGACTGGGAGCTGGGAGGATATATGGCTGTCCCAGAGGACAGCTTGTTTTCTATCATTCAAATATGAGTTAAACCATTGTACTGCTGAAGAGTCAAGTGATAGTGATGTCAATGTATCTAGGAGTAGTTGATGGTTAACCATATCAAAGGCTTTTGAGTGGTCTAGGAATAAGGCAGAGGAGAAAAGGTTGTTATTGCGATTTTTGTTTATTATGTCGGTAAAGGAGAGAAGGGCAGTGGAAGTACTATGGTGCGGCCTAAAACCATGTTGCGAGTCTACTAGTAGGCTATTTTGCAAGAGATGATTTAGGAGTTGATGGTGAATACAACGTTCCATGATTTTAGATAGAGGAGATAGTAGGGCTATAGGTCGGTAGTTAGAAAGTTCATTAGAGTTACCTCCTTTATGGAGGGGAATAATATAGGAGACTTTCCAGCAGGATGGGATAGTAGATTCGGTTATTGTTCTGTTAATTAAGATTGAGACTGGGTAAGCTAGTTCTGATGCTGCTAGTTGTAGGTATTCAGCTGGCAGTTTGTCGGCTGAAGGGGTGCAAGGTTTAAGTTTATAGAGTAACTTATGTATGTGGGATGTGGAGACTGTGCTAAATTTTAGAGTGGGGGTGTTATTTTGAGGAGAGGTGTTTTGAGGGAAGGGGGTCATGGTGTTTGCTAGAGAGGTGACTGTTTCAGAGAAGAAGTTGTTAAAGGTATCCGCTATTATGTTGGGTGGAGTTTGAGCTAAGGTAGCAGGTGTGGGTGTTTTGGTATTCCCTGGATGTAGCAGTTTATTGATTCCTGACCAGAATTTTTTGGGGTTGTAATTTTGGTTTTGTTGATTTTGAAGGTAATAGTTTTTTATCAAGATGGGTGAGTTTTTGTAGTATTTCTAAGGTGTTTGAAGTTTAGAAGGTCAGCAGGGTTTTTAGTGGTTCTCCATTTAGTCCAAATTTTATTTCTATCTAGCATAGTTTGTTTGGTTGTTTTGGAAAGCCAAGGGGCAGCTTTGGAGCTTATTCTAATTAATCGGGCAGGGGCATGCTGCTGTAGAATTTGTAGGAAAGTGTTATTGAAGCAGGCAACTGCTTCATCAAGTGGGAGGTGTTTTAGAGTTGACCAGTTGCATACCTTGAGGTCATTAAGGAAAGAGGACAGGTTAAATTTTTTTTGTTGCGTACAGTACGGTAAATAGCTTGCTTGAGAGTATTATCTTTTTGTTTAGTGATATAGGTAAGGAGATAGTCACTAATATTGTCTGGGAGTATTCCAGTCTTATAAGAATGGGGATTATTGTTAATCAATATCCAGTCCAGGATTGCTTGTTTATTGGTTGTTTTGTCAATTCTAGTTGGGGAGTTAATAGTTTGTTGAAAGTTAAAGAGATTGAGGTGAATGGTAGGTTTGGGAGAGATACAGGAGTTCCAATCAATATTAAAGTCACCTAAGATTATAGTTTCTTGAGGGAAGTTGCAGGAGACCCAACTGAGAATATTTTCAAGTGTGTTTAAGTTATTGCCTGGAGGGATGTAGGAACATATTATGTAGATGGCTTTGTTTTTGTTTAGTTGGAGTTTGGTACAGAGTATTTCAGCATTACCTAGGGAGGGAGGTAGGGAGTCCATTAAGGACACCTGTAGTTGGGATTTGTAAAGTAAAGCTACTCCTCCTCCCTTTTTGTTAGGACGATCTTGCCTTAAGGTGCTATAATATAATGTGCTGACTATTACTAACCCACATATGATGATGAAATTTAAACACTATAGGATGCTTGGGAAGGCTGGTCCTAGAGGATCCACCTGTCCCACCTCAGCTGGCTGTGGCACCAGGCACCAGCATGTCTGGGGCCCAGCCCTGGACCTCCCTGTCCGTTGGCCCTGCACCACCTTCGGGTGGAACCACCACAGGGGATGTGGCTCACCCCCGGGAGTGGGGGCAGACAGGCACCTGTTACCCGTCGACAAGTAGGGGTTGTGGTGCATAGAGAGATCAACCAGCAGCTTGTTGATCTTCTACGCCTGCTAGAGGTCCATGTGTCGCAACTAGAGCATCAGTTTGGTTCTACGACTCAGCCCCCAGCACAGCCACCATCGGAGCTGTGAAGGTGCAGTGGTGACTGCCCATGGATGGGGGCCTCAGTCCCATTGTTTTCACTAGGGGGCTTATGGGCTTCTGATTTCCCAACACCCCTCCCCATCAAGGTATTTACCTCCCACGTGTCATGTACTACCCCTGTATGCATCTTGTTTGTCTTGTCTGTTAACCTACCCAACCTACCTCCCCAAATATACCTACTATCCATTCCCAACATCCCACTCTCATCTGAAAAAAAAAGGGCAATCTGTTCCCACAAAAAAAATCATGCCCCATACATAGCTCTCCATTTCGCACACATGTCCACTGGACACATGTAATCTGGTCTAATTGGCATCATAACTTATTATTGTTGTCCTCACCCCCTCCCAGGGGTTTGAGTGTCCAAATCTACCTCCAAAGTCAGTGTATATTCACAACTGTTGCTGTAGAAGAAATGGGCAGCTATTGACCTTGCCTACACCTTTCCTGCACATCCCTAGCTAGTTTTCCAGCTGTCTTTCCCTCTTTGTGCCCCTTTTTTCACCACTTTCCTATTAACCCTTTTTCTTTTCTTTTAAAGAAATTAGTGCTGGGGTAAGCAGGAGTAATCACTTTTAAGCAGCAGTAAGAGTGTTTAAGCCTGTTTGCAGGTAAGCAATGCCTACACTGGTTAAGCAATTTAGAAGCTAACTCAGTATAAGAAACTGTAACCGGAAATTAGCAGTGCTTATCTTTGCGAAAACACATTTACAACTGCTCAAAAGTGCCTTAATCACTATGTATCCAATGGCCGTTGTTCTTCCCAGCAGAAAATAAACCACTTCTGCAAGTCTTGAACCCAGGACCCTGCACACCGTAGACAAAGTGATTTACCACTAAGCCATGCCAGCTATACCTAACCCTTATGTATTCACAAACATATCATCCAGCCCACTCATTCAACAGTACAGAGAATGTATTCCAACATGTAGATGTATGTGTGTGTAAATATATTAATATCTAAACAGATACAACATATCTATATATGTATATAAATAAATAAATATATATATATATATATATATATATATATATATACACATATATACATGCAAATGCCTACATCTATAGATATATAGATATATGTCTACATCTATATGTCTAAATATATACAGCAAGTTATATATATTTAAGCAGATATTTGTATCTATGTAGGTATATACAGACATAGTTATATTTATGTAAGCAGAGATATATATATATATATATATATATATATATATATATATATATATATATATAGGTATATACAGACATACATCTGTAGATAACAATGGGAAAATAACTTAAACTATGTCCACATGCACCGTTAATGGAGTTGAGAGGCCTCAAACAATATAAGTCTTGTGCGAATAGGTATACCCCCCCACAGCCAAACACGTCCGCCCTGCAATACACTACCAAGTGTTGCAGATTCCATAACCAGGACCTGACATGACATGAACACAAGATATTAACAGTACTACAACCCACCTGTATGATGTCAGGCTGGTATTGGTAGCATATCATGCAGTGCAGTCTGGTTGCCATAGGAAAGGTACAATGTGAAAGCTATCAACATCCCTAGTATACATATACACAGACACGTATATGCAGATACATATATATATATATATATATATATATATATATATATATATATATATATATATATATATATATATATATATATATATATATATATATATATATATATATATATATAGATATACACACATACACACGCAGAGATATGTGCAGTAAGATACATATGTAGAAGGTGCACACAATATGGAACAGCCACTATGCCTACAGTTAACACCTTAACAACTGGACACTGTATGAGCCACCCATACAAATCAAAATTGTTGCCTGCAAAATATACCCACAGAGAGGTTATAGGATATAACACCACACACAGGTTTGCATAAATTGAAAACCTTTATTTGTGTACTATTACAGTTGTATATGCCATGTCATCTAGCTGTTCAGGCACTGCCATCCATGTAAACAGAGTAATGCAACTGTGAAACAGTTATACTAATACAGTAGTCTGAAAAGGTTTACAAATGTTGCTGTCCAGGCAGAGTGCTTCAAATAGTACAATAGTAAAGACAGACAGGGCCACAGGATACCAAACAATCAACACTAAGTAATGCAGGTGTATAGTTCAGCAGCCTCTATCTACACTCTGTTCACAATCACTAGGTGTTAAAGACCTCAGGTGACACACTGTCATGTAGGTGTTTTAGAAGAAAAAGCAATGTTCTTTCTCCCTTCCTTTAGAGCTTCTTGTTTGTGTTGCTTGCTGCGCCTGTGATCACTTGGCTGATGTCACAGCGAAATAAATAAAGTACTTGTTGTCATAGTTGCATTAAGTACTGCTTTAAAGATATGACAACGGAGTTGTTTAAAACTTTTCAATACGGGTGTCATTGTGGGCTTGAGGGGAATTTAGAAAATAACGTTTACTGTTTTCATTCTGCGAGTCCTAGTTGATTCATTTTTTTGACGGGGTCCTTGTTCTTTAGGTCACAGTACGGCCTCTTTGTTTATTTATTTTCTAATTTACTTGACACTGTCATTTGAATGTTGTACAAATAGTTTAGTTTATAAAAAAGGTACTTGGTCTACCCAAGGGTGAAACTGGTCATCATCTGCATTATTTTTGTGGGATAGCTGTTGGATCATTTACGAGTTTCACAAAATGAACGGATGAAGAGACGCTACAAGAGGGCTTTAATGAATGACTGGAAAAGCAAGAAGCTGTTACATTTAACCTTTTGTTTGAGGAAGCTCTTGGCTGTTTATTGTTACATAGAATGGCTAATGAATGGAAGTACATAATTATAAGAAAGCTTTGCTGTTTCAGATCTTGCATAAATTTAAATGTAATGTATATATCACAATATATGACATTATATAATGTAACATATGTTGTAATATACGTAAAGTACTGCTTGATTGTGTTTGTCTTGAACATAACATTTGGGATTTTAATCATTTATTCTTCAGATCTTGAATACTTTGTTGTTGTTCTGCATTACGCAGCTGAGAATGAATGGACTCCGAAGCACCTGCGCAAAAGCACTAGCATAAAGTTTATAAACAAGCTTCCCCCTTGTTTTTTTTTTTTTTTTGCCGTTACGATTGTCGTATGGTCAAGGAAATCAAGACCTGCAGTATCAAACAGCTGGGCCACAAAGTTTATTTCTGATAGTTGGGATGCGTGAAGTGTTAGGGCCGCATAATTTATTAAATATCATTTGGCTTCCTGTTTTCAGAAAATAGTACAGAAAGCTGCTGTTAAGAATCGAAGGTGTATTGTTAGTAATTGTGAGGCATAACGGATATGTTTTGATGTTGAACTTGACTGCCATGAAGTTGTGTATAGTGTGTGTTTGAGGAGTTTGAAGGAAGCCAGTGTTATCGTTTTTTTTGTTTCTTATTTCGAGAAGAAGCCAGTTTAGAAGTAAATATCTTGTTTACGTACAATGTAGTACTCTAACAGTGTAGAATTATTACAATTAAAAGGAAATGGAAGGCATCAGAAAAGTAGTCGATTAACAGGGAGAAAAAATCTGTGGAGAAATATTGTGTAACACGATAAGTAATACTGAACATAAATGGATTTTGGAGGCATTTAAAAGACGGAGGTTGGTGTAATGGGTAATGTGTTTACCTTACAGACACAAGGTATAGGGGAGAGATAATGAAATGGCTTATAGACTGGATGGTGGAGGAGTTTTTCATTGTTGCTGCTACAACCAGTGGAAGTCCATATTCCAGCTGTGCTAGCAGAATGCCTTTGCTTATGGTATTTCTTGGTTGGTCTGGAGAGAAAGGGAAAGATTTTATGGGCTCATAGTACGAGGGAATTAATTTTCTTCAGCATTTGTTTTACGTATGGATGAAAGTTCAGTGTGGGATCAAGCCACATGCCGAGATATTTGAAGGAGATGACTTGATCAATGGGGTTGTCAGGACGGTTATAGGTAAGAAGTGATTGAGAGCTTTTCTGCCATTTTGGGGGGATTAAACAGCATTGTTTTTGTTTGGAAGTCATTAAAATTAGCTTTTGTTTTTAATTTATTTGATAAGAGAAAGGAAGTTACCTTGTAGTTGCTTTTGTATGGCTAAGTATAAAGTAAAAGAGAGAGATGAGGGAGGTTCAGTGGTAGTTTATTAATGAAAATGGAAAAAAAGAAGGGGATCCAGAATGTAGCCCTGAGAGACTCCTTTAAGGAGAGGGGTGGAAGCAGAGATGATGTTCTGAAGCTGAACAGGTAAGTAATGACTGGGAAGATAATTTTTAAACCAGGGGAGCTGTATTTGTGCTAGTTCCATTTTCAGTTAGGTGATCTAAAAGAATGTTATGGCCAACCAGAATGAAAGCCCAATAAAGATGGTTCCAGTGAGGAGGCCTTTGTCCATAGCTTGGAGGATGTTATCAGTAAGTGTCCAGAGTGCTGTAGAAGGGCAAGTATCAGTCAAAAAAACATGCTGTTTTGGTGATAGTAGATAATATTGGAAGATGTAATAGGCGAGATGATTGTAAATTGATTTTTTCTAGGATTTTTACCAAATATGGAAAAAATGGAGATAGGAGTAGCAAAAAGTCAATGGGTTATTTCTTTGTAAGAGGTGCACATCTAATACAATACACGCTAGTTATTTTGACCAAAAGTAATGGTTTGGTGTTGTAGTACAGCACTAATTGAGTGAAGGTTGATGTTTATAACCAGTTCACTTATTGCATTAGTGCTTTGTCATTCCTGAAAAGTAGTACTTGCTAAATATTTGCCAAACTCAATTTGGTTTGTTAGGCAGTCAGCAGTAGTGATTAATTGTGTATAAGTTCACTGTTGATAAAATCCTTGTTATATTTATTGAAATGTTTAAAAATGATGCCAGCAAAATGTAGGAATTGTGAGTTGGTAACCAAATTGATCATAGAGATTGTGTTTTTCTGAGTATCTGTTATATCTGGTTGTATAAATGAGGGGAAAGAGTTGATGGACTTCCTTGATAGGTTGTTTGCCGTGATCTGTACAAATGTGTGAAGTACGTGAGGTGCTGTGTAAAAGCTACACTAGTGTGGAGCAGCTTTAAATTGTCAGCAAAGAACTGTGACTGCTAGCAACAGTAAAGATCTAATTTTCTACATTTTATGGCAGTCTTTTGTGCAGTGTTTGTTCATTTTGGATTTAATATTTTTGTATAATATGTGCAAAATTTTCTTGTGGTGTGCCAGCAAGTTTACTTTGATCTGACAGATGATGGGTAGCAAACTTGTGAAGAACTGGCTTCTGCAGTAGCTGCTTGCTTATGTATTGTTTGCCTTACAAACACAAGGTGCCGGGTTTGAGGCTTACCTAGGCTAATTGCCTAGGCTTACAATGGCTCGCAAGGGCACTTAGCCCAGTACTAACCTATGAACCCTTTTTTCTACCACCCCCAGAGGTAGTGATAGTCTCCTTGTGTTCTCTTGTCGAGGTAGCATTGGCTGACAGGTGTGCAGCGATGCATTGCAAGTACTGTGTACTGATGCAGGGGTATTTAACTTTAAATTAAAAGTTTTAAAGTAGGAATCGCTGTGCACATGCTGTGGCCCTTTTGCATTTGGTTTTAGTAATTTTGCGGCTGCAGACTTCAGGCTCTTAATGGAGCTCTGGAGCTAAACCCCCCCCCCCTCCATTTTACATAAGAACTGGCGTTTATTCTGTAGCATGTATTCAAAACATTTTACTTAAAGTATAGTGTGCAGATGTGAATTCTGATACTTGCAGTGTTTAACTTAATAACTAGTGATGTAATATACATTATAACAATTTTAGCAAAGTTTTGTTGTTTACTGACTCATTTTCACCCATTTTGAATGATTTATGCACTTGTATTCCTACACATACCAGCCACAAAATGACTTATTGGTGTTTTATTGCTGTGCAGTAATAATTTTGTGAATCTGTGACTTCATAGCCTCTGAAATTGTATTGAAGCTGAATCAATTCCTATTGAAGCATAAAATGAACAAGCAAGAGTAGTTGGCACTGTAGTAATTTGATTTTTTTTTTGTATTCTTTATATTTACAGCCTCTAGCATATGTTTCACATTTTTTTAAAATTATATGAAGTAGTTAAATGTGTTTGCAGTTGTTTAGAATGTGGTTATTGTACTACTGTGTAATTTTAGTTGTCATAAGTAATATCAAACCTGTAAAGAACTGCTATCTGGGTACTTTGATACTTGGAATTTCTTTTTGCAGCATAAAATGTCATTTGCTTTTATCTGATTGGTGTTTTTGTATACGGAAATATAAAATAGAGCTTTCAGTATTATTAAAAATGTAGGCTTTTGTGATCAGATGCTGTTCTTCTTTGGTTTATCTTTTGCCAGTATTGTCATAAGTAGAGTTGACATTGTGAAAGGTGTGCTGTTTATGTATGGGGAAATATACTAAGAATCCTTTGTACAGTTGTTGAAGTTTTAGAACAACCTTGGGCATGTCTTAAGTGATAGTGGATTACCAAGTCTGTTTGTGGTATTACAGGTAGTATACGTGCTTTTGACGTGCTTCAGATGGCTGTGGGTTCTACTTCCACAGTATGTAGATGGATTGCTGATACTGTACTCTGTTGTACTTTTTACTTTGGCGGAGATACCTAGTAACTATGAACTTATCAGTTTGCCATCCATTCCGTAATGCAATCTTACTAGCACAAACTCTAGCTATGCCACTGATCAGTAAGCCATGGAAAATGACTTTTTGAGGTCCTAGCAAACATTTGGAAGTCTGGTTTCTAGGTGGGTGATGTGTAGTTGGAGAGAACTGGTATGTGCACATTATACTGCATGGGTCATGTGGCAAATATTTGATTTTACAGCTTGTGTATACTCTGCTCTACTAATGAAGTCACTGGGGCTAATGTTTCATGTTGGTTGTCGTGCATACTTGGAAGGGCTGCTCAATGGGTTGTTGATGGAAATGTTGCATTCTGGTGCTTGTGCACAGTAGGGCAAACTGCGAAAGGGGTCGCTGGGGAGATGTTGCATTTTGGTGTTTGTGCATACTCAAACTTAGTTTATGGAAATGTGGCTTAATTTCAGCTTTCGTTAATTAAGTTTGCAAGGGAACATGTCAGCGTTTCAGAAAATGTGTACATTTCCATCAGCATTTTCATGTTTTGTGTTTTATTGTTCTTATGTTATGCACTTTGTTTTTATTTCATTCTTGACATATATTTATGGCGTCCATTCACTTTGTGGTACTCTGGAAGCACTCTGTAGATAGCTTATTTTGTAGTTTAGGCATGCAAAAGCAAAGCTTTATTTATATTATTAATACAAGAGAGGGAATATTACAGGGAAAGCACAACTGGCATGGTTCTGACCTGTTGTACTATATACGGTGACATGGTTGTGATGTTTACGGTGCAACGGGCAAGAACATTGGTGATTAATAGGGATTGTGTGTATGGGCCATGTTGATGTTACACATACACACACACACACACACACACACACACACACACACACACACACACACACACTGTGAAAAGTCAGCATGAGACTAGATTTTGTTTTCGCTTGGACTGGAAATTTCTTAGCAGATAACCTGAAAAATACTGTAGTTAAACAAATGTAGATAGGTAATTATGTACACTTTGGTTTCATTGTATATGTAGTGGGTGGCACAGTGGCACAGCACATAATGTGTGTGTGAGTCTGTTGCCTGGACATTATATGATTGCCTTCAATACTTGCCTTAGTTTGTGGTGTGTTTCCAGGGGGATTCAATATTGGTCAGCATGGGAGTACAAGGGTATCAGACCATATTACTTGGCAAATGAAGGTCTGCATCTGTGTTCGTGTATTTGATATTTACTGTTTATTCCACAGAATTTTGTGATGTAGGCAGACAATTGCAATATGACTCATTCCTCATTGCTTGGTATGTTGCTAACAAATAGGTGGGAGGATGGGCTCAATAATAACTTTTATACTGTTTTTGCTGAGTAAGTGATTGGCAGAAGACAAGCTATCTAGTTTGAAATTTCTGCATGTCTTATTATTATTAATATGATTATAGTGAGTAGTTGCCTGAGTGAGATAAAGGTTATTACAGAGTGACTACTGACAGCATGGAGCTACCATATTTGTATGCATTTCTCCTGGCTTTGTCAGTCATGTGTGGAATTTAGGTGGGAGGAAGGGCACAGTAATATGTAAGTGTTATACTATTTGACTGACTATGGCCTTATAACAGATTATTACTGTGTTGTATAACACCTGCAGAAGGTAATGTAATGAATGCCAGCAATTATCACCTGTGTCTGGGCATACATAACTTTGCAAGTCATTAGCACAGTGCAGTTACAATATAGTACTGAGTCATTGTCACTTTTCAGGTTAAACTGTCAGCAGCTGTCACTGTTATTCACATAAGTAGAAGTCGTTATCACATTGTTCAATGCACAACTCACATTGGGCTCTTTCTCCACTTGCAGTGATTGCAATACAGCCCCACCCCTCCACACTAGTTTCATTTATGTCATGTATACAATTGCAAGAAATGTAAGAAGTCTAGGAGGAAAAATGTAGACATTGCATCTTCAATTGCTGTTTTTTCATGACAAAGTGGCTGGAATAAGAGGATTTGTGGTGTACTATATGAGGAATTTGAATATATATATTATTATTGACTGCCTTGCATCCTCTCATTTGACAGAAAATCATAACTTGTTTTTAACTATAAGGCAATAACAATACCCAAACTCATATGTTGTATTTATTTGAGACTATTCTGCACTGCTGTGGTAAAATATTTCCTGTGCTTTTGAACTATGAAGTCATTCTGTTGCATTACTGATTATAGTCTTGCTCTTTTATTTATCATAACCTCCCTTTGTGGATGAGATACCAGAGGTATATTTCACCTGTTAGACTACTTGCATATCTGTTTGGTGAGCTACCCAGGGTGTAAAGTAGCTGGGGATATATATATATATATATATATATATATATATATATATATATATATATATATATATATGTATACACACACACACATTTATATGTGTATATATATGTATATATATGTATGTGTATATATATGTATATATATGTATGTGTATATATATGTATATATATGTATGTGTATATATATATATATATATATATATATATATATATATATATATATATATATATATATATATATATATATATATATATATAAATATAGATATAGAGATAGGTGCATTGCTTTTCACGTGCCTCTGTGCAGGTATATTACATCTGAATGTTGTATTGCATTGTGTTTTTCAGGTGCATTGCTTTTCACGTGCCTCTGGCAGGTATATTACATCAGAATGTTGTATTGCATTGTGTTTTTCAGGTGCATTGCTTTTCACGTGCCTCTGTGCAGGTATATTACATCAGAATGTTGTATATCATTGTGTTTTTCAGGTGTGAATTCAAGTGTAAAGCTACACAGCCACCACCAAAGATGCCATCTGCTGAGGAGAAAGCAAGCAGCATTTACCTGTTGGGTGAGGAAACTGACTGTGATGGTTGCAGCAGTGGTTCAGACAATGGTATACACCTTGATGTACCACATAATGCCTACCAGAGTGAGGATGATGATTATGACTCAGAGGATGACATTCCACTCGCACGTCTGCGTGAAAAGGCCATTGCCTGTGATACGGAAGATGCCCCTGTGGCCGCCATTCCTGAAAGACCACTACGAGTTGCCAAAGTAGACATGACCAGTAATTATGACACTGACCATGACAGTGAGGATGAGGTGCCACTTGCACACCCAAGGAAGGTGCCCACACACAATTTGGCCACACACAATGGCCACCAAGTGCATTCAGAGTATGATGCAGATGATGACTTGCCTTTATCCGCAGCAGGCAAGGTTGATTCGCGGTGGAGTCCTGTTTGCCCAGGAGATATATGCACATTTCTAGGTGTCAGAATATACATGTCTATTGTACATGTTCCGGAATTGAGGCAGTACTGGGAAAAGCACCATGTATACGGTCACTTCCCAATAGCAGAGTACATGACCAGAGATAGGTTTGAACAAATTCAGCAGTACTTCCACTGCAACAATAACAGCCTGAGCCTACCACAGGGTTCTGTGGGTCATGACAAGCTGCATCACATACGGCCAATACTGGATGCAGTACTTCATGCATGCAGGACACGTTACAATGTGCATCGTGAGGTGGCTGTAGACGAAGCCATGGTTAGCTTCCGTGGACGCTTGACATTTAGACAGTTTATGCCTGGTAAGCCTGAGAGGTATGGCATTAAGGTGTGGGTGTTGGCAGACTCGACCAATGGGTATGTATGTGAATTCCAGGTATAAACTGGGAAAACGGAGCAGAATACAGAGGTCGGGCTGGCACACAGAGTTGTAGTTGACTTAACTAGGTGACTGATTGGCAAGAGGCATCACATTTACTTTGATAATGTCTTTACCTCTGTTCCACTAGCACAGCAATTGCTGAAAGATGATCTATACTGTTGTGGAACCATGAGCACCAATAGGTCAGGATGGCCTCTTACATTCAACAGACAGGCCATTGGAAAAGCAGCTCGAGGCTATTACAAGCAATTGCAGAGTGGACCACTGCTAGCTACTGAATGGAAGGATAACAAACCAGTATTCCTCCTGTCAACTAACTGTAACCCAACCTTCCCAGTCTCCAGCACATACAGGAGAAAGCGTGATGGAAGAAAGGCATCAGTGCCATGTCCACCAGTTGTAAACATGTACAACAGTTACATGAATGGGGTAGACCGAGCAGATCAGCTCAGGACACAGTATCCCAGTGCCAGAAAGGCCCGCAAATGGTGGCTGTACTTGTTCTGGTTCTTATGGGATGTGGCCATTGTCAATGCTTTCATTATATTCCGTGAAAGTATCAGACATCAGCAACTGTCACCCTCTGGATGTATTTTTCCGGCAACACAGTTACAGTTCCGAAGGAACCTAGGCTTGCATCTACTTGCCAGTTACACAAAGAGGAAAAGATGCACTGAGATTACTGTCCCAGAGGCCGTGAGCCAATTTGAGCATGGCTCTCACTTTCCAGTGAAATGGCATAAATCAAGATGCAAAAACTGTGCCAGCAAGGGTAAACATGCTGAGCCATCATGGGGGTGCCCGACTTGCAAGGTCAACCTGTGTGTCGAATGATTTGGAGAGTACCATGGCCATAAATTTCTCCCATAATGCTGTTGGCCTTGGGTGTGCCACTATGATGTAATGGTTACCTCCAGCAAAGGACACATGCAAAAAGACACAGCCTGGGTCAGTCTAGGTCTTTTGACATGTTGCCTTGATGTAGCTCTCCACTCAGTCTCCCTCCCTTCAAGTGTAGTCGGTGTATGTAGGTCAGGGCAACAGGCTTTACATTAGATACTCCCTTCTACTCCTAATCTACTCCTAATGGCCATTGCAGAAAGGACACATGTAAATGGAAAAGGCAGAGGTAAATCAGAGTGCCTCACCTGTTTTTTCAGTGTACATGTGCTCTTTCTGTGCCCCCATGTCAGTTAGCAGCCAAGCCCTTCAGCACCAATGCCAGGAAGGTCCCTCTTCAGTTTTTTTGCCATCACAAAGGGCATACCCAGTCTGCATGGATCTTGTGATCCACCGGGATCGCAGTTGGGAACTTGGAGACTCTACAGCACAGTCCCATAGTGCTGCTGTCCTAGGTAAGCATGGGCTTGGGTGTGCCACTGTGATGTAATGCAAAAACATGCAAAAAGACACAGCCTGGGTCAGTCTTGGTCTTTTGACATGTTGCCTTGATGTAGCTCTCCACTCAGTCTCCCTGCCTTCAGGTGTAGTCAGTGTATGTAGGTGAGAGTAGTAAATGTATGAAGGTCAAGACAACAATTATTGAGTTACTTCAGTCCCTCATCCCTTAGGTCCATTGCTAAATGGGCACATGTAAAGTGAAAAGGCAGAGGTAAGGCAGACTGCTGACACTGAAGGAGGTCATGAGACCATAGTGGTATCAGCAGTCTGAGTGGGCAGCCAGCACAGCTATGGGACACTACAGATAACCAACATCTCGAGTCCCATGCCTGTCCTTGGCATATTAGTGGAGCGGCGGTCCTTACCCTGCTTTTTCTCTTTACATGTGCCCTGGCTGTGCACCCTTGTCAGTGTCCACCCATGCTTTATTTCAGATAAGGTAAGACTGTCTTCTGCTGTTCAGACGTTTACAGAATGCGTTCATGCATGGCTTGATGCACAAGGTCGGTGGATCGACAATATGCCATAATGGCATCACCGCCGGAGATGTTCACCGGTTCAGAAGGGATGGCATTCACCTAACTGAGGAGGGCATTGCATTGTTCTTGACCAACCTCCACAATGGCGTGAGGAGAGCCATGCATGATTGTGAGAAGAACGGAAAACACCCATGACCAAGTCGGACCAGTATAGTAAGTAAAACACTATTATGAAATGTGTTGTGTAAAATTAATTTCTCTGAGCTTGGCAAATAACTGTTATGGAAAGTATGATTTTTTTCATATTTTGGTAAATAACTTGCAAGGGAGCATCTGAATGTGTTAAGTAATATCTCATTTTGAAAAGATTATTTATAGTTCTAACATGGTAAAAGAATGGTGCCTGTATGTTGTACTCATAGGTAGATATCAAAGTTTGTTTGGGACTTACGGTTATGGAAATTATGATTTTTTTTCATATTTTGGTAAATAACTTTGCAAGGCAGCATCTGAATGTGCCAAGTAATATCTCATTTTGAAGACAGCATTGCTGGTTCTAACATGTTAAAAGAATTGTGCCTGTATGTTTGACACATGTGCAGATATCAAAGTTTGTTTCGGACTTAGGTTATGGAAATTATGATTTTTTTTCATATTTTGCTAAATAACTTTGCAAGGGAGCATCTGGATGTGCTAAGTAATGCATCATTTTGAAAATGTTATTTATAGTTCTAATATGGTAAAAGAATTGGGCTTGTATGTTGTACACATGTGCAGACATCAATGTTTGTTTTGGACTTAGGTTATGAAAATTATGATTTTTTTTTCATATTTTGGTAAATAACTTTGCAAGGGAGCATTTGAATGTGCTAAGTAATACCTCATTTTGAAGACAGTACTGATAGTTCTAACATGGTAAAAGAATGGTGCCTGTATGTTGCACTCATGTGCAGATATCAAAGCTTGCTTTGGACATAGGTTATGGAAATTATGATTTTTTTTTCATATTTTGGTAAATAACTTTGCAAGGGAGCATCTGAATGTGTTAAGTAATACCTCATTTTGAAAAGATTATTTATATTTCTAACATGGTAAAAGAATGGTGCCTGTATGTTGTACTCATAGGCAGATATCAAAGTTTGTTTGGAATTAGGTTATGGAAATTATGATTTTTTTTCATATTTTGGTAAATAACCTTGCAAGGGAGCATGTCAGTGTGCCAAGTAATACCTCATTGTGAAGACAGTGTTACTCCTTACAACATGGTAAAAGAACTATGTCTGTGCACTCTACACATGTACAGATATCACAGTTTGTTTAGTCTTGTACGATTATGAAAATTATACATTGACAATACTTTTCATTATTATGCCCATATCTTTGCAAGGGAGCATGGTGATCACACAAATGATGCATAATTTTGAAGCTGACATTCAGATGCACAACTTCTACACTGATATGTAGGCTCTGTCTGTTACAGGTGATGAGATATTATGCTTTGTTTATTTATCAATTATGAAAAATAATATATTAATCATATTTCTGTGAATATCTCAAGAAAGGAACATCATACAGTAATGGTTAAGGTACCATTTTAAAGCTGACATTCATATTAACAAATTACATTCAAATTAAATGGGTCTGCATGGTGCATTGACCAAGATATTGTGCTTTGTTTTTCCAGAAAGGTAAAAAATATGCACAATATCAGCATTCCTTGCCAAATATTTAATAATGACTTTGATATACACGATCAACATTTACACTGTTGGAAAGGTCAGTGTCTGCTGAACAACTTTTGCGTTTACATTTTTAGTCTAGCTCTTATAGTTAAAGAGTTATGAACATTTGTTTTCTGTATGGTTTTACAAATGGATTTTCTGAAAATGAGCTCAGGCTGCACTGTTGTTCCTATGGTGGAATTAAGCAGGCAGCTTTTTCTGAGCTGCTCAGGAGTGAATGAGTTATGGACTATTTGTTCAACACCATCCTCATATGCGCCAAACACACACTAACCCTACATACACTGGGCCGCTACACAGTGTGGTCTGATGCTTGTCTGTGGTATGGGACATGTGTGTGTATGGCCCTAAAAACATGTAAGCTGATAGGGTAACATACAGTGGAGCAGCATGTAACATCAGATAGAATGGGAACAAGAACAATGACATCTACCACAGTCTGTACTCAGGCCAGTGTCCATATTATCAATACACACACTGTCGATATTCACCTTACGTACACAGACAACCACAGAATGACCAGGTGATGTCATCAGATATAACCCCTACTATACATAATGTGTAGCAGTCTGATATCTCACTGGCTTGTTATCAGTTATGATATCACTAATTATGGTGTAAAGCACATATGCACCTCTTACTGCATGACGTATGTACAAAGAGTTGTGGCTGGAGGCACATACACAGGGCCAATATTGACATGTTGCTGTGATAACCTCATACATTTACTGATGTAACAAGGTTTGTTGCAACATATGTTCTGTGAGGGATATGAAATCAGTAACTCTCACGGCTGTCACCATCTACAGACTGCAATCCTCACACTACCTTCTGCAGTTCTCAGATAGGTACTCTGTGGGTAATACATGAAACAAAAGGCACCACACACTGCCCAGACTGCAGATGACCCAACAGATGGGGTTCCCTCATAAACATAGCACTGACATGGCAGTTATTAAAACATGTAGGGCAGCCATATTTGCACACACCCTGTTAAACCAACATTACTCCAAATGCAGTATAGCAGAACTTACAGTCTGTAGTCAGGTCAGGCACATCCCCCTCCTGTGTGTTAGCCTGTTTCCGCAGTGTATGTTGTTATAGGTAAATCCCCAGTCCATCTGAGGTGCTGTTTGCCAAATAACAGAACAAGTTCCTGCTCACAGTGAATGAAAAGGCCCAACACCAACATGATGTTCCTAGATATTGGAGTGTGTTTCCATGCAGTTGGCAATGGAAATGTTACCACAGCTGTTCTACATGCAATCAGCTAGAGGAGGGCTGCAGTTCATGCAGTGGCCATCAGCTGACTATGAGCATCAATTAAAATACACATGCTGCTGCCTAAGCAAAGCAGGTGTAGGTCTCTACATTTACCAGAGAGGGAGTGAGAGAGGCAGACAGAGGCAATGTAAAGTCAGGGAGCAGTGGGAGAGTAAAACGTAAGCATGTTTTTGTCACACACCAACCAGCACAGGGTATCAAACCCCGGATGACTATGTCATGCTATCACATTTCCATACAGTTGTCAGCTGCGCCACATAGGTTGCATGTTGAGGAGCCCTCAAAACATGTATGTGATGGTGAGTGGCATCTGCAACAGGGATATGGTAGCTATACAGTTGGTGTAGTACATGTGCCTGTCTGCATGAACGTGTGACAGTATCGACACAACCACACTCTCACAGGGATGCACACACATTGACATACATGGCAGGGCCAGGAATACAACTCATCACTAGTGAGATTGTCACAACACATTACCATGCAGTTATCATATGCACCACAGGGATCATACGGAGGTTATATGGGCAAAGGGTATGTGGAGATGTCTAACATTGGACAGCATGCTTCAGTATGCCAGTGGGGGTAGTAGTGAGTGTGAATGTAATCATATGCATCATACAAGACACACACACACACACACACACACACACACACACACACACACACACACACACACACACACACACACTCACACACATGGTGCCAGTACTGACATGCATGGGTGCATTGCTACATGGGTGTGTAGTGGTTGACTGTGCCAGACAGCTATACAAGGCTAGGTGATGGGTATACTTTGGCATCAGCCCACATGACAATGGTCTGCATTGTGGCTCAGGGGTGTAGTTTCTGGATTTGTCCACACAGGTGGGTATTGTATTCACCATCCAGTCATCTGGGTGACTATTGTGTGTGGCCAATGCCGTGCATTGCTTGCCATGTATTTATTCCTTAGTCCATGACATGGACAGTGTCTGGGATGTGCACAATGCATGTACAGTGACATGTGGAACTGTACCTGGGGTGTCTGGCCCATGTTGAGTGCATAGATTATCACCAGATGTGCTAGTCCTGGCCTCATGTGGTGGGAACTGGTAATGGACAGGAGGTTTACCCTGCACCTACATTGATAGCATGATACCAGCATTCCCTGGTGTTAGTGGCATCTGTCCATACAGGGCATGTTTTCAGGTATGGTATGTCCTTTGTGGGTCACATTTGATGGCACCACAGGTGTTGCAGGTGTCCAGTGAGGAACATGGGGAAGGTGCACTGTCAGCATGTGTGTGCCTATTGCACAGATGGACAAGGTGCCATGCCCTCTGTAGCCCACTGCAATCACACCATGGTTACTATCAGTGGGCAATATACAGGGTACTACCAACATAGCGGCTGTTGCCTAGGCAAGTGTGTGCGTGTGTGTGTGTGTGTGTGTAAGAGACATGGATTGAGAGTGTTCTCTGGGTAATACTAGGGTTGCTAACTTTGTTTGCCTGGCCTTGATGTCAAATGTAGGGGTATGGATTTGCACCCCAGCCTCTTGGCTATTTCACATCTGTTATCCCTTTATGGTGGACATTGCGAAGTATACTAGGGCCACCATATAAGAAATCTGCAAAACCTGCTCCACATTGAGCCCAGTTGTTACACACTCACAACCACCTCCACGCAGGATACAAGTTACTAACACACACACGCGCACATACACATACTCACACACACACACACACACACACACACACACACACACACACACACACACACACACACACACACACACACACACACACTTGCCATATCTGGGATTAGAACTCCTACCTAACTAGTTTATCACACTACAGCAGTATGCAGTTATAGGATGCGCCACAAATATTACTGGGCTACAGCTTTCCAAAAGGTGTATTTCACAGTGTATGACATCAGCAACCTTGACAAAGTAGGGCATTTGAATTGTAGTCAGTGTGACTACCCTAAAAAGCATTGCTCTCTATGCAGATGGTGACACACACACACACACACACACACACACACACACACACACACACACACACACACACACACACACACACACACACACACACACACACACATACACACACACACACACACACACACACACACACACACACACACACACACACAGTTGCCATGTCTGGGATTAGAACTCCTACCTAACTAGTTTATTACACTACAGGAGTACGCAGTTGTAGGACACGCCACAGAGATTAGTGGGCTACAGCTTTTCGAAAAGTGTATTTCACAGTATATGACGTCAGCAGCCCTGATAAAGTAGGGCATTTGAATAGTAGTGAGTGTGACTAGCCTTAAAATCATTGCTCTCTACACAGACACACACACACACACACACACACACACACACACACACACACACACGCACACACTTACCATGTCTGGGATTAGAACTCCTACCTAACTAGTTTATCACACTACAGCAGTACACAGTTATAGGAAGCGCCACGGAAATTACTGGCCTACACCTTTCACAAGGATGTATTTCAAAATGGATGACCTCAGCAGGCTTGTCATAGTGCGACTATGGGGAGGGCAGTGTGCGTGCATGGGCCATAACCCATTCATCTAGAGGTTGACACAACACATGTGGGCACACGCAGGATTATATTCCACAGGTATGTTTATACAGCTGCTAGATGACTACTTGCTTGTACAGTCATTTTGCACTGCTAGCACTTGCACCACATAGTCCGTAATGCTGACAGATACAAATGGCTAAGGTCTACAGTGAGTGACATCTGAACCTCATGTGGTTGTAACCATTTGGCTGTGTGCTGGGTGGGACAAGCCTCATAACTGATGGGCCCTTGTGGCAGTCACTCTGTTCCACACATCTGTGTATTTCTATTTTTGGCTTATTATAGTGTGTTGTCCTTGAGTACATGTCTGCATTCCTATCCAGTGTGCATGCAAAGCATGATTGCTGCATACTGATGAGTGTCTGCACTAACATCTGCAACTGCCAGATATGTCTGGTCCACTGTTGTTTGCAGACATGGCCTTCATTTTTTTAAGTGTGTGAGCATGCCCAGTATGACCTTTTGGTATGTTGTTGGCTGATATTGCCATCATTTCTCTAAGTGTGTGAGCATGTCCAGTATGCCCTTCTGTAGTGAATGTGTGGATCGATTCCAGGTAGTTTGTACTGCGGTGCTGATCTTTGTGTTGTACACCGACAGGTAGCATACTGTTTCTGCAGGGTATCCGTCGATCATTTGGCAGTATGGGGACAAACTCTGCAGGGGACAGTGTGTACTGTAGGTGACTGTGTCTGTGCTGCTTCAGCTGCATGGTACTGATGTTAGCAAGATATTCAGATGTGTACTGTTATACACTGATGTTTTCTGTCCTTATGTACTGTCAAGTGGACATTCTTGCTCACAGTGATGACTTGGGGGACAAGGGTGACTGCAGCTGTGTCTGGTATTGTGGGCCGACACCTATGTAAGAGCCAGCAAAACAGTGACAGTAAGATTTATTATAGTAATATAAGGAGAACAAACAGACCGGTTTCGGCTGAGAAGTTACAAAGCCTTCATCAGTGTATCAAATGCTTGTAAAAAAAATCCCATTTATATAGTAATTGGTCCACCTGGAGATTATATAAGATATTACACTTTTATAAAGATATTAAGAATATTAAAAATATTCATTTAATCCTGGAGGGAATAGTCCCCCTAATTTAACAATTCATTTCTTCTCTTTGTTATTAAGTAATTGGTGCCAGACTGATTTGTTCTTGCTGTTACCCTGAATTTTGTCTCTGGTGGTAAAATGAAAATTAGCTTTGGGATGTTTCTCTGTGTGTTTGTATAATGCATTACTTATTATCTTAGTCCTAACATCATTTAGGTGCTCCGAAATTCTGAACTTGAATGGTCTAGAGGTTTGGCCAACATAAAAAGCAGAACAACTGCATGTTGCCAGATATAGTCGCCATTTTAATTGACGATTCGCAAAAAGATTAATATTAAATATTTGGCCACTGTTCCTGCTTGAAAACTCCTTGGTTTTGAAGATACTTTTGCAATGTCTACAGTATCCACATGGAAAACAACCTTGTAGAGCCCTGCCTTAACAACATTTACTTGGTTGGGCCTGCTTAGAGTTTTATTTAGTGAACAAGTGGACATTTTTTACCGTGTTGGATTGACATTTTAAAATATATTAAAGTTGACGAGAGTACCCGTGCATGTGGAAGCTGGTGTTTTTGAGTCCTACAGTCCCAGACCACCATAACGTATATTCCCCTGGGGTGACAGGGTAGGTGTGATAGTTGTTCATGCTAGTACCTTCTATCAGTCTTGATCAGGTGGTGTGGATGCTGGCAGGGTGCTACCTACAGCTAGGGAGACACATGCATAGGACACCTGCACTGCATGCTGCAGTCTTCCACTATTGCCATATACATGTGGGGTCTTACTGTACCCAATCCTTATAGCAGGGATATTGCCAGAGAGGTGCCTGTGGGTGGTGTTTGCGTGGGTGGATGCATGTGTGCTATGGACACTACTTGCATCTGACACACAGATATGCATGGGGCATTACAGTTATGCTGGCATGTGCAGGTACATCAGCTGATCCCCAATACATCAGTCCTGCCTCCTTTGTGATCTCCAGGTGTTCAAACAGACATCACTGGTATCTCCCACTACAGGTCCAGTTACTGTGATGCATACCTATATGTACAAATCCAAGGGTGTCTCCATTTCACAGTGACACAATATATACTGTATGTCTGGGGTACTTTCCCCTGTGTACTGCTTGTATATCTAGCCCAACAGCCATGCCATGTCAGTTTTTCAGATGGTGACACATATTACCACCATTCATTTACAGTGGCTTACTGCTAGCATGTGTTATACTGGTGGGGATTGTCTTTGGCACTGCAGTCATGAGGGATTGTCCCTGTTATCAGCAGTAGTGGCTAATGGCCACCAGGTCTTACCTCAACATGCATACATAATGACCACTCTCAGACATTATGAAACACACACCATCCTAACACATACAGACCTGCATATTGTGCAAATGCAACAACCTATCCTGCTACCTTGGCCACCTCAGGGCATCTGTGCTCCATTTGTATTATACCTACTTATACATGTTACTACATTTCTACACAGGATTGGGGGGAGGGAACACCTGAATGTCACTACATTTCTACACTGGATTGGGGGAAGGACAGACCTGTCTGTTTCCATGTGTCTACATAGATGTGGGGGGGCACACCTGACTGTTAATACATTTCTACATAGGATTGTGACGAGGGACACCTGACTGTTTCTACGTTTCTACACCAGATCGGGGGGGGGGGCACAGTTGACTGTTACTACATGTCTATGCTGGATTGGGGGGTAGGGGCACACCTGACTGTTTCTATATGTCTACATAGGATTGGGGGGTGCACACCTGACTGTTTCTACATTTCTATACATGATTGGGGGGGGGCACAACTTTTTCTGCATGTCTACATAGGATGGGGAGACACACCTGGCACTTGCACACATTTGCTTTGTCTGTACTGGTATGTCAGGTCTGTATTCTAAACTATCATACTGACTAGAGGCATATCAGTGTACTACAGGTCTTAGCTTTGGTTGCCCTACATATTAGTGCCTGACTTCCTACCCTTCAGAACTAACATCTCACTGCCTGACCTGCTGTAGTCTGTCTGTGTAGGCCTGGGAGGCAGGTTACCCATAGGCATCATTCAGAGGCCATAGCATAGGCTCTGTTTGGGTTTGTCTACACCTGTCCTGCTGACTGAGACTGTTGTTGGGAATGTGAACCTCCCTGTCTGGCATGTGTGAGTCATATAGCCACACATGTCACCCAGCACATTTTCTGCAGTGGGTTTTGTCACCCTAAGTAGTACTGGCTACTATGGTGACTCCAGTATGTGTTACAGATGTCATGGTGCCACTATGGGTGTCTACTATCTGCTGCCATAACATTCAGCCACCCAATTCCCTTGCATGCTCACATCCATACAATAGATACAGGTAACGTCACATTCCACTCCATTTGGCAATTGGTAGGTTGATTGACTTACCTTGTGGGTGTGCCAGGATTGAGGATGGTACTGGAGGGTTGCCTATGTCGGATGCACATAGTACACTCCCTATACATGGTTGAGCACAGGTAGTGTCATGTTTGGCATCCCTTTTACTGTCTGTGCGAGTCAGAGAGGAGTGTCATTCCCTGGATCCCTACTGTGTCAGTGTATGTGCTATGCGTTGCCTCTTTGCCAAGGCCAGGGCATACTAGGCATGCCTCCATCTGACTACTGGGGCAGGCTCAAGTTGTTGTTCCTCTGAGTTACTATGTGCCTGTGCAGGCCTTGTCATTGGTGGGGGGCTGTGTGGCCCTGCCCCGTGCTGTTCCTGCTGCAGCTGTTTCCTCAGGATCATATTGTGTAGCATGGCACATACCATATCAATTTGAGTACATGTAGCTGGTGAGTACTGTAAGGCTCCACCAGATGTGTCCAGACACCAGAACCATGACTTGAGCATCCCAAATACATGCTCTATTATATGTCTGGTCTGTGTGTGTGCCTCATTATGGCATTCTTGTTCAGGTGTGTGTGCATTTCTGATGGGTGTCATCAGCCACGGCTCCAGTGTGTAATCACCATCCCCCACTAGGTGACCGTAGGCGATGTCCCTATTGGCAAATCTCTGGTACTGCTGCATTAGGTGCCATATGTGGGAATTGTGATAGCTTCCAGGGCAGCCAGCACACACATTCATTATAATGCCCTGGGCATTGCACACAACCTGGCAGTTGATGGAGGTGAGGCCCCTGTGGTTGATGTGGAGCCTACCCTGATCATCGGGTGGTGCTTTGATGCATATGTGCATGCAGTCTATAGCACCTACTACCTCAGGGTATTCTGCTATTTGGTGGAAGAGACGCATATTGCTGGCCAACACCTCATGGGTATTGAGGAAATATATGTGCTCACTGGCATGTGTTGACATGGCATCCAGGAACTGGTGGAATACTCTGGATGCTGATGCCTGTGAGATCCCCATGATATCCCCAGTTGAGCTTTGGGAGGTACCTGTGGCTAGTATTCCTAGGCCTACACATACCTTGGTATCCACTGGGATGGGTTCCCCCAGGTCAGTTCGATGTGTCAGGCATGGCCGCACAGCTCAACAATTTCCTGTAGGAGGTCTATGTCCACCCTATAGCGCTCACTATCTCCAGCTCATCTAGCCCCTGGTAGGTTCCCCTGGGTCTGTACACTCTTTTCCATCTCCTCACTGTGGGTTGATCAGCAGCATTCACATCCTCACCACCCTCAGCCTCTTGCACATGTTGTTTATGTTGCCTGCTGCAGCCCCTATCATTTTGTAGTTTTGTTTGTTAAAAGTTCCCCACTTGTATACACCGGTGGTGTAGAGTTTGGGAAAAACCAGAGGGGAAGGTATTTGCCTAGTTTATAGTAGTGTTCTGGGCTGGGCTGGTCTGCTGCCTGTGTAATTGTCTGATTCTGATACATTTCACCTGCCAACATTGCTAGTTCTCCTTGATTACCTTCCTACTGCTGTTTTCCCTTCCCATTGCCTTCCTGTTTAAGGCCGGGGGCATGCCGCACAAACAGAGTGCTCAAATGTGCACAGAGCTGCTATTTCCTGGTTACATCTGCTTAGGCAATGTAAAGAGTGCTAGGCAGACTGAGACACACACCCCTTGCTTAGCTGTGCTTAGCTAGGAGCAAACTTTAGCCACAGGGCTCCAATCCACTTACAGTATGCCTGACACACACCCCCATGATGTCACCTAACTCCTAGGCTTGCACCAAGCTATTCCTACTCTTACACTGTTGGGACTTGACTAGCATGCTGGGGAAAACTGGGATTCACTATCATTCCCCTCATTTGCATAGGATTGCCTGCTAATGCATAGTTACATCTCTCACACTGAGCCTCCCCCCTTAGCAACCACTACTCACTGGCCATGTTGTCTTCTGCCTGCTATTGACTTTCATGGCAGAATAGTGATTTTAGCTAGAATGCTTATTTTAGGTTTATTTTCTTATTTTCCCGCAGATCCCATTTGCGCTCTGCTGCCCTACGCTTAAACAGCAGAGATCGGATAAAAAAAAAAAAAAAAGTTGATTTTTTTTATTTTGTAAGCTGTTTGCAATGCCAATGGCCTTATACTTGGTCATTAGTATGCTTCCTGACTGATATGCATCCTTTATTTGGAGCTGTCATGGCTCTGTTTTGGATTTTGCAGAAATGTACTCGGTTACTAACCAAGTACATTTCTGCAGATTACACTAGTCCTGCACAGCTGGTTTCAAGCTTCCTGGATTGCAATTTCACCTCATTTACATGGATTTCTCCTGTAAATGTGGTGATTTGCATACAGGGTCTTAGTCCATGCAGGACTAGTGTGGGAGTGCTTGTGCACACCCCTGCAGGCTGTTCCTGGATCGCATGGTAGACATATTGCCTGCTAGAGCTTCTGCACTAATCCTGCATGCCGTGCAAGGCATGCAGAATTCGGGTGACAGTCTAAATACCAATGTTGTCTTGGTAAGGTTTTGTAAAAATGGAGTCCACCACATGAAGACAATACTCCTCTCCTTTCCTTGCTGATTTCATCATCACTCCTTAAGTGTGCCAGGACTGGGCACTTTTTTAGCCTTGGACCTGTGTGCCCAGGTGTCTTTTTATTGACACTGACAAGAGATATCAGGATTTCTGCATTATTAAATTGTGGTATTTCTTCAGTTTAATTTCTCCAGATCTTCTGAGTTTCTAATCCCTTGATGGAAATAGACCTCATTCCTAAGTCAGGATATAGCTAACATTCATGAAATTAGTATTGTTTCAATCTTTGATGTTAGCCAAAGTGCTCTTTGCATCACCCATAATGTGTCCAAAACTGACTCCTTCTGCAGATCAAATGTACTTACATGTATCAGTGGCATATTTAAATAAGATTGTAAATTCTATTTCATGAGACCAGTTGCTCCTACTACTGTTGGAACAGTCTGGGTATCCTTCTTCCATATTGCCCTCAGTCCGGCCTGCAAATTCTGGTGTTTTATGACTTTGTGTATCTCTGTATGTAAGACACTATAATCACTGGGTGCAACAATTTTAATGGTCAATGCTGCTTTTGGTTTATTTTTATGGACTACTATATCTGGTTTTCTCTCATCTATTTTTTGAACTGTTGGTAAAGGGTGATCCCATGTGATATACCATGTGATGCTACTCACCAAGGCTTGAGGATGAATGAACTCCTAGCAACACTGCTCTCCTTTTCTTGCAGATTTCATAATTTCTCCGTACAGACCCCTGGTATTTCCTGTGAGAAAGGAGTTATGTTAAGGGTTTTTTGTAGAGGCTTGCAACATCACCTGTCTGTTAATTTTCTGTGTCTTATCTGAATATATTAAATCCAGATAGAGTGATTTCAGTGTCAGCTATATTCTTTTCTAACCAGATTTCTTTAGTTATGACTATATCAGGGGTGTGACGCCCTTGCACTGGCCCGGTATTCAAGGAGCCTCAATCCTCACCACTAAGACCAGTAAGGGACATACACATTGAGAGGATGACAAGTACACACACAGTAAAGTACAATTTCCCTTAAGAGCACACAGAGATCACAGTCAGTCTGGGGATGGTTTCTACCTCTCTCTCCAAATCCCCATTAAGACTCCCCACTGGCACAGCTATAGGGTTAAGATCTCAGCTGACTGGTCAAGCCAAAACTTCCAGTACCCTCTCTGTTCAACCAGTGCTTCATGTCCCTGCCCAAGTAGCTGAACCACACACACGCGCACACACACACACACACACACACACACACACACACACACACACACACACACACACACACACACACACACACACACACACACACTTTGAGATGTGATTTATATGCAAACACAGAAACACTCATGGGAAAGGATGGCCCAGGTTTACTAGCTATGCCTCCTTCTGCCCAGACTATAAGGTAGTACCAGCTGCAATCAACCACCCTTTATCAGCTACTATAAGGCCCTTCCCAAAGGGTGACCAATTCTACTGTGCAATGTTACTGTTATCCAAATGGTAAGTGTGACCAAGACAAAGGGTATTTTTCAACTTATTTTCTTAGAGTTTTGTAAGTTAACTCTGTAAATATACATTTGCAAAGGTATGTGGTTCATATACATTTCTGTTCTTTTCCAGTAGGGTACACTGTGGTTACATTCTTGAAGCTCAGAGCACATAACATACTGTATTCTTACATTTATAAGTCAAGCAAAAAATCATTTACTATTCACAAATGACATACAATTATTTATAAAATTCCAGCTAGCTGGGTTGGCAGCCTTCACCCCCCTCCCACCCCATGAGAACTCAAGCTAGTTTTTCAAGTGATCCTTGAGAAATGTTACTTGAGAGTGTTGAGCCTGTCTGGGAATACCTTACCCCATTCCCTGTCTTGAGAGCCCATTTGCATTGGCAATGTTAAACCCACTGTGGTGCTGCACTGTCATATCATATGCTTGCAACCCTAGGCTCTACCTTAGTAACTTGGCATTTTGCTGGCTGGCTCTGTGTAACCATGTTAGGGGATTATGATCTGTAACTACAGTGAATTTCCTTCCAAACAGATAAGGCTGAAGTTTCTGTAGTGCCCACATTATGGCTAGACATTCCTTTTCTACAGCTGCATAGCATTCCTCCCAGGATTGGAGCCTATGACTGAGATAAAGCCCTGGGCGCACTTCTCCCTCTGAAGAAATCTGGCTAGGTATAGCCCCCACCCTATGGTTTGAAGCATCTGCCTGCACAACAAATTCTTTGCTGTAATCTGGACTGGCTAAGACAGGAGGTCCTCCCAAAGCTCCTTTATGCTTCAGGAATGCCTGCTCACATGCTGGGGGCTACACTACCTTATCTGGCCTGTTTTTCCTTGTCAAGTCTGTGAGGGGAGCAGCTATGGTATTATAACTGAGGACAAACTTTCTGTAGTACCCTTCTGCCCCTACGAATGCCCTCACCTGCGTTTTGGTATTAGGTGCAGGCCATATCTGAATGGCTTCCACTTTGGCAGGTTCTGGCCTGATCTTACCACTCCCCACTCTATGTCCCAAGTAGGAGACCTCTGTCATACCCACCTGGTATTTGCTGGGTTTAATGGTCAACCCTGCCATCTGTAGTCTGGTCAATACCAGACTGACATGCTCAAAGTGCTCTTGGCAGGAATGGCTGTAGATGGCAATATCATCTAGGTAAGCAAGGGCAAAATCTCCTGCTCCTACTAGGATATGATCTACCAGCCTCTGGAAAGTTGCTGGGGCATTTTTCATCCCAAAGGTCATCTTTGTGAACTCATACACTCCAAAAGGAGTCACAAAGGCTGACCTCTCTCTAGCACTGGGAGTCAAGGGCATCTGCCAGTAACCCTTGGTAAGATCAGTGGTGATAAGATACATACCCTTACCCATCTGCTCTAGGGATTCATCTGTCCTAGGCATGGGGTAAGCATCTGACTCTGTGTGACTTCCTGAAATACTCCTAGTTCCAAAATTTCCAGTATCTCCTCCCTCAGGGTCTGTTTGACTCTCTCAGGCACCCTAAAAGGGGCCTGCTTAATAGGCCTTTGGGGTCCTGTAACCACATGGTGCTGCACCAGGTGGATGCACCCTGTTTTCCAAGTGAACATGTCCCCAAACTCCTGTAACACTGTTTGGATTTTTCGATCCTGGGTAGGAGATAGCTGCTGTGACATTGTTACAACTTCCACTGAGGTGTCAGTCCGAGCCTCACTGAGGAGCTCAGTCACCAGATCTCCCTCAGACTTCTTTTGCAATCCACTGCAAATACTCAGCACAAGGGCATCCCAATCATGGTAAGGATTCATCATGTTAACATGGTACAGTTTGTGCCCCTGCCTCCTGCCTAGCAGTTCTACCATGTAGTTAACATCACTGATCTTCATTACCACCTTCTAGGGTCCCTCCCAAGCTGCCTGCAGCTTGTTGTGTCTGCCTGGAATAAGAACCATTACCTGCTGCCCTACAGCATACTCTCCAGCTTGCTTTCTGTCATACCAGACCTTCTTCTGCTGTTGGGCTTCTGCCAGGTTCTCCTACGCCAAGCCCATGAGTTCCTGAGTTCCCTGATCCTTGTCCAGAGGTTTAGGACATATGCCACAACAGACTCCTTGTGGGATTCACACTCACCCTCCCACTCATCTCAAATTATATCTAGAGGTCACCCTATACCCATACAACAACACAAATGGTGAAAAACCTGTGGATTGCTGGGGAGCCTCTCTGTAAGCAACCAACAGATGGGTCAAATATTTGTCCCAGTACCTCTTAAACTGGTCTGCAAATGCCCATAGCATTGTCTTGAGTGTAGAATTTAACCCCCCAACAAGACCATTAGTCTGGGGATGGTATGGGTGGTCTTTAGGTGCTGCACCCCACAGTACTTCCACAGACAAGCCAGCAGGTCTGACATGAAATTGGCATCTCTGTCAGTCAGTATTTCTTTTGGGAAACCTACCCTGCTAAAAATCACTAACAAAACATTTGCCAACTTTTCTGCCTCAGTGGAGGACAGAGCCACTGCCTCAGGGTAACTGGTAGCATAATCTACTACCACTAGGATATAAATTTTCCCTGTGGAACTTGGGGTACTCAGATGACCCACAATAGCCATAGCTGCTCTCTGAAATGGCTCCGCAATCACAGGCAAAGGCATCAATGGAGCTTTCACCTTGTCTCCTGCCTTGCCTACCTTTTGGCACTGCTCACAGTCCTGCAATACCCTGTTACATCTCTGGAAAACCCAGGCCAATTAAAGTTGTACGTAATACAGCTCTTTGTACGGTTTATGCCTATATGACCTGCAAAGGGAATATCATGGGCTATGGCTAGAAGTGCCAGATGGTAGGTGCTGGGGACTTCCAACTGCTGTATTCTCTCACTCTCGAGCCCTCCCTCAGGGGTCCACTCTCTATACAGTAACCCTTTGTCCCAGTATACAGATTTCCCTTTCCCTTGAGAATCAGGTGCTTCACTAGCTACCTCTCTAAGGCCGGGTTCAGGTGCCTGGGCAGCGAGACATTTCCCTGTGGTACATTTGACTGGGGACACATGCCAGAAGTAACATTCAGCTGCAGATTAATATCGCTGTTCGCAACTTCCCTGTGGGCAAACAGAAGCATACGCTGCCATGCCCACAACTTCAGTAACCAAATGCACAGGGGGAAAACAATGTCCATAGTCCCCAAAGGAACATGAGACAGTAGGCAATATGGCAGGCATCAGAAGCAGGCTGGCCAGAGGGCATGTCAGTGGCAGTAGAAATGCAGTGCACAATGGGCAGTGCCTTTATAATTGGAGTGTGTGGACCACTACCCCCTTCACAGTGTCTAGGGAACATTACCTAAAACACATACTTGAGCATAAATGTGACTACAGCATCCTGCAGGATTTCCTCCATGCTGTAGCACACTTCTACATATTGTAGTTACATAAGTATGTACTGTACACTGAGCAAAACTCTCATTACTTCTTCTGCCACCATTCATTTGGTTATTAAAGCTGTGAGCATGGCAGGGTGTGCCTCTTTTTGCCCACAGGGAATTTGCAAACAGCCATATTTCTCTGCAGCTGAATGTCACTTCAGCCATGTGTCCCCAGTCAAATGTACAACAGGGAAATGTCTCGCTGGCTAGGCGCCTGAACCCCTAAGGCCTTGTAATGTAGGGTGTGAGATCTGGGTCTATCTCAACTCTCTCTTTGTAACCCTTCCATATCCCCTTCCACAGGATGTCTGGTATCCTCTGATAGCAGTGACTTACTGTCAGTCTGGGTACTACTACTCACCTCTCCCTTTCAGTCACTCTGTCCAAGGGAACATCAGTACCAACAAGCAGCTGTGGCTCACCTTCAGTCTCATTGCTACAGGGTAGCTCTCTCCCTGAAGTAACCACCTCACCAGTCTTGGCAGTAAGTGTGCGGCCTGTCTGGGTCTCCCCCATGCTACCAAAACCACATGCTTGTCTCCAACCCTGACTCCTTATAACTTCATGAACACACAGTACTGCCTTACCAAAATCATTCTCTATCAGGACATCTGCAGGGTGGTAGTTTGGTACCCTTGTTGTCTAAAGACAACCTACTGTTGGCATTTTGTCATTCCCACTTACTGATTCTCCCACCTTTTGTTCCCCACCTTGCCTCTGTGGACAACTATATGCTATATAGCCCCACCGGTTGCATTTAAAACATTTAACCCTAGGTATTGGACATGTACCTGGACTAGTGCCTTCCCCTGCTACTGACAGACTCTGTTGGGGCAGTCTGAGCTGCCCACCA
Organism: Protopterus annectens; assembly: GCF_019279795.1. Lineage (NCBI taxonomy): Eukaryota > Metazoa > Chordata > Ceratodontiformes > Protopteridae > Protopterus > Protopterus annectens. The sequence goes on from NC_056728.1 coordinate 1,959,575,527, forward strand.
TGGGTTCGCTTAGATCCATGGAAAGCACTGGGTGTTCCTTTCCCATGCAGTGCTGACCTGCATGCTAGGTAAAGGTCTCCCCTCTTCCCCAACTCATCTACAGTAAGGCATTGTGTATCAGCTAACCAGATTCTCATGTCCTCAGGCAAAGTGCTTTTCCCTCACCAAAAGGTCTGCCAGCCCTTCAAAAGTGGTAACTTGACATCCATTCATCCACCTATGAAAATAAGTGCTTAGTTCAGCAACATATTCACACACACTTTCATCTGCCTTGCTTCTATGCTCACAATTTTTTTTCCTATAAGCTTCAGGAGTTAACATAAAACATTTTAGCAAACAATTTTTTACAGCATTATAATTTAAACAATCATTATCAGACAGTTTGGAAAGAACAATCACAGCTTTATCATGGAGTAAAGCGGTCAGGAACCGTACCCAGAGCCCTTGGTCAACATCATACTGTTTACACACCCTCTCAAGCATATGAATGAAACTATCAAAATTATTCCCCTCTGTAAATTGTGGAGGAAATGTACTGACCTTTGTTGCTTCTGGGGTTCGGTTACTCCCTTCCCCATTACCTCCATGACTCTGGTGAAGAGTCAGCATCTCCTTTTCATGTTAAATCTGCCTCTCCTTCTCCTCAGGATCCAGGCATAGCAGTTTCTCATTTTCCTCAGTCTCTAGATGCCTCAGTCTCTCTGCTCCTTCTGTTTCCAAATGCTTTGCCTCCAACACAAGTCTCTTTAACTCCAGATGAATTTTTAAGTCCTCTGTGGAAAGGTTGAGCTGTCCATTTTCTCAGAGTCATGCATCTCCATGGCCAGTCTGATTATCCTCCTGCTTGTTATTCTGTGATGTAGCTGTGACTAAAGCTGCAATCATGTCTGCTTTAGTCAGATTGGCATGTACTAATCCTTTAGCCTGCTACATCTCAGCCAACTGGCTCCTTGTTAGCTTGCCATACTCCTGTAATGACATGTTTGCCTGCTCTCCCTGACTAAACTAGCAAAAGAAATAAAACAATTGTGATATCAAGTCTGAATGTTCACTGTGGGGCTGATTAAGAGTACAAACACCTCCAGTGATGACTGAACACAAGTTACAGGAATTCAATATCCACACCACTACAAGCCAAATAATATGTGATGTGGCTAACTCACCACTATCAACCAATTAATAATTGATGAGGATATCCCACCACTGCCAAACAATTAATATGTGACACCGCTGCACTGGCCCAGTAATCAAGGAGCCTCAATCCTCACCACTAACACCAGTGAGGGATGTGTACATTGGAAGGATGACAAGTACACACACAATAAAGTACAATTTCCCTTAAGAGCACACAGAGATCACAGTCAGTCTGCAGCTGGTTTTTAACTCTCTCTCCTGATCCCCAATAAAAGTCCCCACTGACACAGTTATAGGGTTAAGATCTCAGCTGAGTGGTCAAGCCAAAACCTCCAGCATCTTCTCTATCCAAACAGTGGTTTGTGGCCCTGCCCAAGTAGCTGACACACACACACACACACACACACACACACACACACACACACACACGTACACTTTGAGATTTGATTTATATGCAAACACACAAACACTCCTGGGGAAGGCTGGCACAGGTTTACTAACTATGCCCTCTTCTGCCTAGACTATAAGGTAGTACCAGTTGCCACCAACCACCCTTTATCAGTGACTATAAGGCCCTTCTCAAAGAATGACAAATTCTACTGTGTAATGTTACTGTTACGCAAATGGTAAGTGTGATCAAAACTAAGGCTATTTAGGAGTGGCCTATACAGTGTCACCAGATGCATGTGCAAGCACTTTAAGAGCCTAAATATCTCTAAACACACCAGCCACAATTAAAAAGTTTAAAATATTTATTAATAAATAATAAAAGCACAAGACAATACTCAATAACTCAACAAAGTGACAACAGAGTTCAGAGTCACAGGAAATACTTTAAAACAACATTGCAGGACAGTCTCACATAAATACAGAAAACATACTCATTTGCAGGACAGTCTCACATAAATACAGAAAACATCTAAACTACTCTTTACTTTATTTCTATCTATGTCTAAGAGAAATACTATACCAAACCTTACTTACAGAGCCAGGCAAATGCAAGTGCAGAATGGATGTTTCTAGTTCCAAAGACAAATACAAAATGCACAGACTTTCACTGAGAAATAGTTCTTAAATTAATAACACACATTACTGCTGGATTGGCTGGATGACATCACTATTTGATACCTCTGTGTCAAAAATACTTATCTCTTAGAAGTTTTTCCTGGAACTGGAAGTCATAAAACAGTTAAATACTTTTATCTTTGAAACCTGTAATTATGTCTGTTTCCAGACAATAGAGAAAATCCTCTAGCTATAGACATCCTATCTCCTAGCTGAAACCGAGAGATACCACAGTTGTAAACAATTCCAACTTATTTTCTTAGAGTTTTGAAAGTTAACTCTGTATGTTCCAGCTTCTTACTATCAAAACATACATTTGCATAGGCACATAGTTCAGATACATTTCTGTTCTTTTCCAGTAGGGTACACTGTGGTTACATTCTTGAAGCTTAGCACATAACATACAGTTTTTTTTTTACATTTGTAAGAGAAGCATAGCAAGCATATTACTATTTACAAATGACATAGAATTATTTATGAAATTCCAGCTAGCTGGGATGGCAGCCTGCATAAGGGGAATAACTAGCTATGCATTCCTGGATATCTCAGATTTGGTTTGCATATGCTTCTAAGGTTCATATTTAGAATGAGAAGGTCTGATTTTGTTGATGCATGGATTAAAGTAGTTGTGGTATTTTTAAATAGTTTCTTAGTAGGGGTGGGCTGATGTTTTGTAGTTCTGGGGTTTGGGTGAATGTCTTCACATATTTCCGAGGTAAACTTATTATGAAGGAAAGCATAAAGACAGATGCAATGAAGTTTTAGTTTTGGTGGTATTCTTTTGGAGTCATAGTGTGTTATCTGGAACCTGTTGCAAAGTTCTAGCAAGATTGTTTGGTAAAGGCTTGGTGATGCAATAAGCGAGAGGCAGGATACATGATAATTAACTAAGTATGTATTGGTAAGTGTGACACTTATCTGTAATGTAGTAATATGATATCTGGTATGGAGGGTAAGAATGGAGAGGAGACAGAGTAATAAAGTTTGAGTGAGAATCATTTTGTGCAGTTTTTAGGATGTATTATGTTGCAGGTTGGAGTGGGTATCTTAAAGGAAGGAGTTAGAAGTAGATTTTTGTAAACTGAAAAAAGGCAGTAGGCTGCGTGATTATAGGTGGAAAAGTGTCTCTTTGGTGGAATGATTAATTAGATAAATGCAGGGATAGGTTAGTTTAGTTTGGGGTGGAAGTTGGTGAGCTTAAATGTAGAATTGGAGGGGTGAGAATTGGAGGGTAGGCTGGAAAGTGAAGGGCGACTGAGAGGTATTGAGGAAGAATACAGTGTGCCCACCCACAGTAGTAGGAAATAAGCTGTTTTACAAGAAAGTCAATCTGTAAAGCATGCCTTTAATGCAGGTAAAATAGAATTAAAACAAACAGGTAAATCTTCAGGAAGGAAATCTGAAACCGTAATTTCCTCAGAACCAGAATGTTCATACTGAGAAGAAGTTCTTGAAATGTAACCATCTCCATGCACTGCCTGTTCTTCTGACAGAACTGTGTCAGAAAAGAGAAAACTCTTTTTCTTTTCTTACCTGCAGAAGAAGAGGGTAAGGAAGTACAATAATGAGCTTCTTAGCAAATCTAAGTAAATTGTCCCTGTCCATAGAAATAGAAACAGGAGCCTAGGAGTTGCACTGGAACGTAATTGACTGCCTCTGTGAAGATGTACTAGTCCAAGAAATGGATTCCTTATCCCAGCTAAGCAAAGCACCTTTCCATGCTCCTTCCACTGAGGCTGTCAAGAGTGGTTCTTCCTTGTCTGCCATGGGCAGTACTACAGCAGTAAAGGGCACGTTTGGTCTTTGGTGGATGCATTTGGTGTACTAAGGGGACCATGATATAGTTGAATGGTCTGAGTAACAATAATTGGCCACAGCAGAGTTACCTACCAGCAGCTGAGGAAAAACGGGATCCGGCCCGACACCCAAAGACTGCCTGACTTCCTTTTTCCTGGAGAAAGTAAAACTGCAGAGACAAGCAGTTGCTCCATTGGAAAGCAAAGAATGACACTTCAAAGTTGGGAATCCTGTATGAATCAGTAAAAGGTAAGGTGAAGTATAATTGGTTCAGAGATAAGTAAAGCAATGACAGTCTCCTAAAGTACTCTGGCCCACATCCACAATACACAACATGTGAGTTAAAAAAAAAATCAGTCAAAAAGAATTTTTGTAATGAAAAGTTCACTTAAGCATGACACAAACTCCCTTAGAAATACAATGACAGTCCTGAAAAACAGAATGTTTCCTAGTAAACACAATACTTTAATCAGAAAAATACAATATTCACTCCCTCAAAAAATGTTTTCCCTGAAGGATCACTAGCTGATCAACATTTGCACTGCACCCACTGATGAACAAAAAAGCTCTGAGGTGATTTACACTCCAGCTGTCTATTTATTGAGCTCCCCTTGAGCTCCTTATCAGTTGGAGTGCATGGATGGTGGCATTAATCTTTGAAAAAGTGGACATTCACAGTGGGTAGGACCCATGTAGCTTAGGTTACTGCAATATTGATGTTAAACATCTGTTCTCATGCATTTAAAATTAATTCTGGGATAGTTTTTCTCTCTTTTTTTTTTTTTTACACATTCCACCTTTAACTCATGGTATTTGTTTACTATGAGGATGTAGGTATGTTTAACATTCACATATGATGTACTTCATCATTAATCTGAAAGGAAAAGGTAGTGCAAAAGTTTTTTTTTTTTTTTTGTGTGTTACAGAGGTACATTATGCATTAATATTGCTTGTCCTTTTAATTAGTTACCTGGTATCGGGTACCATGTTTAAGAAACATAGCCATTCATGTTTAAGAAACACAGAAGAGTACAGTAGAAAGAAATTAATTTCAGTCTTTAGTCTCTGCATATATAAAATCAGTTCTAAAAGCAGTTAAGATATACTGTATGTTTCTAAAACTCCATTCATTTTAAACTGGAAATTTTTGTGCTTTCCCATCACACACACCTCTAGATTTGTGAAGATGAATTTACTAAAATGGAATGGGTTAGTATTAAAGTATGATTACATTGGAAAAAGGGGAAAGCTAAGTCACCAGAATGAGCATGTGATAATGTAACTGTGCAATGTTATGACATCAGGTTCAGAGTTTGGGGTGCAGGTGGTAATGTAACTGTGAAATATTATGATATCAGGTTCAGAGGCTGGGGAGCAGGCAACAAAGTAACTGTAAAATATTATGACAGGTTCAGAATTTGGGGAGCAGGCAATAATATAACTGAGAAATATTATGACATCAGGTTCAGAGATTGGGGAGCAAGCGATAATGTAACTGTGAAATATTTTGATATCAGGTTCAGTGTTTGGGGAGCATGTGATAATGTAACTTTGCAATATTATGACATCAGATTCAGAGTTTGGGGAGCAGGCGATAATGTAACTAAGAAATATCATGATATCAGGTTCAGAGGGAATCATTATTTTCCCATGAAATAGCAAAAATATAGAACAACCTTCCCCCTGACTTCAGACTACAAAACTCCACACCCTCCTTCAAAAGCCTACTTAAAACATACCTCTTCACCAACCATCTATGCAACTGTAATTGATCCCCTGAAGCTTCATTCACTCACTATTTCTACACCCCATCTGTCCTGGACAACACAAATAAAATGCCCTAACTATACCTATCCATGTGTGAGCAATCAACCTATATATGAGTGCATGTACATGTACATGAGTGTGTGTGTGTGCGCGTGTGTGTGTGTGTGTGTGTGTGTGTGTGTGTGTGTGTGTGTATATATATTTATATTATATAGATATATATATATATATATATATATATATATATATATATATATATATATATATATGCTCTTGCATGTATATTTGCTTGAATGTGTATATGGAAACAAACTTTTATATACTCTTTTTCAGTTGTGAAATATCTTGCAATGCTGTAGCAGGTTCTTATCTACTCTCATTGTGTATTTTGTACACTTGTATTTTCAACCAAAAGAGGTGCTATCCTCTTATTGTATACTAACTGCTGTAAAGTCTACAACCTGTATGCTACTACTCTGTAATGTCTCTTTTGTAATTTTTTCTTCTTTCTGTAAACCTGTGGAGTTCTTTCCCCCAGGACTCTGCTGAAAATGGACACTTGTTGTCCAGTCAGACTATCCTGGCAAACAAATGTTAAATAAAATCAAATAAATACGTAATGAATTAAATGTAACGAAAGGAAGAATATAAATGGGTAAGAGATCAGATGGTTACAAGGATCAGAATGCAAAACAGCCTGTTTGTGAAACCTGGAGAATACAATGAAAGGGTCATTGGCAATACTTCTTCCTTTAAGCAGATTTCTAATTACTGGGTGACAATCACTGGAGAACATTAAATATATATGTAGGTAAGAATGAGGTGGGAAAAACAACACAAACTTTGAGTAATATGAGCTATATAAAACATGATGCTAAGTTTCTTATGCACATGGAGATCACCATTCTACCCAAAGCAAACACACAGTATGTACCAGTTGAGGTTTGATCCTGTGTGGTGCTTATTCATGTGCAAACTGCGCCACTTTTTTTTTTTCATTATCCCATCATTTTGCATACATTTTTTTAGATGCATATGACTAGAAAATGGTTTATTTTTATTAATTTCAATTTACATCAGAAGTATAATCCTAAATAACCTCTAGAATTTCAGGAGATTTATTCATCAGCAGATGTGTGTACACTATTATAGACCCCTAAATATTTTATACAGTCATTTATAATGGTATTTATAATGCTGAGCATTGTGTATCATTTAATAAAATCTTTTAACAATACAAAAAATAATCTCAAAGCTGCTAATAAAGAAGACATAAAGACATCTTCTCAATACCATGCTATTGAATGCAAATGTTTTAGTATAGATATAGCCACCATTTTATATTTAATCTGCATACAAATCACACATTTACACACATATTAATGTATATAGTTTATTTGCTATTGTTATTCTTTACCATGTTTCCTCTTCTGCTACATCTTCCTGTAGCTGTCACATTTCTCATTCCCTCCAGTACAACTCTTTTGAGTGTGTACCTTTAACTCCTAGTGGGTGTGGCCTGAGCCTTTAAAAATTATGTTATCACCTTAAAATTCTAACAAATACTCATTGACAGAGGTCAAATATCAATACAGTTGTGTTTGCCATCATGTGTGTTTCAAGATAAAATATTCTGACATCTTGTATGTAGCAGGGTTTTGGAATTATTAATGCTAGTATGAACAAGTAATATTTGACGCCTAGAGGAGCAGCAGGAGGTAACTGTAGATGCACCTGGAGGCGTCACTCGGATGTAATGAGTTAAATGTATCAACTTCATTCTACTGACCTTGCTACAGTTTCCCTAATCTGTGAATCCACAACTGGTTTTCACCTTTTGTAGCTTTTCTTATCCCTCTTGTTTTCAACTCTTTCGCTACATCCTTTTTCATCCATCCCATTAAACGAAAGAACTCACTCCATGGTCTTTTCTTACTCACATGCCCTTTTAACCTCCACTACAAAAAGATACAAAATCAGTCATTTTGTACAACTTTCCTATATATGGTCTTCCAAACAGCCCTCATTGCAAACCATTCTACATCTCCAGCACTGCCATATCCCACTGGCCATTTTTATAATCATGTTTGGGGTTCTATTTCACACATATCACAACCTGAAATGGAGGTAAGCTTCTCACTCTATCGTATAACCTTTAGGAGGCATAAGCAAATAATAAAATTGCGTGGAAATCTTTACATTTGTCCAGATTCAGCAAGATACTAAACATTGGGATTAATGATAAAAAAGATTAAAACCAATGAATGTAAATGAACTTCACCCGATAGTACTGGAAAATGAAGTATAGCGATCATCAGGCAGGAAAATGGATATTGGAAATACATTCAGTAATGAAGTAATTTCAACTTATTTCCTAGTTGGATGTGAAGTAAAACTGAATTGGTGTCTCTTCTAACGATGTCTTGTAGACTAAAACATATATTTCCTCAAGAGATACTTTAGTCGGATATGAATATACAATGAATCTGCAGGGTGTCGTTCTTTCATTCTTGCTCTCTCTCTCTCCCTCTCTCTCTGTCTCTTTCTCCTAAAACTAAAAGTTAGCGAATATGTACATATTGAAGTTTGAGGCATGTTTGTTTTATTTTTTGGTCTTCATGCCTTTATTCTTATGTAATAGTTCATTCTCTTTGCTTAAATATTTGTTTTACTCCTTTTATCTGTTATTTTCCAAGCTATTAACCTTTAAGATTGTATAAATATATAAATCTGAATTATTTGTGCTGCACAATTAAGTCAGAAATTATGTCATAGAATTCACTTTTGGTGTTTTAGCTTCTGACCTTTTCTAATGTTATCAAAACTTAATAATTTTATTTAACCTCTGGTAGGTTTGTATCTTCTCCTCTGGAAGACTGCCTTATGACAGACATGTATACTTATTATAAGAGTGCATGTATTCTGAGAGAGTGAGAATATTACTGATGTTATTGTCAGCTGATGCCAGCATTGGGATAGTTTATGAATGCATAGATAGTATTTGGCTTTGGACCTCATCTGAGAACCTTTGTACCACTTTGTGCCACATGGAGATTCTTTTATTCAGTTCCCTAAGCAGGATAGGATCAGGGGTGGATTTCTTATTAATTGCAGCTCAGTAGGAAATATCAAATTTTTCATGAAGGAGATGAATGACCTGAACATTAGAACACTGTTGCTACTCCTTTTAGGTTTAGTGTTTGTAGATTTCAACATCTTGCTGAGTTTTCTGAAGGAATCCCTCAGTTTTATAAAAGGATTTGTGTTTGATCACTTTGCTTCTATTACAGTGCATATTTGTTTGCCTTAAAATAAAATTTCAGCAGGGTGTGAATACCTCTGCCAGATTGTTGGAGCTAGTCATCTAGATGGCGGCCTTCTGCTTAATTCCACTACCCATTTTGCTTTGATCACATATCTCAAATAATATACAATGATTATAAACTGTATGTATGACAATTACACTATCATAGAATGATTATGCATTGTATATTTCATAGTTACAGTAAATAGCATACAATGATTATGTGTTTATGACAGTTATATTAAATAATATGGAATGATTATACATTGTATGACAGTTGCTTTAAGTAACAAAGAATAGTTATGCAGTACATGTCAGTTACATTAAATAGCATAGGATAATATGCTGTGCCACTCACATTAAATAATATAAAATAATTATAAATTGTATGACAGCTACATTAAATAACATGTAATGATTATATATTGTATGTCAGTTATTTAAAAAATAGAATGATTGTATACTGTCTGTCAGTTACTGTAAACAACATAGAATGATTATACACTGTATGACAGTTAAATAACATAGAATGCATGTTTGTTGTATGTCAGCTACATTAAATAACATACAATAATTCTAAACTATATGGCACTTATATTAAATAACATGGAATGACTATATATTGTACTTCATTTACTTTAACATAGAATGATTATACACTGTATGACAGTTGCATTAACATACAATGATTATACATTGTATATATGACAGTGACATTAAATAACAGAATGATTATAAATAACATTGAATGAATATACATTCTGTGGGATTCAATAAACTCCATGTAGGTTTCACGCAGACCCTACACAGACTGTATTCATGTACATGATACTGCACATCTTGTGGCATCGCTCAGTCTCACATCATGAATATTAATGATGTGCGGAGAGTGGAGGCAAGGTTTCATGGCTCACCCCAGCATTACTGGCTGCAAAACCTGTATAGTGAATGTGGATTGTTCCAGGACAAAGGGCAAGCATGCATTTTCTGGAAGATATGAAGTACAGAACAGAAATGTATACGTCATTATATATTGACTGCACTCTTCAGTGATGTCACAATAAACCACCCATTTTACAAGGAACAGGCATAATATATGATGCAAATGTCTGGACAGTCTGCAAAACTGTGGACAGTCAGAGTTTTGTGTTTTAATTATTTTTTTTTTATTTTTATTTTTTTACTTTTTTTTTATTGCCAGTGTATGATTAATGAGCTAATTAGCATAAAAATGTTTAGTTATGCTCAGCTGGTTTGGAAAAAGCTCAGTAGTACATAAACTGGAGGAATGGACCACACAGGTTGTAAACAGGACCCAGATAGCTACACATGTGAAGCAGATGCATTCAGTTAATAGTACTGTACATCACTCAACCATGGTAAGCGGTGTTGCACTACGATTAACAACAGGAACCTTACAACTACTAAGACAGCAGATATCATCTCACTAATCCTGTGGCAGCAGGTGTTAAGTGTAGGAGTGGAAAACAGATAGTATGAGGTTATAGTACAGGGTGTGCAAGTTTTGTTTTACTGTTGTGAAAATGCAGATTATAGCAACAAAGTGCAAGATACACAACTGTTTGTTTAACTTTCTTGTTGTAATAGCTGCAAGTGTAGGAGGGCCATATATATGGTAAATTTTACTAGCCCATTTACAGAAGTGCCTGTATACCTAATCAGCTAAAATTACATTGTTGAAATTCTACTTTATACACAGGAGCAAAGCCCCTCTCCCCAAGCAGGAGCCAAAGCCTTCTGAACCTCTTAATATAATCAGCTCTGAGTATAGTGCTATCAGGATAAGGGAACGCTTCCCCAAAAGTGTTTTTTTTTTGCTTTAATTAATGCTTGCACTTGCAATGTTTGCAACTCCAGTGTACAAGCCAATGTTGCCAGATGGTGGGGTAGTGAGTACAGCATGTAAAATTCAACAAAATGTCACAGAATAATAACCATAACCAAATCAGGTAGAAAATGAGTCAAGAATCAAATTAATTCAATACCACACAACCAATCATGACTGCTGATAGTCTAGGCATAAAACAGTGTTGGTAAGGTTCAACTACGAAGACAGTGTCAATCAGAATAAACCCACTATCTGTATTTACTGACTCTAGCATATTAATAAATACAATAAATATTGTAAAACATTGTAAAACATTGTAAAAGAACCTTTTTATGTTTTGATCCACAACTGATTCTTAAAACGTGCACTGCAGAAATCATCTCATGTAGCAGTACTGGAGGAGAACAGGGCATTTCACTCCAGTAATATTGCCATGAAAACCCTATGCACAAAACAACTAAAGACATGTTAAATTGTCACAGGAATATGAGACCCTCATGCCAGGTGTCCAGCATACTACTGAGGAAGAGTAGAACACAAGTATGAGTGGTGTTAGAGGTTATGAGTCTGATGCACTAAAGCTGAAAGGATATCCATCTGTTGAGGTGCTCAGGCATTAAATGAAAGTTTGATTTTGCACAGAACTATACACCACTTGGAGTTGGAACATAAAACCTATGAACCAAGGTAAACATGATGTGGTTAAGGATGAGACAAAGACAATAATAAACATTGGCATCTTGGGAATTACTAAATTAAAATGAACTGGAGTTGACCATTTTATATTAGGTAATCATCAGACCTTCTACTGTGGGCAAGAATCTTGCAGAAGAAACAGAGTAGTTATCATAGTTAATAAAAGGGTTTCCAAATGAGTGCTCGGCTACAACCTAAAATGTTTTTTGAATAATCATAACCGGACTCCAAGTCACGCCACACAAACTTTTCAATTATGCAAATTTATGTTCTGATGTGGAAGATGAGGGGGGAGGATTCGCTGACTGGTTTGACAATGGGAAGGGAGTATGGCAAGGAAATATATTGTCACTCTGTTTATTTCTGATCAATATGGTGTACAAAATGCTGCATTAGATTAATTAGATGGGGGATTCAAATTTGCTGGGAAAAGTATTAACAAATATAGATATTCAGGTGATAACACTCTGATGGCTGAAAATTTGGAGATGTCAAATGGTCTGCTGATGATGGTGAACATTGCAAATGCAGAAGCTGGCTTGCTGCTCAACATCAAAAAATTAAAATTATGTTGTCTTGGCCTATCAATAATTTTCAAACAGGGAAGAAGTATAGGCAATGATAGATTTTATTTTTCCTGTGCTCAAAGATCTTTGTAGATGGTGATTGCAGCCATACAATTAAAATATGCTTGCTTCTTAGAAAGAAAGCCATGGCACATCTGGATAAAATTTTCAACAGCAAAGACAGCCCATTGTCAATAAAGGTCCATGCATTCAAAAGTATGTTTTTTCTCAGTAATAACAGAGAGCTATGAGACACAGACTATATGTATGCATGTGTTTCAGAAAGTTAATCCTTTTGAATTGTGATTTTGGAGAAAACGTAGGATATCAGTGGATTAAGAGATGATTATCTCAGTGAAAACCTAAGAAAATAAACCCAGACTCCTCAATGGAAGATCAGTTGTAATATTACAGCTCAAATACCTTGACCATATTATGAGAATACATGATTCACTGGGGATAGGAAAGACTAAAGGTGAAAGGAGGAGTGTCAGAAGCTAAGATGGCTACAAAACATCATTATTGTAATGAATAAAAATTTACAGGAAGTTGAAGATGACAGAAAGGCCTGGTTTGCTAAAATCCTTGAGGCCACAAAGCATCACAATTTAACAACTAAACAAAAACCAAATGAGAGCCATTGACAATGAAAAGAGGTTACAAAACATCCATAATATCGTACTCCAAGAAAACTGGAAGTGAAAGCTGTGAAATTCTGGAAACCATGAAACTGCTACAAAGATACACAAGTGCAGAGAAACTGGGACTTAATCAAAATTCTGAACTCATACATTTCAAAGCACAAATTTCTGTCAGGCAGGCTGTGAAAAAAGTATGAAACTAGGTGCAAAGTAGTGGAAAACTTACAAAAATTTATGGCATGTTTATTACGTACAAAGAAGTATGACATTTGATGTAAGATACAAAATACGCCTATAGCTCCGAAAGACATTATGCACTGATTCCTGTGGGACTGTACTAGCAGCTGAACTCTTTGTTGAGGTGGGTATTCATATCCTAACGTTGTATAAGTGTTGCTGGCTATACATCTGGTGACATATGGGTTTGTGCCTAATTTTTAAGTATATCTATAAATGTATCTACAATGCCAGAATGAAGTTTTATGTTCAACACCTTGGCCCATCCAAAACTTTCTGGATAATGCATTGTTCCACTATGTTTGGGTGGACCAGGTCAAGGATCCTTGCACCCTAGCTGCTGACTGTGACTTTCTCTTTTGTTATACCACGTAAGTGGGACATGTGTATGTCGCACAATAGGATCTCCTATGGCTAAAATATTGTGTTGTGTGGCAGTTTGTGTTATCAGCTTAGAGGATGAGTCACCTTGTGATGATATTGTATGTGTCTTTGTGTGTTGTCATAGCAGAGTGTTCTAGAGGTTGCTGAGAATACTTGTTTTGTGTGATACAACTGAGATACCTTTGAGGTTTTAGAAAATTACATTTAACAGCATCTGCAGATGTGGGTCTAAGTGTCTTGTCTATACTATATATAGTAGGTATAGTATATGTATCACTGACAACCAGTTTGGAGTTGTGTGTTGGCAGTTGAGAACATTGTCTCCAGGATAACTACATCTCTCACATACCATGTCAGTTTGCTTTAGAATTTGGGAATTGTCCATAAGCATGAGACAACTGTCGCATTGCCTCAGGATGCCCAAATACATCAGCTGGCTGCAAAGGTAGTAGAAAATAGCAAATCCATGGTTATTGATCCTCAATTTATGCTTTATTACTTGCAGATGGTACATGATGGGTTAACTGCTTGCTACTTGGCTGTTACTTGCACTTGCAGGGTTCTCTTCCTCCTTAACCATAATAACAACCCCAACCTGGAACCAGCATAATGCAAACACAAGTTCTGAACTGGCCAGACACACACACACACACTACATAATAAAGAAACTAAGTTTTAATACCAACAGTTAGTCCTCTTAAATAGCAAAATGCTAATATAGGCTTAAAGATCTTAATTGAAGCAGATATAGACTGTTAAAATGACCTTAAAAACAGAGCAAGAAATGAAAAGTCTTCACATGTCTTTGATGTTATATGTAATGGAAGTATTAGATACCAACAGTGGTTTAAATGGATGCAGCAATAACAGATTTGGAATTCATAAACTTTTAACTCTGAGCTGACTGGCCAGGAACTGCCTTAACACGTCAGGCAACAACACCAACGGCAACAGTAAAATGCTACATAGAAATGAACAGCAATTGCAGTCTCAGTAGTTCAACAGATCATGCACTTACCTTTGGTTTCTGGAAGATCAGAAGGCTGTTGTTTTTTATTACACACCAGATGATTAGATTAATTTTCCAGTAATGACACTGCTGTACAGCTTAAAGGGAGTACTGCACTCCTGAGTGTGTTGTCCTTTGGAAAAGCAGTTAAACTATAGCCCAATGTGCCTGAGTTGGTGGTAGCTAACATAGATGTAAATATCCTATGGCACTTATGAGAAAAGGAGTGGGGGAGTTCTTCAATGCAATAGCCAATTTTCCCCATAGTCAGGCCTCCCTTGAAAAGGGACCACTGGCCTAGTGGAACTAACGTAGTCAACAAAGATTAGAAATAAATAAAATAGGTACATGTATCAGTCTTAAATATAGATGCAAGTCAAACAGCTAATTCTTTAAAGTTCTATTACTACATCTAAACACAGAGAGTTCTCATGATATTCAGATAACCAGATTACTTAACCAGAAACAGAGAAATGGTATGGTTAATATGTTAATGTACAACATGTAAGTTATAAAATCCTTTGCATGAACCACAGACATTGCACTCTTAGGAGTGCTTCAAAATAAGGAAGACCTAATTAACAAAACTTGTACAGCAGAATTGTCATATAACCCATATTGGAAGAGTTTGCATATTAATGGAATTTCTAATATACAAGCATTGTCCAAATGGCACTTGGAAGTTCAAGGTAATGTCACTTTAAACTGATGTTAATACCTCAATAGCCTCAATGGTAGGTACTGGAGCACTCCAGGCTCTGTGCAATATGCAGAACTTATTTATTCACTTAATAATTACTTATTGGACTGGACTGTTGACCTTTTTCACCCATGTATTACTAGCAAAAAAAGAAAACTATCAAATATGCAGAACATCTTTATCACAAGTAAGATGCAACTCATATAGGTTCATAGGTTTATGAGTGATCACTAGGCTAATGATTCCTGCAGGTCTCTTTAACCCTAGCCATGCTTCCCAAATGTATATGATAAGTTCTGATACCTCAGGGTTATTCTAAGGGGATATGTAGATTTGGGCATGGGTGGTCAAGCATTTACAGGCTGCCTGTATCTAACAAAGAACATAGGTGTCAGACTTAGGTAAAATTCCCATTTCCCATCTACTGGTGCAAGTTAGGCTTAAACTGGGTCAGGGAAGAGCTTTGGTTCACATAGATGGGAAGCCTATTCCAGAGAAGGGGTAGTTTCTGCGACACATACCTGCTCCTCCAACATGTTGTGTTTATGTTGCAGATGAGGTTTAGGTCCCTCAGTCAGGTAATTGAGATGCTGTTTGTTTTGCAGCTATGCAGCAGGTCCATCAAAGTGGGATCAGAGGATGCTTTGTAGGCCAGGCATAGACTGCCTCTCAAAAGTCTTTTGAGACTGAGTACATGGATGGAGCTTTGAGATAGTCTGCTTAAGACATGTTGTTTACTCCTGTATTCGTTTTGTGAAGAACTTCCAGTTGTTGCATTCACCTGGTCAGGTACACACCAAAAGGAGTGTTGTTCTCAGAGATTGGTCTGATGAGGGATGAGTACTGTGTAGCAATGACTTCCTTGGACCTAGATGCCATACCCTTGCTATAAGATGCACAGCATAGAATGATTTCCTTACTCTGTATACACATGATTGTCAAAGGCCAAGTTATTGTCTACATATGTTTCCACTTCCTTGGCTACTGGGTGTACTTTTATGGGAGTATTATAAATGTGGTCATTTTCAGTGGTAGCAGTCTTCCCAAGGGATATTATTATGCATTTTTGGTACTGAGTATTAGACCTCATTTCTGGCACTAGTTATTGATCTGTGTCAGGCCTTTTTTGAGGATGATGATTTGTATCTTTGGGGAATTTTATGACTGTTCTTAGTTTGCAATCATCTGCAAATATGTTCAGTCAGATATCCTTGATGTTGGCCTTGATTTTATATAAGTAGATACCAGAAAGGAGCAGTCCAGCACTTAGCCTTGAAGAAATCTGCTAGTGATTGGAATTTTTATAAAGGTAGACTCACCTGTCCTAGCTTCATCCATCCTATCTTTGAGCTAGCTAGCTATCCAGTGAGTGACATAGGGATTTATACCTAAATTTGTGAGTTGTTCTAAAATACCCAAGTGAGGTATTGTGCTGAATGCTTTGCCAGTTCAAGGTAGCCAGAATGCACTGTTTTGCCCTTCTCCATTGCTTTGATGAGCTTCTTGAAGAAGTCCTCCAGGTTTAGTAGGCATGATTTACCCTTGAAAAAACAAATTGGGTTGGATCCAGTGTCTGAAGGTTTTCTATGTCATACATTCATAGATTGTTACTAGGTTAACAACAGGGGGGGGGGACTTTCTAAGCTTCCTGGGTTGTTAGCCTAGTAATGACCCAGGGAAGCTTTTTAAGCATAGCCATTTTTCAAAAGAATAATAATGTCTTGTATCCAAACAGGATATTGAGCGTCAGGCTTTTATAAGCTACTGTTGTCCATATGGGATATGGGCAGCGGGCCCAGGGTAAATTTCCTATTCCACATCTACTGGTCTAGGCTGCACTTAAATTGGGTAATAGACAAACTCAGCTTCACATGGATGGGAAGCCTGTTCCATAGGAAGGTGCAGTCAATGGAACAAATATCTCTCTCTCCAGTGTGTTATGTTTAAATGGCAGACAAAATTCCGGTCTGTAGACCTTGTATTTTTGGTAGCCTTTGACTTATGTATGTGCAGGAGATTCATAAGTATGAGGTTTATGGATGCCTTGTAAGCCAAGTATAGAACACCTCTCAAGAATGTATAGGAGACTGAGTAGAGGGAAATGTCTTTAAGGCATTCTGTGTAAGGCAGGTTTGTTATGCCTTGTATTCTTTTTGCAAGGAACCTCTGAGTTTGCTCTAGTTGCTGCACATGCCTGGTTAGGTACATACCAAAGGAATCATTTTAGTATATGATTGGTCTGATAAGGGCAGAGTACAGTGGGATAATAACTTCTTTGGACCTAGATGTCTTGCCTTTAGTTATAAGTTGTGCAGCATAAAAGGACTTCCTCAACACTCTGGCCACGTGGTGGTTAAAGGTAAGGCTACTGTCTACATGTGTATCCTAATCCCTGGCCACTGTGTCAACTCTCAGGGGCATATTAGCAACATGGTAATTAGCCGGGATGTTTGACTTCCCAAAGGGTACAATTAGACATTTCTTAACAATGAATTGAAATCATGGCTTTGGCACCATTTGTTAGTCAGAGATGGGCCTTCTTGAAGTATGCTATTGTTTGCAGTGGAGCTGATGATAACCCCCAGCTTGCAATCATCTGCAAACTTAGTCAGCCATAAACCTTTAGCATTTGCTTCCATTTCAGAGAAATAGGCACCAAAAAGGAGACGACCCAGTTTTGAGCCCTGAGGCACTCTACTGATGAATGGCATCTTGGTAAAGTTGAACTCTGGATAATATCAGTTGGCTATCCAGAAGGTGATAAAAGAGTTTACACCTAAATTAGTGAGTGTGTCTATAATGCCTACATTGGGTATTGTGCTTGCATGGGCTATTGTATCAAAAGCCTTGACCAGGTCAAGGTAAGCTGTGTGCACAATCTTGCCTTCATCCTTTGCTTTGGTGACCCACTCAAAGAAGTCCACCAGATTTATTAGGCATGACCTTCTTTAACAGTGTTAAACCTTGACGGGTCCAGCATTTTCTGGTTACCTATATCCTCATTTATAGGCCTGTAGTTACCCAGATCAGTGGTTGGACCACCTTTGTGCAGGGGAATGACTGTTGCCATCTTCCATTCCTTGGGCACAAGACCTGACTGAAGACTCCAGTTGAAAAATGGTTCAAGTGGACCAGAGAGGTCATATTTCATGATATTTGTTCAGCATCCTGTTATGTTAATGGGGTCCATTAATGCAGTGGTTTTGGTCTTGGAAAGTGCATTGTTGACCTGTTCCCTAGTAATGACTGGAGTCGATTATGGTATGTGGTGTTTCCTTTGGACTAACAGGGAGGGAGTGGGGGGGAGTTTGAAGTGAACTTGTCAGCTGAAAGGTTGTCAATGGCCTCTGTTTCAGTGAGGGTGATGCCATTTTCATTAATTTCTGCACATTGTTACATATTTCTACTTAGGTTGCGGGCATAGCTGTTCAAAGCTTTGTGGTTGTCCTTTGCCTGTGAAGCTATTTTTTTCTTCAGATTAGCCTTTGAAATATTAATTAACCCTCTTAGCTGCCTGTTTAGATTATTCAGGGGCATTTAGTCTGTATAGCATTGTTCCTACTACGCTTGCCCAAGATTTTTTTTCTTTTGTTTTATAATTGATTGATATTGTGATTCTACAAGGGTGTATTGTCTTTTCATTTTGTCTTATTCTGAATACAACTGGGTAAGGCTTGCTCTGTACAGCTATCAATATGGCTGTATAAAGGTTTTGTAAATATCTCAGCATATGCTATGGTATTTACTGGATTTGGGGATGCTTGGAATTTAGCTACAGTGTCAGTAGAGAGAGATTAGCCTAGGAATAGTTCCTAAATGTTTTTTTGGTTTTGTTGGGTCCCCAGATTAAATTTTTATTTAAAGCTATACTGCCTTATGGTCAGATCTTACAAACAAAGACATTACACTGGGTGAGAACATTGCTCCTTCAGGTTTGTGAGTACAAGATCAAGGATGTTTGTAACCCGGTTTGAAGAATGGACCAAATGTTTCAGGATGTTGGTATTAATGAAGTATAGGAATTGCTGAGCTTGTGCTTTAGAAGCAGTGTAGGATTCCCAGTCTCTACAGGGGTGGTTGAGATTCTTCATGAATATTGTATTGGTTTGAACAGTGAACAACTCTACTACACTGAGATAGGTAATATGGGACTCCTGGGATATGGAGTGGGATACAAGACCTCGTTTATGGTGAGATACAAATATATGAGTTCCAGTGGCTCATAAACTTTAACTAGTCTTCACAAAAATAACAAAAGGTACCAGATGAATGTCCTGCTCAGTAGCACAAATAATTCAACAACCGAAAAGAGAGCAGGGTAAAACAATGGCTCCAGATCCAGTTTCATAATAAAAACAATAAAACCTGATTTATTCAAACAACCATACGTAAGCGCTTTCACAGTCAAATAAGCTGCTTCTTCAGAATTTAGCAGACATTACACAACCCACCTTATTAAATACAATTTCATCACTTCCATCTTCATTTCCATGTAAACCAATTAAATTTTAAAGGGACTTATCCATAATAAATCAAAACACTGCATATACATCATTTTAACCTTATAAATAATTTAAACACAAATCTAAATGTTTCATGCACATAAATTAAGACTGAATGAAACTCAAATATATACCTGATAGCGCTTACTCAGTGCACAGACAGAAAACTTATTATTCATAAACCAAATGTACAAATGTATAAAAATATAAAAACATAAAAAAAACTTTTATCAAAAACATACTTAAAAACATACATAAAAATATATAAACATCATACATGAAAAGTACTCAAAATGGTAAAGGCACAGAACATATACATAGGGATCTAACCCTATTTGTAAAGGGTTCCAGATTTTAATACAGGTTTTATAGGAACTTTATCATTAAGCCTTTTCCAGTATCTGCTCTCATTCTTAATATCCATCTAGTCTCATTTACCTCTGTCCTGTTCCTAACATCACATTCTTTCTCTCATTTTAGTTCTCTCCATAACTAAATATATAATTGTTGGGTGCTACCATTATCAATCACATGTTTTGTTAGACCACTAGTTGTAATTCAATTATTAATATTATACTGGTGCTTCCTTATTCTATTGTTTAATTTTCTATTTTACCTGAATAAAATGATTTACATATCAGGCAGTGTGTCAGGTAAACCACATGCATTGTATCACAACTAGCTTCTGCAATAAAAAACGAACATCTTATTTAAATCTGGGTGGAAAATCTGGCCTGATATATCTATATATCTGCAAAAATAACATTTATAACAAGGCACAGTGGTTATAACAGTATTAACACAGCTGTCTATTTCCACAGTTTTTAGGATAACACAATAGTAATTTTAATGATTTCATATTTTTAAATACAAACTTTGGGTTGGCCCCTACTACCTCTCTAATCTGTTCATCGGCTATCAAAATTGGCCAAAACTTTTATAAACATCTAGAACTTGCTTCACATTGCTAGAGTAAAAAATCGGCATTCTTACTATATTTTCAGCCCCACTAGTCACATTTCTGTCTAACTCTCTACAATCTCTTTCAGAGAAGAATGGCCTAGTCTCCATGTTTCTCAGCTCTTGTACTTATGTCATAATATTATTACATTTTTGTTTATAATAGCCCCTATAAGTAAATTTAGCTTAAATTTCCTTTATTTCTTGTTTAAAAACCTCTTCTTCCACATTTAACCTTGATGCCCTCATCCATTGTCCTTTTACTAAATTATCAAAAATATGAGTGGGGTGCATATTCATCCTATGTAGCAAATTATTCCTATGGCATTTTTTCCTATGTACCCTCATACTAACATCTCCAAGTGGATGCTTCAATACTTTTATGTCTGAATAATATATCTCGTCCTAAGAGAAGTTCATTTTAAACTTTAAAAAGGGAGTTGTATTATTAATATATTCAGAAAAGGACCTTAATTCACCTGGGGTACCTCTCCACACCATAAATAAAACATCAATATAGACCTCTATGCTTTGTAAAAGATCCATTTAAAATCATATCTTCCAACCATACTGCCATGACAATGTCTTTGTAGCTACTAGCACATGAAGTGCCCACAGCTACGCCATCTTTTTGTAAGTATATCTCATGATCAAAAATGAACACATTATTTACTGACACTACTTCCATTAGGAGGCATAACAAATCTATAAATATGTGATCAAAATCACTGTACTTTAGAAAATATTGCTGTAACATCAATACCCCCTCTCATTCGGTATATCTGTAAACAGGGACTGGACATCAAGGATAACAAACATTAAATCCTTTATTTCTATTCTATCTTTGAAAAATGTATACAAATCTTCTAAAAATGGTTTTGAGTCTCTCAAGACCACCAAATTCTTATTTAATAGAGGTCTAAATGTTTTCTCCAAAAATATAGATTTTGACTCAGTGCACCAATTACGTGCTGTGACTGCAGGTCTCAGTGGAGGATTTTGAGGGTTCTTATGTATTTTAGGCAACCCCTGTATTATTGGTATAAGTGGTTCATCCATCATAAAATATTCATACATATGATGCTCTATAAACCGAGACATTAAACATTCATTCAACATTAAACATTAAACATTCATTCAACATATTATATGCATCGTTAATCATCCTATGCACATCACTATAGCAAATATTCACATATACTTTCTCATCACTTAACATTTGCTTCATACAAGACAAATAATGTTCCCGGTCCATGATTTCTACAGGGTCCCCTTTATCTGCAGGGTGTATCACTATAGTATTACCATTTTGTAAGCATCTCAAAGCAGCATGTTCCTCTTTACTTAAGTTCCTATATTCTTTAAAACTCCTTTCTGCAGAGTGTCTAGGATTATAACAATTTTCATACAATTAATCGATGCACAGTTTCTCATAGACTGCTAGCACTGGGTGATTAACAGGAATAAATGTACTTGGCTTAGTAAATCTAACATGTTGGTTATTAACTTCATTACTCCCATAACTAAGTTTGAGCATACAATAACTGTTCTCATAAAACATTTCAGATATAATATAAAATCCGTTACCTCTGTTTTATTAGAAGGAATGAAGGATTGTCCTTTCTCTAACACTGCTTTCTCTTTTCACTCAATGGTCTCTTTGAAATGTTCCCTACTAATGATTCTGATTCACTAACCACATTTTCTTCAAAGTATGAGCCATGTTCTGTTCTGGTTCCTGCTTCCACTTCATTCTTGTCCTGCTCTGTGATCTTTGTCAGATATTTCCGGTCTCTTTGAATATAAGTAAAGGGAACTGATGAAAACTCTGTTGTCTTGTCTCATTCCATTCACAATGATCTGGCTCCCTCTGGTAGTCAAAACATCAGAATGTCAGATGGTAGCTCCCTCTCCAATGATATACTCATATATTTTGTTGTAACAGCCTTCTGACTTGTATCACTTCTAGATGTTAGTTGTGATATTTTTCTTCTCGCTTCCAATTAATGCGTTAGATCATTACCGTCATTGTTGTTTAAATTCACAGGGGTCCACTCCCCTGCTTGACATGCATTAGGATCTCCTTTTCTATTGTCTGTGGCTGTTACCTCATTTCACACCAACTGATTGGCTGTTTTAATAGTCCTCAGCCATATGAATACATGGCCATTCACAAAATCACGTTTGTCTCTTTCAAGTTTCTTAGCTTTTTTTCTGCAGCAATTTTGTCTCAAACACAATTAGAGAATCACGTATGCCACCGAATCTAACATCACTAACTTCCAAAGGAAACATTATACAGTTCATTCTGGAGAGAAAGCACTTTTTTGTTCAGCTCCCTCTCTTCTGGTTTGAAATAATCAATTAACAATTTAACGTAATTGGCACTCAGTTCTAAGTTCATTTTCTGCCACCTACTGAGCAACTCCGGATACCTCTCTCCATAGGTAAGCATTTTAACCACTATAAAACCTCTCAGGACAATTCTTAACTTCAAACATGCTTCCAAATGGAATTCCTGTAACCTTTTAAGCTTGTGTAACACATCTTCTAACTGCATAAACATGTTCCACAGCTGAGTTGCATCTACAATCTCAATTGCACCATTTTCTTTAATTACAAAAATGTCCTTAGATAATAGGGGATTTAATTAATCATTTAAACAGTCAAACAGTCTGTTGGAACAGGTTTTACTTTTCATTTCAGTTATATTCACTCTTGGTATGTAGTCCAGTTCAACATCTGCCACACCCCCTTCTGTCATCATTCTGGATCTCAAAAACAAGCAAAAATAATGAATCCACACACAAATATCAAAGGGTACCAGATGAATGTCCTGCTCTGTATCACAAATAATCCAACAGCCAAAAAGAGAGCAGGGTAAAACGATGGGTCCAGATCCACTTTAATAATAAAAACAATAAAAACTGTTTTATTCAAGCAACCATACGTAAGCACTTTCACAGTCAAATAACCTGCTTCTTCAGATGTTAACAGACATTACACAACCCACCTTATTAAATACAGTTTCATAACTTCCCCTCCTCATTTCCATGTAAACCAATTAAATTTTAAAGGGCCTTATCCCTAACAAATCAAAACACTGCATATGCATCATTTTAACCTTATAAATAATTTAAACACAAATCTATGTTTCATCAG
Organism: Protopterus annectens; assembly: GCF_019279795.1. NCBI lineage: Eukaryota > Metazoa > Chordata > Ceratodontiformes > Protopteridae > Protopterus > Protopterus annectens. The sequence goes on from NC_056728.1 coordinate 1,959,599,300, forward strand.
AGCATCTAAAATTCATGTGCATATATTAAGAATGAATGAAACTCATAACGTATATACCTGATGCCTCATATTCAGTGCACAGCTGTCAAACGTCTTTACACACCAAATACTGTACAAATGCATAAAACATCCAAAAACGTTTATCAAAAACATACTTAAAAACATACATAAAAATACATAAACATCATACATGAAAATTACTTAAAAATTGTAAAGGCATAGAACACACACACACACACACACACACACACACACATATATATATATATATATATATATATATATATATATATATATATATATATATAGGAACCTAACCCTAGCTTTTAATACAGGTTTTATAGGAACTTTATCATTAAGCCTTTTCCAGTATCTGCTCTCATTCTTAATATCCATCGAGTCTCATTTACCTCTGTCCTGTTCCTAACATCACCCATTCTTTCCCTCATTTTTGTTCTCTCTATAACTAAATATATAATTGATGGGTGCTACCATTATTAATCACATGTTTTGTTAGAGCACTAGTTGTAATTCAATTATTAATAGTATACCGGTGCTTCCTTATTCCATCCCTTAATTGTCTGTTTTACCTATATAAAATTATTTACATAACAGGCAGTGTGCCAAGTAAACCACATGCATTGTTTCACAACTAGCTTTTGTATTAAAAACAACACCTTATTTAAATGTGGGTGAGAAAACTGGCTGACGTATCTATATATCTGGAAAAATTACATTTTGAACAAAGTACAGTGGTTATAACAGTATTAACATACCTAGCTATTTCCACAGTTTTAGGATAACATAATAGTTTCTTTAAGGATTTCATATTTTTTAAATAAAGACTTTGAGTTGGTCCCTACTACCTCTCTAATCTGTTGGTCAGACATCAAAATTGGCCAAAACATTTTATGAACATCTAGAACTTGCTTCACACTGGTAGAGTAAAAAAGTGGCATTCTTACAATATTTTCAGCCCCACTAGTCACATTTTTGTCTACCTCTCTACAATCTCTTTCAGAGAAGTATGGCCTGGTCTCCATGTTTCTCAGCTCTTGTACTTGTGTCATAATATTATTACATTTTTGTTTATTATAGCCCCTCTTAGTAAATATAACTTTAAGTTCCTTTATTTCATGTTTAGAAACCCTCTTCTCCCATATTTAACCTTGATGTCCTAACCAAAGGCTGTAGAAAAGGTCAAAAAGTGCAGTTATTCAAATCAGAGACGCTCAATTAATGCAGCTGTAAAAAAAAACAAAGCAAGAAACAAGTACAAAAACAGTGGATATGAATGTAAGTCTTATCTTTTGTACAGTTTAGCAGAAGCCTGCAACACTCTTCTTCTCAAGTAGTACAATTGCCAAATACCTCAGAGCTCATAGGTTATAAGCCAGTCTTTGTGCAGCTGCGATCCTTAAATAGCACTGGAGATTTGATATAAAACAACACAAACAAGGCCCTGTGGCCAATCAAAACAGCATGCTCTTCTTTCCTTTCACACAATCCAGGGCTGGAAAATTACTCAGGACCCCTCTACTGTCACTAAAGTGGAACCAAAGCAGTTCTAACCTAACAAAACTGTTAAAAGGGTAAGTTTCTTAAACCAGAATTAAGTCACTTTTAGAATAACAGACACAATAAACCTTCAACTAGCAATTCCCCACTCAGATGAGTGGAGGCTACCCTCTCCTCCAGCAAGAGTGTAGACCACAAACATTCTTAATATAAAATAACTGGTTTGGATCCCAAGTGCTTAAACCAGAATTAAGTCACTTTTAGAATAACAGACAAAATAAACCTTCAGCTAGCAAGTCCTAACTCAGAAGGGTGGAGGCTACCCTCTCCTCCCACATGAGAGTAGACCACAACGTTTCTTAATGTAAATAACTGATTTGGAGCCCAAGTGCTTAAACTTGAACTAAGATACTTGTAGAATAACGGACAGAATAAGTCTTCAACCAACAATTCCCATCTCAGAAGGGTGTAAGCTAACTTTCCTTCCACACGAATGTAGACCACAAACCTTCTTAATATAAGATTATAGCTTGGAGCCCAAGTGCACACACAGCATTACGCATTTACAGAACACGCTACTGAGATTACTGAACACAGCACTCCCAGAGGCATACTTCTAGGTGGGTGACATCATCCGCAAAGGCAAGGATGCCGATAGGGAATGTATAGAGAGTGAGCAGTCTGAAAGCATATTACTGTCCCAAGGTAGGCGTAGACAAACACACGGCAGTGGTGTGATCGGGGCAACTAAATATCTACGGAGCACTACAACAACACTACATTGATACGGGACGCGCCACAGACAGTACATCCTGCAAGACAGTCAGCCAGTGTGTTCAATGTAGGCATCCATCGTGATGTTGAAAATGGACATCTGTTGCCTGGATGTCCACCATCGCTATACAGGATGTCAATGGCCATGTCCATACACAGAGGCACATCACCGACACAAGGTGTCACTGGCCATGCCCACACGCTTAGTATCACATGTCTGTTTGGAATGTACTGTGTGTCCATCTACACAACAGCGTACTGGGCATGCTCACACACTTAGCAGTTGCAAAGGGCCATCTTGCATGCACACGGATTTTAAACATGTAAGGGCACAGTTTGGAATGTACTGTGTGTCCAACTACACAATGGCGTACTGGGCATGCTCACACACTTAGCAGTTGCAAAGGGCCGTCCTGCATGCACATGGATTCTAAACACATAAGGGCACAGTTTGGAATGTACTGTGTGTCCAACTACACAATGGCGTACTGGGCATGCTCACACACTTAGCAGTTGCAAAGGGCCATCTTGCATGAACACGGATACTAAACATGGAAGGGCACAGTATGGTATTACTGTCCCTATGTACATGAAGACCACTCACATGTATTGACCAGTACACACTCAGGAGCCATCACAGATGTCTCAGGTGCAGATCACAGAGGTACACACCGCAGTCTACAATGTAGCCCTCAGACATCACCATGTTGTTGGACCAGCAATACATCAACACAACACCGTGTGACTCATGACCAGTGGACTGTACATAGGTGTACAGCAACTGTGCAGATTACACATGCACCGACAGGGTTCCATCATGTGTTATGCATTGCAATGATACCACTGTACATAACCAGGTTGGCTCTACACATAACAGGGGCCCTGGGTCTTACACAGCTGTGACAGATGACTGTCGCTGTACACCAACGAACACACGTTTGGATATGTCATACATGTAATTGCAGTGGATATGTGCATGGACCACACACACAACACATATGTACATAGCATAGCTTTTGCTGTCCTCCGTGCAGACAAGTGGCTACAGCAATCATATGCATGCAAATGGAAGGTGGGTCCATGGCTGTTGAATGCCAACAGTACATAAGGTAGCAATGTTGACCGAGGACACATTCCCTCTGTACTAGTTACCCATGACACCCATCATATCATACAACAGTCCATGTGTTATGTATGTCAACACACATGTCCACCGATTGCAATGCATACAAACATGGCTACATGACAAGCATGTTGGACCCACACACATGTACAAACTGTAGTGTGCATGCAGCTGCCATGCATGTGCAGTAGCTGATGTAAGTAACTCATCTGTGCCTAACTACAACATGCAGTTGCAATGCAGCCCCATCATTGACACCTGTATATGGTGACATACTGACAGTACGGTAGGATGTACGTTAGGTATGGATGGATGTGTGTACGTAAAGTGGTGATCCACCTGTGTAGATGGATGTTCGCCGGGTACGGCTCACAGGTGTGTCACATGCCATCATACCATTACATGTGCAAACAGTACACTATGTTACTGTTACCTGACGGTGAATACACAAAACCTACACAGTGGTCAGGTGTTACCGACTGTACGTCACTCAACACCTGTAACACTTACATCCTCCCGTGTGCATATAGCAGCACAATTGCCGGACATAGTGTTGGTACACATAATGCGGCCAATACTGCTGCATGTCTATCAGACGTATCATCATATGGCAGGTGTATCATTCACAGTACTGCCATGTGTGTTTGCATGTGTGACCATGTATGCCACATATGGTGGGGAATACATCCCAATTGTGACACACCCCTGTACACTGTTGTAGACATCTGTACATACTGCAGTGTGGAAAGCATGACGTAGGCAGGTGTGGTGTGTGTATCACACACATCAGCTATCCATATGTGTATGACAGTTGTGGTCTCCACAATGTGTGTGTGTGTGTGTGTGTGTGTGTGTGTGTGTGTGTGTGTGTGTGTGTGTGTGTGTATGTATGGCTGTCTGGTGCATGGAGTGAGGGTGTATGCTACCATACAGAACACACAGGATCCCAACCCCTCATGGTGATGCAGTCTACTACCTTGTTGATGCCATCGGTCTCAGCCGTACTGGCTACCTGTACATGTCCCTTCTCTGTGTCACATCGTGTGGGTGCACAGTACTGTGAGGGTGATGACCACATAGGTAAGTGTCCTCACCTCAACACTATGGGGTGCGCGTTATAGTGTTGTCGACCCCATGAGTGTGGGCATGTTCCTGTAATGTGACAGGGTATTACTGCTACACAATGAGGCCTCATGCTACCAAGTGGCCTCTAACGTTATCATTGTCCAGACCGCTGTGTACAACCCCTGCACCATGTCAACATACCTGTGATGTGACCTGATATGGATGTCACGTCTCTAGCTACTGTAGCCTATTAAACTGCACACAGGCTGCTGGATCAGTATATGTGTGGACATCTGTGGTATGTTAGACTTTCCAGCTGTCCAGTTGAGGCTACGTATAGCATGCTGAGATTGCCATACGTGCCTGTGAGTACTCCACAGTTACACATGGGAGACTTCAAACACTGCTACCTGTAGGCACATGCAAGTAGATCATAAGGAGGGAACCAGGGCATCATTACCAACATGCTGTTACTGTTGTTACCGAGACACATACTGTGAACATATAACAATGCATGCCACACCTGTACTACATGGTTGTGCACATATAACAATGCATGCTACACCTGTACTACATGGTATGTCTGGTGCGTGTCAACAGTACACAACTAATGTAAATTACATGTCTCTCACCATTCTTACACAACTAATGTAATATACACTTCCCTCACTAGTCGTACACACCTAATGTAATATACACATCTCACTATTCTGTTCACCCTGTGCATCAGACCATTTGAGCATGTCCCTGCACCAATGGTGTGGATGACAGGGATGTGGCACAGGCTTCATCATATGCACAGGGTGATAATGTGTGCCAGGGGCATAAGCTGCACCAATGGGTGACATCATGTGTGTGGATAAGGGCCAGTGATATGATTGGACATGTCTGTTCAGTATGCATGTGGGTGTTGTGGTGCCCTACAGATGTGTTTGCTGTGAGTGTGTATGTGTGCACACAGTTCTGCCTTTTGTGAGGCCTACACAGGGGTATTATTGACAGCTCCAGATTGTACAGACCAGATTGTACAGCTCACTGTGTCCGGCCACGGCCACATGACCTGTGCCTGCCAGGGGTTGCACAGGCACTACCAGGCGGAGGTACAGATTGGCTACTTTCCGATGACACATGTCCACTGGAACCGTGTCCCCACTGGAAACATCCAGGGCCACTTCCACATGGCCTGCTGTGTCCTGGTGTGGACAGAGCAGCACAAGCTGCACTGCTACTGCTACCGGTGCTATGGGAGCAGGCATGTGAGGTGGCACGCTCACGTCGACCTGCATTAGGTGGTGTAGCTGGCCTACGTCCACATGGCCTACGCCTGACTCCTACCAGATGTTCCAGCACAGACAGCTTACGCTCACGGATTGCCATGCCACGGTCAAGGATTCCGACCATGTCACCCAGTCGCCTGAACAGAACATCAGCAATCTGCTGTTGAGCATTTGCCAATGCCTGGATGTTGTCATTTAGGGTACAGATAGCAGCCCTCTGCAGCCTCTGCCCTTCACTGTTGTACAGATAGCAGCCCTCTGCAGCCTCTGCCCTTCTCTGTTCTGCCGTTCAGCACATGCCTGTGCTGCCATTACAGTCTGGAACATGCATCTGGTGATACCAGCTGCTGTGCTCTGTCCTGCAGGTGCATGTCTGCCAGAGGTCCTCCTATGAGTAGCACCGACCACATGCTTGTGTGGCACATCTGCAGTCATTATACTGACACCATGGTGTGGAGACACTCCTTCTGTAGCCACCACACGTTCCTGTTCCATGCTAACAGACGCTGACTGTCCTTCCTCTATGGCCACTGGTGATGTGGTATGTGTTGACAGCAGAACTGTGTGCGGGGAAGAGGGGGACATAGCTGGGATGGCAACCATTGGCACAGATTCAGCCCCTGACAACCCTGCCTGTACCACATGCATATGTTCATCAATGCTAGTATCTGTGGGGACACTAACATCAGATGGACCACAGGAGGGTAATGCACCTACATCACCTGTGAATGCAAAGCAAGACTCTAACTTACAATAGACACACACACACACACACATGCACACAGACACAGACACACACACACAGACACACACACACACAGACACACACACACACAGACACACACAGACACAGACACAGACACAGACACACACACACACACACACACACACACACACACACACACACACACACACACACACACACACACAGACACACACACACCATGCATGTGATTTGACAGATGGCATGCAGCATGCCTGTGATACAGCAGACAGCATGCAGCTCAGGCATTAATAGTGTTAGTAAGCATACCCCCTGGGGTGCACAATACAGCAAGCAGGTGTCATATCAGTAGCCATGCAGTTCACACAATCATGGTAGTATGCATGCATACCAATGACATAACTGTGGATTGTGACCCACGATGCTGAGGTGTATACACACCAAACCATGCTGTGTCATGTGACAGGTCACTGGAGGACCTACAGATGACACCCCTGAACAACAACTACAGAGTCTTAGCTGCCTGGCAACCATGTCCACACATAGCGGACTTGTCAATTCACCATGTCCAACATGACATTGCTGTACCACACACACGAGGTGCACAGCTAACGGTGATGTCCTACAGCAGCAAGGGAAATGTACAGTATCTGTGGCCTGATGTGGTGTCAATGTCTGTGGAAGCTGTAGAGGTGACTACTGTCATGCTATGACACAGGCGTGATGTTCAACACATCATATATGGTAGACGTCAATGACACCTCCACTGGCTGTGCACAGGCTTTTAGGATGTCCAGTGTACCGCATCAACTGTATAATCGGTCGACTAAGGCTATAATTGGACCATGTGTGGACAATGTGAAACAGGGTATATACACATCACATCCACTGTGTGGCTACGTATCTCTGGCCATCCCCCATGGCCATGTGTGCACATGTTGGACAAATGTGTGTGATGGCCATCTATCACACATGTCTGTGTTGTCCCATATGACATACACCCACAGATGTCAGATATGTCACCATCCACAAGGCTATGCAGACAACAGGTTGTATGTGGGGTATGGGTTATGGGATAGTGTGACATTATTGCAGCCAATACACTACATGTCTGGGACATGTCAGGTGGCACATCACAATGTGTGCACCAATTGCAGGGGCATATAACACAATGGTGACTCCTGTGGGCTGCCCATATCACAGCTCACTGTGTGGTACTGTTTGCATACCACACATGTTGTTCCAATGTATAGTACATATGCCTCCATTGTAGAACACCTCCACAGTTCTATGCACAGCAGACCACACATGTAGCGATGACAAATGCTCTGGTTTCATGTCGGTGTATCATTTCGTTTGTATACATTGCACATGGGTGGCCTGTGTGAATGATGGGTGACGCGACCTGTATATCATGAATGGAATGAACATCAAGTGTACAAGTGTTAACTGGCCACATGGCGAATAGATCTATGCTTTTACATGCCTGATACTGATGACAGTCTCACCTGCAACGGACTCATGTCTGTGCAGCATGCCAGAGGTACCTGTATAGGGGTGACACAGCAGTATGAACATTATCCATGACTGTATGACAGCCACAGGGTGCACTGTGCATATTAACACATTCACCTGTACAATAGCATATAGTATGCACATGTGTGCATACACAGGGTAGCATACTGTAGTATGCAGCATGTGTGTCCACATACCATGCATATGTTGTTACATTACATAATGTACAGTGACACATGCACATAAATGGGATATGGGATATAGTAGCCATATGTGAAGTACTGACTTACCAGGAAACTCCAGGCTCATTGGTTGGGAGACACCCACCTCCACGATGGCAGCTAGTGTTTGTGGATGCTGTTCTAAGGGTGTCCCCAGACTGGCCAGTAACTCCTCAGTGTGTGTGAGTGGGGGCTGGGTTGGTGGCCCACCACCTGTTCCACCTTGGTCCCTGCCGATTGCAGTGGCACGCTGTTTTGCATGTCATATCAGGTCCGTGCAGTGTCTGCGCACCTGCTGGTAGGTGCGGTTATGGCCACCCACATCATTCACCCTCCTGCGAAGATCCTGCAACAGGTCGTCCCACTGCTGATCATGCTGTGGCACATGGCTGAACAACACCTCATAGTTCTCATGGAGGTACGGGATGAGGACATCATCCTCCTGGTGGCTGTATGCTGGAAGGCGTGTATGAGGCATTATCTGTAAGACATAATGATGGTGACAGGTCAAAGTTTCAGAGATGTACAAAGATACTGCTGCACATACATTTCTATGACATCTAGTACATCTGCACAGTTATCTTTGCAAATCATCATGACACTGACATGACGGACATTGTCACACACATATAACACCCGTTATGCATTGCATATCATCACCATATATGTGTGTCACCTCATTACAGTGTCCATACTCCATGTGAATGCTGTCTTGATGTGGGCATGTCTGTTTGCCTGCACTGGTGTTCTTACCTATCTGCACATGCCTGGATGTGTCCACGGTAATGCTGTTGACCTTGATGCTGTGTATATGTCACATATCAACACAGACACAGCCTTAATGGACTTGAGCAGTGACAATGCACACATACGCATGGAAACCTGTACATACATGTGTTTTGCCATATGCATCTACACAGCACTGTACAGCTGTTCAACATCCTGCCACAGATCGCCTGTGTTGCACATGTGATAGACATGGGACAATGGCTAGTCGGACGTCATTCGCAGGGATGGTTATCAACCATAGCATGTACGGGCAAGGTTTCCTAGCTGTAACCGACAGCCATTATGCCACCGCGAGGTGCATTAGTGCCACATTACTGATCCAGACAGTTGATATTACATCACACCATGTATGACTGGGATGACATGTGCAGCTTTGATGGACAGGGTTGCATGGCATGGCAGGAGTATGTCACATGTATGGCACAGGGATTTGTCCAGCATGTGGCGATCCTAATATTAGGACGGTGGCTGTCCATGACGTATGTCTTTCAGATCAGGATATGGACATGTAGCATGTCCATCATCATGGTGTAGCAAATATCTTTATGCAAGGTAGACAGTATGCTGCATAGTGGAGGTGAGGATTGTGAAGACTGGTATCGCCCATCCATGCATGGCCATTACCCCTTAAAGGTGATATGTGACCCAATATTGGTCACCCCAGTGCTGTGTATGCCTGTCCAATGATCTTTGTGCTCATGGATGGCACCCTGTCATGACATGGGTACCTCATATGACTACCTAAGGGTCCTGGAGATGTCACCAAGTCAGGGAGGTGTACTGTACAGCACCATTCCTTACACAGTGTCCATAATGTTGACCACAGCCTAGGTGGTAGTTAATAGGTACAGGGATGTTCACCTAGTGGTGACAATGCTGATATCATCCATCAGAATGTGCACATATGTCACACAGCTCACCCACACAGCCCATTCTGTATGTTGTTCACAACACTGACACAGCTATTGCTCATAGGTCATGGCCATTCACATCCTTACATACACAGATGCCTAACATTTGTCTGTGTGGTATGGGCTTCAATGAGGGTGGAGTAAAACACATTAACCCTGTTTTACTGTAGCTGGCACTGGTGTGATATGCACATGTCACTCTGGCACCTTTTGTAGTTGTGAGTCTGTCAACAGGCCACTGGTAGAACACTCCTGTGACATACAAAGGTATTTGTAATCAAACATCCATACTGTCTTGTACGTCTGTACTGCTAACATCTACATTGATAATGGCTCATGGACATGCAGACCATACTCAGCAGGGTTATAGTGCTGTGCCACCCATTATGACTGTTGTCAGCACTTGTGGGTTGATATTATCCAACACCCTATCTGTATTCTATGTTCATGCTAAGCACTTGTTCAGAACTTGTGAGCATGTCATGAGCTACTGATTAATATAGCAACCATTCCACACCATTTCCCACAGGTACACTGGCTGTCCTCAAATTTTCAGCGTGCTTACAGTACAACAGCTGTTGTACACACGTAACTCGCATATCCTGTGAGACATGGTTGTATATACAGGCATGTCCAACTGTCACGTACCAGTGCTATTGCCTGTCTATATGATGGATATGTCGTACATGTGGCAATAGAGCAATTGTCTCATGTACACATTCAATGCTCACCTCCCAACATACAACACTACAGCCTGTGGGGGATGCACATATGCAGCCCTGCTGGGGGTAATGCTGTTACCAACCCTGACTGCACCTGACAGTCATGTGGGGATGTGTAACATTTGCAACACACCCCACTCATCACATAGTCTCACATGATCTCCACCACAGGCCACACATACGAGGACAACTTGTGCAGTACCTCTCCATACTCTGTGTAGGCACCAGAGGCAGCCCCCATCACGGAACACAACATCACCAACTTATAGCCCACAGACTCATGTGTGCCCATCACATACAGCCAATAGGGTGTTATAACATACACAACACACCAGTCATAGGTGACTCTGTAGGCGGTCACACTGCAGTTCTACACAGCAGGCTACACAAGGCGATAGTCGCTTATATCTTGCTGTCGGGTAACTGGTTCTGCAACATAACCTATGCACCCATGCCACACCTCACCAGGTACGATGTGACTGTCATTCTCCATGTTAGTGTGACTGCCCTGAGATGCAACTTCACAGACTACGTGTGCAGGGACATGCAATAGCTCACCAGTCTTGTAGCCCTGAAGGTGTGGGCCAAGCCCTGGGGAGCATTATGCATTCATCTGGACCCGATACCACTGTACAACGACTGACTGTGTCACTTCAACAGTTGCCTATGCTTCTGCTGTCATTCCACAGGCATCTGGTATCTGTCCGCTTTGACTGACCTGGTCAAACACAATGCTTTGGCACAGATGACCTGCACCTGTCAGCCCTGGGAGTACAGATCACATGTAAGGCTCTTGCTGCTTCTATACTGCCTGCCTTGCACAGTTTCCAATAACAGTCACCGGCAGAATGGGAACTGGCAAGCAAGACATGGGGTCATGTGACACAATGCTTGCATCTTCCTCTGTGATGCATGCAGGCAAGGCACACCTTATAATGCACCACTTCAATATCTCTGCAGTGACTGGGACCTGCCTCTAGGCTCTGCAGAGCACACCTGCAATGACAGGTTATAGACAGACCATACCTTTCAGGCGCATACCTGGACCAGCACACCCACGGCTGAGGTGTTCCCATATCCCACTATGTTGTACACACATCCTGGCTAGTTACTTAGCACAATGCGTCAGAGGTGTTCCACGTGCAACTAACTGTGTCCAGAACCGCTATACACATTGTAACAAGCTACAGATTCAGCAACATACCCCACGGTTACCAGACCTCATTTGTTGGTGTACTGGACAGTAGGGCTCAGACAGCTACTACTGATGTGTGACTGACACTACCCCACACTTAACTGGAATAGCCACTCATGTACCGACACATCCGTGAGTCATAACCTCCACTCGGCTGGATCAACCCATACACACCACCTCCAAGACCAACATTATCCTTGACATGAACACTACCACCATGTGACTGGTGTTCCATACCTGGGGTTATCCCCTCATTGGTGGATTCCGAACATATGCTAATCATTCTTGTTAGCCACATCAAGGCACCACACCCTTCATGGCATACACAGTACATGAGTACTACAACACCTACTACAGACGTCTTATGACAGCGATAGTTAACGTCATGACACCCGTGCAGATGGACAATGCACATACAAATGCTGAAACATACCCTAGTGCACTTCATTAGCACATACACGACTGCATGGATCATGCTATTCCACACAGAGCCATGGAGGTACACACCAGATAACAGACACCACTCTGGTGGTCAAGATCCATGGACATACTTTACAACAACAGGTGAAGGCTGTTGCACAGTGGTGTACAATCCCATGGATGGGGTAGCTCACTGGTCAGCCTCAGTAGGGCCACAGGATCCCTCATCACATACTCCAAGACTAGCTACGTAAACATTACTGCGACACATTCCGGAGTGTACCAAAAGGCATTATGGTGGTATGTCAGTAGTCAATGGCAATACCCACATCTGCTCTCACATACAACAGTCACTTAGGAACATTACAGAACCAGGTGATGTTGGCAACATGCTGGCGGATGGATTCAATGCTAAAATTACACCCTCTCACTCACTACAGGGCCACAATCCATGTAGGAACATTGCGGTGTCCCTGCGGTCACACCTAGACAGTACTAACCTGCACTCTATATGTCCTGGGACACTGGCCCCATGTCACCTTCCAAAATCCCAGGCTGTGATGTCCACAAACCTCTGAACATGTCTCCCCACTAGGCCACCATATTCAGTAATAGCCTTGTATCAGACATTGTGGCCCCTGAATGGCACACAGCAACAGTTATCACACTCCACACAGGTGGCACCACAATGCACGAGTGGGACTATAGTCCTACACACCTGACTGGACTGTTCTGCATGGCTATGGGACACATCATCATGGACGTCATTCACAGAGACATTGTTGGGCTCCGGTCCTTTGATGCCACCCGGGTTGGACTTGTTAGGGCCAGAGCATGGCCCCTACACCTGGTGGACTCCTTTCATACAGTTACCAGGGTAGTTGATGACAGTACGGGGGTCCACACATCCTACATTGTCCTCTCATTGCCTTTCAGTACCATTCTCCATTCTGGTATTGACAGCATATACATCCACCTGCACATCGTACCCTATGTCTCAGGATGTTATGCAACGTGGCTCATGGACAGGACACACACAATGAGGGTAGCATACCATAGTACCTACTGCATTTCAGTTACACTTAGCATACCACAGTCCTCAGTCACAGGGCCCCTCATGTTCAGTATGTGATTCCCTGAGGTACAGGCTAGCACAGAGGGACTTACCCTGCCTAGCTTTACAAACCCCTGCATACAAAGCACCATGATTGATCCACCAGCTGATACTGACTCCATCCATACGGGTGTCACTGTGACAGATACCTGATATGAATATCATGGCCTCAAGCTGCATGACACAAGGTGCATGAACATCACCTTTGCATTACACCATTCACCCACTGACTATCACAAAGGTGGTAGTCCCTACATACATGTCACATTGTATGTGTTTGTAGTACACACATATGTTGCACCCACTGCTGTGGTTACCATATTGCCACTGTGGCATGGATATCCTTCTACATGGCCACACTTATCTGTACTGGGTGTGTAGCTGGTACATAGGCACCCATTGTACCTCTGAACTCCAGACTTCTACACACATTCAAGGGTACACCACCCAATTTAGTATGTACCTTACACAACAGCTACAGCTTTACATACCACAACATTAACACGCCATGACGTTTACTGAGCTCCGACAGTTAAAGTGTGCGGCTGAACTATGGACACCATGTCTGTACACATTTGCATACTACATACTCAGGGGTGACCTCTGCTGAATAGACAGGGCCCATGTCCACAACAATATTACTGGATATACTCCACATACGTGACATAAGCAAAAGCCACTGTGAGCAACATGCTCATGGATATGTGCATACACGCAACGATGAGTGGGATGTGCTTGAGGGTTACATTCCCAAACCGGACACTCACCATGCTTTGGAACATGAGTCCTATGTACAGCATGCAGGGACACTCAGTAGCACTGTTCATGTGATACCTCACTTGGTGGTTGGGAGACACATGTACGCCAGGGATCACTGCAGTGGCTGTACTGTGCAGAGGTGCAGGTAACACATGGCTCTGCTGTTCACAGGACACTACCCTAGAGAGGTGCCACTGGTGTGAACACTGTAGTTGTGCTTACACATAGACTTGCCAGACTGCATAGTACCCCACTATGAACCTGTGAAGCTATTACATGGCCTTTGTGCATGGTTACTTGGTAGCCCTTCCATTTAGATTAGCTATCATGCTATTACAATGTCCCGTGCCTACAAGCCATATGTATCTTGTTATTGTACATGCCAATAGACACTACCTTTGGTATGCATGATATGCCTGTTATGTTGTGTAGAATATCTGACATATCTACCTACAATACTATACATTACACATATTTTACATAGTATCCCATAATGCAAAGCATACTTGCACAGCAGGACCACCTTAGACATGTCATTGTCATTATATGTCCATACATATGCCTACTGTGACAGTATATCAACATATACTATCCCCTGCTATGGCACGTACTTGTTGGACATACCCTACCACTGATGGCGGGTTGTATGGAATTGTTCTGTTTAAAGCCCTCATGTAGCATCCCTTGTGGTGTCTGTGATGTGTACCTTGTGGCCCACTGCTGGACGCACATTTTCTACAAGCGTTAGTATGCTCAGCAAGACATCACTACATAAATACCTTTTCCCACTTTATGCATTGTGGACACTTTTAATTAATGCAAACCAGGCTATACATACACTAAATAATTAATACAAAACATGCTATACATAAACTTACATACCGAGTGTTCTACATACCTTGTTATCATTCCGGACTTTCATCTCTATCTCTCTTACACTGTTTAAACAGGTATATGGTATGAGCATATGGTTTGAATGTCTGGCAAGTCATCCTTATATACGTCGATACCTGTAACATGTGGTTTCCTGCCGCCAATTGGTGTTCCTGAGTGACTAATTACTTGCACATCAGCTGTGCAGCTACTCCATTCTCCAATTATGCGGCAACAATGGGGTATAACTGAATTCTCCACTTGGGCTTTGCCCATTTGCCCTAACTTCGGGGAGACGGCCTGTATTGTGTTTTGTTGTGTGTAATTGCAACTGCTATGTGTAGAGACAAGTATACTTTGGATTCATGTCCCCCGTGGATTGTGTGTGACAGCTAGAGTATGTGGTTCAACATGTGGGTGTACCTGTCATTCCAACCATCTGATAACGGACTATTGCAAACAAAACCTGTAACATTGCCGTTTGTTCCATTATACGACGGGTACAATTTTGCATGGCGCCTTTAATTATGTCTCTCATAAGGTATGTTGATGGTTCTGCAGATGTAATTGACTGACTGGATGTTTGTGCTGTAATTACAGTCTGTATTGCTATAGTTTCTAGTGTGGGGGATGTTGGTTGGTGTATGTAGCATATACAGTTTGTGGGGCTTGCATTTCTACATATTCCATATATATGTATGTGGGCTCCGTCCCTAATTAAACAGCTATCAGTTAGTAGACTTATGTTACGAGATTTTACATTTGGCCATTGTTGATTGGTTTCTATATAGTATGCAGGTGAGGTTGATACTTCCATACCTCTGGAATTGCAGCGATCTGTAAAGGGATATGTCTAAATGACAGCTATCCCGTGTATTTCTGTCTCAGATATTTGCAGTCATTGCAGTTGTGTTGGTAACAGAACCTCTTTGCCATGGGTTGCCACCTTTTCATATGGCCATTGTTGGACACTTGCAGGACACACAGCGGTGTTTACAGGCCGACACATAGCCACGGTCAGTACACAGGATAGCACATACTTTTATCCTCAATACATACCTATTGTTGTGGGACTTTGGCTACTTATCATATTGCATGTAATATTTACGTTTCTTACATACAGGCATAACTATTTAATGCAACTATTACATAATATATGGGACATAATAATGTCCTACAATCTCGGACATTTGCCCTTTGTAATGTTTTATGTCAGGACACACCTGCCCAGGTTGGGGCTGTCCCTTCTAATGTGGGACAGGTGGTAACCATATGCCTACGGCTAGCTATACCCACACCTACCATAATGATCTACCTCCGAGTTGGCACTAACAGACACACGATGCGGACACACACACACACACACACACATTACAGTCACACGGAGATGCACACGGCACCCTCAACACACACATACACAGACTACAGCACTCACAAACACAGTTGAACACAGTACCTACGTGGACCGCAACACCAGCAGCGGTAACTAAATGTCCCTTCATATTGTCATACTATTACTCGCAGTTGTACTGTTCCGGTACTGTGTTCTTTCAGTCTTTCAGCCTTGTGGTTACGCATGTCGGTATGTTACACATTCCATAGTTGGCAGTATCCTATTTATTTGTAGCTCCAAGATGTTATGAATGTCGTTGACCTATCTATATATATTTGCAGATATCGATGAATCTGTATATATCAACATATATCACTTCTATCGCCCTTTCTATCTGTATTATATATATGTATATATATATATATGTGTTTATATACATAAATATATATATATATATATATATATATATATATATATATATATATATATATATATCTCTGACAGGGAAAGTGACAAGGCAAGCTATACCTTTCATTGTGTACTTGTCGGTGTATACTGTTTCCTGGACTCTGCACGTTTGTGTCTGTACCTGTCACATTACACACCTGCCATAGGTTAGGGTTACCAGCTGTCCTACTTTGCGAGGGACAGTCCCTCTTTGGGCAGTTGTGTCCTGCAAAATATTTGTAAACATGGCAAATGTCCTGGGATTTTAGGACATACTTATTTCCTATAGTTTATGTAATAGTTGCATAAAACAGTTATTCTGTATCTGAACCACCTATATGTTATAGAAACAGAATAAGTAAGTAAACATTACAAGAATAAGCTTTTATCTAGGCAAAACAGTGAAGTTCTGATTTTCGTACTGGCCGGGTGTATGTGTCGGTCTGCAGACATCTGACGTATGTCCCACATTGGTCATTTGAAGAGGTGGCAACCCTACCATAGGTACATCTTGGCTAGCAATAGTGTTAGGTGATTGTATACATGATTGCGTGTTCTACTCCTGGCAGTGGTCGTTTTACCCTTCAGAGCAGGCGCTATTAGTACAGGGGTGAATAATGCTGGTTTCACCTGTTCTGGACATCATTGACCGTGATCTGCGTGATATTCGGAGAAGCTTAGCCCTGTTTCACGCATATCCGTATAGTCATATTTAAATGTCGCTTACCAGCAGTGGGCAACGCATATTCCCGCTAACATGTGCTAAACATGATCTGATGACCTGCATCCGACATGCATTACTCGTGCCTTCGAGATTACGTTACATCCCTTGCAGGACGTGGGACCGGGAACATGCATGACGGTCACTGCATTTAACACTTGGACATCTGGGATTTGTACACGTGTTATGTCGTTTTGTATGTGGAGTATACTATGGCTGTTACTCCATAGTGCACTCACATGGGTAACTCAGTTAGTTTACATATTGATGAGTCCAGTTAATGGTATGTCCATGTGATGTTTACTGGATGTGCTCCAGCATTGGGTATGTATATCACAGTGAGCCACACACGATACTGTGCTACACCTTCAAACGACCGTAGGTGGAGCATGCTGGGGTGACAAATACCTGTCATGGGTACACCCAAGCCTTGACACAACATCCATGATTACATTATGTGGAGCCCCTCATTAACGCAGCAGAGACTCCATGCTGAGTGTGTGCAGAACAGTACTTACACACATGTGCTCCCGCGATTGCCTCTGCTCCACTAAGCGACAGTTGGTTACTCAATGTTGTGGCGACAGCAGGCACTGTTTGCCCCATTTGGTATATGGCCTCTGACAATCGGCCGTGTACCTACCGATGTACCTGGGAACCTATACACACAGCACCACCATATGCTGATAGGCACATGTACTGTTCAGGTGTTGACATTCCGTGTTCCAGTAGCTGTTGTGTGTACAATGTTTGAGGGCTGCCTATGTAGGATTCACACAGTGGGCCACCTATACATTATAATTTACAGGTGGTCGTGTTTGTGTGCCATCCATTTTACTATGTGTGCAGGTGGAGAGGTGTGTCAGTCCATAGGGACCTACACTGTCAGAGTATGTGCTATACATTCCCTCTTTGCCAAGGCATAGGCATATTGGGCACGCCTCCATCTGCCTACTGGGGCTGGCACAGTGTGTTCATGGTCTGAATCCTTCTGTGCCTGTGATGGCCTTGGCAATTGTGGTGGGCTATGAGGGCCTTCACCATTTTGTCCCTGCTGCAGATGTTTCTGCAGGATCATATTATGTAGCATGGCACATGCTATGACGATATGGGCACACGTGCCTGGAGAGTACTGCAAGGCTCCACCAGATGTGTCCAAGCACGGGAACCGTGATTTCAGCATCCCAAACACACACTCTATGATGATTCTGGTTTGTGCGCGTGCCTCATTATGGCATTCTTGCATGGGTGTGTGTGCATTTCTGATGGGAGTCATCATCCATGGCTCCAGTGCATAGCCAGCATCCCCCACAAGGTGGCCATGTGGGATGTCCCCCCTGACAAATACCTGATACAGCTGTGAGGCATGCCAGATATGGGAGTCATGGTAGCTTCCAGGGCTGCCAGCACACACATCCATGATAATGCCCTGGACATTGCACATGACCTGGCAGTTGATGGAGTGGAACCCCTTGCAGTTTATGTAGCGCCTACCATGCTCACCGGGTGGTGACTTGATTTGTATGTGCATGCAGTCTATCTCACCCAGTACCTCCGGGTAGTGTGCCACACGGTGGATGTGACGCATACTGCTGGCCAACTCCTCCTGAGTTCGGGGGAAGTATATATGCTCATTGGCATGTGGTAACATGGCATCCAGGAACTGGTGTAGTACCCTGGATGCTGATGCCTGTGAGATCCCCATTATATCTCCAGTTGGCCTTTGAAAGGTACCTGTGGCTAGTATTCGCAAGCTTACACATACCTTCATGTCCACTGGGATGGGTTCCCCTCTATTGTTTCTGGTTCTTAGGCGTGGCCAGCACAGCTCCACTATTTGCTGTAAGATGTCCCTGTCTACCCTGTAACGCTCTACTATCTCCAGATCATGTAGCCCCTGGTAGGTTACCCTTGGTCTGAACACTCTTCTCCTCCTGCGGGGCCTGCGGTGGTTGTAGGCATCATCCTCCACAACACCGTCAGTCTCTAACACATGCTGATGAATCACAGCTATGGCAGCTCCCAACATGTACATTTTAAAAGTTCCCTGTGTGTTTACACCTATGGTGCAGTGTTTGGGAATACACAGGTGTGTAGGGTGCTTTCACACTTTATACTATTGTGCTGTGAACACCGATGATGTCATAGGGTGTGTATGTACGATCGTAGCTATAGGGTATCTTATGTGTTTTACTACCGGAACTACTATTGTGGTGCCTTTGGTTTTGAATTACATTTGGCTGCCGTGGATTACCTCTTGACCTTTCCTTTACATTTCTGCACGTTCCACCTACCATTTTCTTGCATGTATCCAGCAGCCTGCTTTCATTTGTACTTTCCTAGACCTGGCTTATCTTGCGTAATGTGTGCTATTGCTGGTCTACTGTCAGTTTGCTTTGCTCTGCTATGACAGATCTCCTATCTTTGCAATCCAATGCCTCCCCTCCTTTCTTTGCATTCCAATGCCTTCCCTATCCTGTTTTGCAGGTTTCTGCGAGCAGACTTGTCAGCTGCCGTCGATTGGCCGCCGTGAGTTGATTGGTGTTAATTGCTCAGTAGTACTCCAGTTACCCTACTTTGGTATTTCCTTCTTTTCTTCCCCTGACCTTCCTGTTTGTGCTATTGTTCGCGGCGCGTGCATCCACTTACCGGGTTTCGGGCACATTTTTATCCCCGTATACATGCCCTTTCGGGCACCATGTGTGCTCTCAGCTAAACGATTCTATACCTTCCTCCCCACCCCTGTCCTGCAGCTTTGCTTAGCAACAGCCAGGCCAGATTTGCATTGCTCCAATGTGCTTACTGCAATGGTGGCACACCCCTCTGCTGATGTCATGTATCTCCTCTGAGCCACTCCTCGGTGTTATAGCGCTGCGCCGTATGGTACATCCTTCATCCGGCGGGACATTTGCAATTCAGTATTACCTGCCTCATTTGCATGGCATTGACTACTAATTCATAGTTACCACGCCGAACACTGTCGCAGGCCCTTAGCAACCCTTACACTTTGGTTGTGGTGTTCCATGCCTACCATTGCGTATTATGGTGAAAACTTGAATTGTATTACATTGGGATTTTATGACATTTTGTATATTTTCTTTATGTTCATGTTTGCGCACACAGATGCCCTGCGGTTGTACTGTGCGTTACTGTGGACATGACATTAAATGTTGTTTTTTAGGTGTTGTGCATATTTTCTTATGCCATTGGATGTGTATTTAGCCATTGGCATATGTTAACTTTGTAATACATGAGTCTGGTCTACTTCCATAGCTCCGATGTTCTGTTTGGGAAAATGTAAACCGTGTTTTTTGGTTTACATTTCTGTGGGCTTACACTACACCTGCACCACTTCATGAATCACTATCTGCCTTCATTTGCATGGTGCGACACTGTGCATGGGGTGATTAGCATACCTATGCTGAGGGCTGCGCAGTTCTGGCGTATGCTGGTAGTAAACGTGGAACTGGATCGTACCTGAATCGCTCGACGGCCATATTTGGCATTATTCCACCTACGCTACACCTGTACCTGGCGCAAGCTTCATGAATCCCGGGGAAGGTTTTCTTTAGCCATGTCTGAAACTTCAAAGATAGCACATAGGAGCATGCAGAACTGATTGTAAATGGAGCCAACTGTATGCTACAGGAGGATATAGCAAATCTGCTGTCTGACAAATTCCCTCCAGCCGTCCCACCAGACACTACCCCAGCCACCCCCTAGAAAATAGCAAAAAAACAAACCCCCACCAACTATCACTAAGGAGCAGGTCCTAGATGCACTTTCTAAGGCCAAAAATACTGCATAGTTGGACCCTGATAATGTCTCACAATGCTTCCTAAATAGCACGACTAGTCTCATATGCAAAGTCATGGAAATAATTATTATGGGAATGGTTAATAAGACAAATACCAAATAATCCAATTGGGAATTGTAAAAAGCACAAAAAGGAGCCATGATTTACCAAGATGAATTTCTTTACTGGTGCTTCTGGTACCTCGGCTGTATGCCACCACTGAACAACTGCTTATATGCAAGTGCTAATAAATGCAAATAAGTGCAAATGAGCTGCTCGCAATCAGTTACAAGACTGATAAGTAATAGACACCAAATACCAATTAAGTAAAAATAGTAATATAAATAGATATACAATTATGTAAATATTTTAAATTTTATTAAATAATTACACAGACTGAATGATTCATACTATAATTTTGAGTTAAATATTCAAATTAACTTCCAAATTCATACCCTCGATTAAAGTGTCCTATAAATCAGAATAAATTTACTCTCCATTTCAAGAAGCATATGAATGAAAGCACCCCCTCTGTCTAAGCTAGGATGTGCTAAAATACTAAAAAAGAAACTTTCATCAGAATTACCATGAGCCCTGTGAAAGTGTTCCACTATAGAACTATCCAAGCAATGATTAAAAATGTCCCTCAAATGTTCAAGTATCCATATCTTAAACATACATTTCGTTTGCCCAATATAACACTTAATTGGTGTACACCCACAATTTACTGCATTAACTACCCTACACAAAACACAAGTAAACCTTTCCATAGACTTCAAAATTCTCCCATTGATCTTTCTGACAGAGATATTCCTAATTTGTTTACAAACCCTGCGTTTGCCACAGGGAAAAGAGCCTACCTTAGCTCCCATCCCCCTTGTGGTCTTATACAACAATTCCTTCAAATTGAGACATCTACTATAGGAAAAGGTCACCCTTTTGGGAAACAACTTCCATACATTATCATCCTGGCTAACTACAGGCCACAACTCATTTATCAATTTACTCAAAATTTGTGAAAATGTTGAAAACTTAGCGACAAAATAAAGTTCTTTCTCAGATGTCTCTTCTACTGCCTGATGTACTGGCTTGTCATAATACCTTCTTGCTCTCCAGTCCATACTCTGACCCCTTTTCAACTGACTTTGAGCCTTTTCTAAAATATCCACTGAATAGCCAATGTTAAGCAATCTTTCTTTTATTTGGATAATTCGCCTAAAATAACCTTTCATCTGATGTATTGATGGAAACCTGTTTGAATTCTCTATATGGTAAAGAACTTAATAAATGAGGAGGGTGCATGCTACTTGCATATAAAAAAGTAATTTACTGCAGTAGCTTTTCTAAATAATTTATAATGCACTGCATTATCCTCACCTATATATAATTATACATCTAAAAACTATATCATCTTTTTGTTTACTTTAAAAGTAAATTCTTATCCAAAATAATTGTCATTGAGCTCTTGTATGAACTGAGCAAAGTCTGAGATTTCCCCTCTGCAAACAAAAATCAAATATTCGATCTAATTTTTAAATGCAATGATGTTTTTAGAAAAAAGGTCAGTTGGATACAAAAAATGTTTCTCAAAATGTGCCATAAAAATGATGGCATAGAGGGAGCAAAGGAAGCCCACATTTCCATCCCTTCTTTCTGTAGAAAAAAGTTCTTCTTGAATCTAAAACAATTATGTGTGAGGCAAAATTCAAACAGCTTCGCCAAGAAAGCAATGCACGGTCCTCCATCTAACATTCCTTCAACTTCTTCCACTCCCCATCTGATTTTAATACTCATATATAGTGCTTTGATGTCCACTGTGGCACAATAAAATTATTAATAATAAGGACATAGAATGCCTTCAAATACTGTATTCAACCCAGTCTGGTTTTGTCAAGGGCAAATCATGCCTACTCAGCCTGGTGGACTTCTTTGAGAAGATCTCCAGGCAATGGATGAGAGCAAATTGGTCCATACTGTCTACCTTGACTTGGCTAAGACATTTGATTCAATACTTCACTCAAGCATAGGAAACAAACTCGTGAATATAGGCATAATCCCCTATATTATGCACTGGATAGCCAGTTGGCTGTCAGATCAGACCTAGGAAGTTAGAATAGCCTCTAGAAAGAGGCCCATAACTAGAAGATTCCCCCAGGGCTCTTAGCTGGGTTTGCTCCTTTTTGGCATCCAGTTCTTGGAAGTCAAGGACAATGCCAAGGGCTTTTGGCTGACCGAGTTTTTTACATGATTGCAAACTAGGAGCTTTTATAGAATTCCACAAGTCATTAATATCCTACAGGAAAGACTAACACAGACAAATTGTTGGTGCCAAAGCCACAACTTCAAACACAGTGCCAAAAAAATGTATAATAGTAACCTTTGGGAAGTCAGGGACCCTAGGAAATTACAATAGCACACTCCTAAGATTTGAACCAGTAGTCAGGTATTTGGATACACATGTAGATATTAAACTGGCTTTCAACCAACATGTGTCTAAGGTAGTAAGGAAATTGCTCTGTGTTGCTCAACTTATAAGCAAGGCCATGGCATCTAGTTCCAAGGAAGTCATTGTTATACTGTATTCAACCATCAACAGCCCCATCATTGAGTGCAATACCCCCTTCTGTATGTACTTGAACAGGCAAATGAAGCAATTGGAATGTCCACAGAGGTTCCTCAAAAAAAGAATACAGGGCATAAAGAAGATGTTCTATGCAGATCTTCTCAAAGCCCTATCTCTATACTGTGTTTCCTACAGACTGCTAAAAGGTGCTCTATGCCTGGAATACTAGGCATCACTGGATCCCATCCTGATGGACCTTTTGCATACCCATACAATGAATAACATCAGAATTACATGATATAGGGATTTAATCTTTGCTTGCAACAGAAATAGTATATGTTGGAGGTACATGCATTGTCTCAACAAATCCCCCTTCTCTGGAACAGGCTTTCAATCTATGTGAAGCAGAGCTCTTCCCAAGCCCTATTCAAGGGAAACTTGGACCAATGTACAGGAAATCAGAAACACACCCTGGGTCTAGCACCTATGTCTCTAATGGACAGAGGCAGCCTGAAAATCTTGGCCTAGCTTACATATTCTCCTTAAAATAAGCACTAAGGCACATAAACTTACACTATACAATTGGGATGCTTGGCTAGGCTTATAAAGGCCCCACTGGTCATTAGCTTAGTATACACCTATGGACTTATAAATTAATGAACCTTTGATAACATGACTTTACATGATTGCTATATGTTGTAAATGACAATGTGTAAGCAGTTTAATCCCTTCAAAAGATGTTTCATTTCATGCTGGGATAGCAAAAGTTAACAAAGTCGAGACAGAAGTAGATATAATTGTCATTGTTAGTATACTTGGCCCAGCAAATTATAGAGTAATGACATATTTTAATTTCTCAACATAAGATTCCTCATGTTCTTTAGATGGAAGGGTTAATATAAAACTTTTTTGCATGATAATCTGTGGTATTGATTATCATAAGGTTTCCTTTTATCTCTCTTTTGTGGTTTACTTAAATAGTATAATTATTTAAAATTATATATTCAAATAGAAATACATCTGTCTGTTTCTAAAATCAAAGTAAGTTAGATTATTGACGATCCATTAATATATGCAAAACAGGTAAGATTCAAAACAATGTTGCAGAAACAGCCCAGACTACATGTGACAGTCCATGAGAGGTAATGGGTGCAACTCTTTTCCCAGATGCGTGGTTCCCTGTACATGCCTTGGTTTGGTGTAGAATGTTTTACCTTGCTGTGCACCCTGAATATGAATGTACAACTAGATCCCCACTGCAGTGCCTTCCAGAAGTTTTAAAGGTGGGCATGGGGGTGCACAAGGTCTCCCTGCAGTGCTGTTTCAATATATTTACATACAGACTCGTGGGTAAGTACTAGACTAGCTGCCCTCATAGGCCATTTTATGCCTAGTCAATTTCCCTTTCAAAAGTGAGAATCACAATTCTGCACCTTATGTCTGTGATGTAAGCACATTAACCATTATGCCAACACCTTAGGAGTAATGCATTTTATATTAAGTTCATAGGTAAGTAGTAGGCTAGCTCCCCTTGTGGGCTGTTTTAAACCTATCCAATTTCCCTCAAATGTGAGAATCAAGCCCTTTACTTTGTTTATGAGGTAAATACCTTAATCATTTTGCCAACTGACAACCCAACTGTGCTTTTGCACAGCAATTACATATCTTTTTGTGAGTCTCTGTACTGAAGAGCGAAGGATGGTGTTATAAAGACCTCTTCCTTAGTATTCCCAAGCTCCTTGAACAACTGCCAGTTAGCAGGATGCTCAAAGTTCAGACATGAGTCCAAATGAGGCCTCCCTGCAGCTTTACATGCCCTTCCACCCCAAAAACCTGAAAACACTCACATAGGTTTATACAAAAATAAATCACATTTAGCAGCAGTCATATTTCATTTCCTCTACACTGACTTGAGAGTCTTTTCCTACCTATGAGCTGATGTCAAGCTGATGTCCACAACACCTAGCCACAAATTAAGTACTTGCTAGGAAGAACTTTTGTTTTGCTACACATTTGCAGTCTACTAACACACAACTATTTGAGTTATCGCTATCAGTGTAATGATGGCAGTTACTGTTAGAGGTAACTCCCAGGATCACCTTATACATTCTTACAATGTAGAGCACACAGGAAGTTATGCTGTGTGACTTAACCTTTCTTGATGAAGAAAACCTCTCGATGCCAGAAGTGCTGTTAATCTGTATGGTACAGCGGAGGGAGTTCTGTATACCTTCAGTATGTGTCCTCCTCTACAGACAGTGACATTGTTTTATAGGGCGTACTGTATACAGCACCCCATCCATAACACATTAAATTGCAATATGAATATGACTTAGCCTGGATACAGTGCTGTGCACCTTGTACTGTATGTAACATAAATCAGCATTCAGTGCCACTGACAGTTCGTCATCAAGCTGTGCAACATCAGGATATACATTGTTTCTGTTTTACGTTACTGCAGGATGTGAAATAACTGTGTGCTGTATAACTGTTCAGTGCCACCATGCTGAGAAACTGTGTAACTCTAGAATGTACTGTCAGTGTCGCTGTGTCGCATAACTGTAAGTCGTAGAGTGTCAGCTTTCTGTGTAACTGTTGGGTGAACAATATCACCAATCATTGACCCCTATCCAGGAAAATAGCTTCAGTGAATTTACGAAGGGCAAGTAAATACTTGCCCAGCAGCACAACGGACCAACATCTAAGTAAATCAAACCTACTCAAGTGGAGGGCCTTACCCCCATACCCCCATAATTATATATACCAACTCCAAGATCACACTACAGTGGAGAAAAGGGCAAAGTTGTGCAGTTGGCCAACTACTTCTTTGCCTTTGGTAAATACATTGAATCACAGAAGCAATTTTCACTGAACTGGAGTCGATGATTAGGTGTTAGCTGAAATCACATATCAGCAAACTAATATATATATATATATATATATATATATATATATATATATATATATATATATATATATATATATATATAGATCCTCATTAGTAGATCAAACTTTCAAAACTTTGAAAATCATACAACTGGGACCATATGATCAAAGTTTTGAAAGTTTAAAATTAAAATAAAAAAATAAACAAAAGTTTTTTTTTTTACATTTTTGCATGAGGGCAATCCCCTTGCGCCCCACATACCTTCTGCTCTGAGATTGCACTACATTGAGGAGAATGGTAAATTTCCCTTTCCACACTGTATGGCGATCTTCATTCAAAATGTTTGAACTCTCAAAACTTCGATCATACGGTCTCGGCCATATGATTTTCGAAGTTTTGAAAAGTTGATCTACTAATACATGATATTTACATTTGTCATACACAAAGTGTGTACATAAAACATAAGTGCAATCAGTTAAATACAATAAGTTATACATGTTGCTCATGGAGTAGAGTATATCCCATAAATTGAGAGAAAAAACACTGCAATAATGAAGCTGGAACAAACATCATGACTGTTTGATTAATACAAATGTATGCATGATGTAGCAGAGGAAATGATTTATCACAAGAAGTGGGAGGTAGTGTTTACTAAATCTTTAAATACCAGTATTATTTGAAAAGGCATAAGAGGTTTGTAGAAATGCGGAGGGAAAAGGAGAAGAAGAGATGAATGAGAGGGTCGTGTGTAAATAAGGGGGGTATGAAGGATTAAAGCTGAAATAGTGAGATGTGTATAGAGGATGGTAGGACACCACCATGTGGATTTAGCCTATGTTTAAGGATTAGGCTCTTTATGCATTTCTACATCTAGCCTGATGTCAGGATCAGCAGGAGCATATACAATGTGTACTTCTGAGTCTAGCCTGAGGATGTACAGATGCATATTCAAGTATCCATGAAATGTCTGAGATGGCACTTAAATGCCTCTATATGCTTCAGTTCTCTCAAGTAAGTTGGAATGGAATTCCATTTATTTGACACACAGTTTTAATATAGTGGCTCATCTCCAATGGTGTTGACTTCGCTACTGGTAGGAGGTACTTTTTGGTGGCGCCTAGGTTTCCATTTGGATGTTATTGCTCAATGTTACTTGCTCATGCTGAGTTTTTTTCAGGGTAGTGAAGTAGCCTGGGTGTTATCAATAACTGTGAGCAAGTCAATTGGTTTTGCTGTTTTAGAGTGATGCAGTGGTGATTTCTACGATGCTGCTTTGTTGCAAATTTTGCTACATTCTTATAGCATTGCTCCAGTTTATCTGATAGATATGAGTTTAGATCAGTAAAGACTGAGGAGGCAGAGAGGAGTGTTGGAAGCAGGTAGACTGTCTTTTCTGGCCACATCAGGGAGGAATGGTTTTACCCTATACAGGTTCTTAGTGTGTGTTTTTCCTTTTTTTTAGTTACTCGAAGTAGATGCTTAACAAACTTCATGCAGTTTTCTATGGCCTCACCTATGACAATTGCATCATCTGTATATTATAGTATTGTAGCATGCATAGAGGGAGTGTGCATGTCATGAAAAATTTAATCAGAAGGGGACAAGTTAGATCCTTCTGGAACATCTACTGAGACAAGTAAAAATTAGGAAAAATCCCTATGCCATTTCACTGCCTGTTTTTGGTCTCCTAGGTGTGTGGAACCAGCTAAGTAAAGATACGGCAAGACCAAAAAAGGAGAGTTTATTTAGGAGGATTTGGTGACAGATTATGTCATAAGCTTTAGACAGATCAAGACAAATTGCAGAAATCAGGCTGCCCCCATTTCAAGACTGATTAGAAGGGTCATTGACGCTAAGTAGGGAGTGGTCATACTGGGGTTAGGCCAGAAACCATGCTATGTTAGAGGGAGAAGATTGTTTACTGTAATCAGGAGCAGCCTTAGGTCAACTGGTGCCCTAGGCAAAAGGGCTCCACAGTGCCCCCCACCACACCACCCGGTGCCCCCATCCTAGTCTACCTACACCAAAGAAATACTGGAAAAGTGCCCCTACTAGAGTGGTGCCCTAAGCGGCCGCCTAGTTTGCCTATGCCTAAGGCCGGCTATGACTGTAATATAATTAATAAATTGTAAATGCACACATCTTTGCAGTGTCTTGGACAGAGGAGACTGTATTGGTATATTTCTGCACTGTGTGAGATCTGTACAAAAGCTGCTTTTCTGCAGCAGTATTATGAAAGTTTTTTTTCCCAGAGTGATGGGACATACTTCTCTCTGACTCAGTGATTTGATTTTTGAAGATAGAAAGAGGACATGTTTGAGCATCAGCAGCAAGTTTGGTATATTCTGAAGGCAACTGATCGAGGGCCGTGGTATTAGGTTTGAGCTTATATAGGTACATTTTGATAAATGTTGGAGTGGGTGTGAGATTGAAAGCATTTGTTTTGGTTGGTTATTTGGGGTGTAGTTTTGAGGTTAGTTGCTTATTTGTAAGTAAGAAAGTAACTTTTAATAACATCATTCATGCTCAACTTTTCACTTCATAGTTTGGGGGCATAGTGTTAGAATAACCACAAAATAAACTCTAGCTGGTAAGTCAAATTAATTATGTGTAAAGTCATTATTATAGTGAGTTTTAGGGCTAATTTTATGTGTGTGTGTGTGTGTGTGTGTGTGTGTGTGTGTGTGTGTGTGTGTGTGTGCGTGTGTGTGTGTGTGTTTGTGTGTGTGTAAACATTTGCATCAATAGACAGTTACACATGCTGCAATACATGTAATCTTGGTTGTCTGTGTGTATATGCATTTAATATTTCAGTATTTTGACAAAATTTAAAGAAAACAATAAAACAAAAAGGCATGTTTAATTTATATGGGACACGCTACAAACAACTGAAACAGAAGCTTAGTGAGAACAGGGTATAACACTTCATGGAGGAAATTACATTGCAAATAACTTTTAAAGTATTCCATTTTTGGGATTACATTCACTAGTGTTTAGAAACCACTTTTGCCTTAGATGAAATCAAATAGCTTTCAACATGGTTAATCATAAACTCCTTCTGCACATACTGAAATCTCTTTCAATTCATCCTTCTTCCTTATCCTGGTTTACATCTTACCTAGAAAACCGTCAGCAGGCAGTACTTTGGAAAAACTCATTATCTAATCCCCTTCCTATCGCTTTAGGGGTACCTCAAGGGTCTGTCCTTGGCCCACTCCTATTTTCTATATTTATTAACGACCTCCAGTCAGCTATTCCAAACACTACTTGCATACAATATGCAGACAATTCCACTATAATCTGCACTGCTTCCTCTCAGACTGAACTCCTGTCACTTACCCAAGAAGCTTTTTCCACTGTTGAACACTGGTTCTCTGACCGTTGCCTACTCCTCAACCCCAAGAAAACAAAGTTGCTATTGTTCTCACCTACCCACAAATCAACCTCTCTTAACTTCTCTATTACTTCCTCTGATAACACTCTGATTTCTCCTGATGCTACTACAAAACTACTAGGAATAACTATTGACAACAATCTCAGTTTTGATTCTCATATAAACAACACAATAAGAGTAATAAACAAAAAGATTGGTTCCCTTTATAGAATCAAACCTTTCCTTACACCTGAAGCTCGGACCACCTTAGCTAGTTCTCACCTTATCTCTACCCTTCTATATGCTTCCACTATTTATACCAATCTATCTAAAAATAACCTCAAGAAACTTGCTACATCTTACCATAATATTGCTCGATTTGCCACAGGATCCCTCTTCAGAACCCATCACTGTCATAACCTAAAACAACTAGGCTGGCTTGAACTTCCTAACAGGCTCATTTATCAACAGCTCTTAACTGCTCACAAAATTCTATATCAGCCGTCTAAAACACCAATTCTCTCTAACCTCATTATGCCTTATAATAACTTGAAACACCTACGCTCTTCAAATAAACTACTGGTTAATATTAGCATACCCAATAACTCTGCAGGTGACAGCCTTTTTTCTAACTCTGTTGGAAAAATGTGGAACAAACTGCCATCTGATATCTCATCTTTGTCTAGTCTTCCACTCTTTAAAAAACAGCTGAAAACACATCTCAATAAACACTGGCTTTGTTCCTATAACAACCCAGATTAACCTTTCTTTTTCCTTTCCTCCTTAATTCCTCCTCACACAACATCCTATAGACATATGTTAAAAAAAAAATTTTTTTTAAATATTTTAATTATTTTCTTTTTCACCTTTTTCCATATTATATACTTATATTTTTAGAATTTGTATAGCAAATATCTACTAAACTTTGTTTATGTAATTTCCTGCTATGACTATGCCTGTCTGCATGTGTATCTCATGTTCTGACTCAATGTGTTTATAATTTTTACCTTGTATTGACTGTTTCTGTGAATTACTTGTAATATCGTTGGAGCTTTTCTCCCCGGGCCTCCACTGAAAATGGACATATATCCAGCTGGACTAGCCCGGTCAACAAATGTAAAATAAAATAAATAAATAAATAAAATAAAAAATAAAGGTATACTAAGTGTGTATATAGCATATTTTTCATTTTTGTTAAGTAAATTTTACTTAAAAGTCTTTTTATATGGGCAGTAAGGTGGGGGAAAAAAGCAAAAAAAAAAAAAACAATTAGACTAAACAGGCTGTTGAGACATCCAAATGAAGAAATGCAAGTTCCTACCAGAAGCCATTACGTGCATCTTGCAGTAAAGTGGTATTATCTAAAGGAAACAATTTGCAGATAAATGCTAGCTACATCATCCCATATGAATAACTTATATACGGCACAAAAACAGTACTTGCTTTATTACTAGTACTTGAGAGATATGAAATAATAGTTGTTGGTTTCATATTAATTTCACAAACACTGACTGAAAATAATGATTCAACTGCATTATATGAAGCATGGATGTCAGTAGTGTCCCTTATTAATGGCAATGTTAGTATATAGTCCTTTTAATTATAAGATATTTGGCAAAACTCCTAAGCAAAGAGAATAAAGACATATATTAGGAAGCAATAATCTCAAATAATGTTATTGTATTTGAGAACCAAATGACTTTAATCCTAAACAGTTAGAGAGAAGAGTAAACATTTTCCCACATATTGGGTCCAGATGTGTAAAACTGGCCAACGATTACCATTTGAATGTAATTACCCTATAAATTATGCTTGGTCACTCTTGTTCAATTATTGCAGCTGGGAAGAACCTTAATGCTCATTTCCATGTGCTTCCTGTTGTGTGGATTTAATTTGACACTGATATTTTAAACATGCAAAATATTAGATATGTTTTTAAAAGATGTTCACTGACTGAAACTGAGTGGGCAGAAGATATACTGCCGCATATCGCATTTGTCAATAACAGAAGTGTAACTATATCTGCGGGTTATGCCAGAATATTCTGTACTCCATCTGGATGGAAGTAATGTGGCATACCCAATTTAGTCTTGTTTCCCTGAAAATGAAATGTCTTGGCTTTGAATCCATTCTTGTAGCCAGGAAATGGCTGCAGTTTATTGATCGATACTGCATTAACAGATCTTGAAACCCAATGATTATACAGACATTCTTTTTCAGCATTCCATTCTAGGTCATACTCATCGCATTCTTTGTTAAATTGAAATATGCTAATTACTTTAGTAGAACCTCTTTTTTTTTTTTTTTTACAAAATAAATTAAATATGCATGCTTAGATATACAAAGCTTGGTGATACAAGTATTATTGACCTAATTCACATGAAAATGGCAAGAAAGTTCCCCATATACTTAAATATAAATGTCAACACACCTAACGTAGCAGTGAATTGGCTGTTTTTAAAGAGAAACATAATATGAATATTTATAAAACTGACTGATAAATTATGTAACAAAAGTTTATATTCACTGTGGGGCTGTAATGGCTGGCACTTAAATAATGCAAATATACCATGCACATGACACAAGTACACTGTTAGCATTACAAACAGACTCCTTTGAAATAAAATGAAGTAAATAACAGACATATCTGTTTTAGAATGCCGATGTTTCCATCTGTCTTTAAAACTCACTTTCTGTCTAGCCACTGGATTTTAAGACCTGTTAAATTACAACTAGTCTTTTAACAGCAGCTGGAAATTAGTTTCTGAGCAAAAAAATGTTTAATTTATAGGGAAGCAATAAATGGATGCCTAAATCATTGACTTTTCATTCTCAGAACAACAGGCTAACTAATGACACTATGAATTATATATTATATTATATTACATTATATTATGATTCAGCTAACTCACACTTTAGCTTGTTTTACGAAAAAAAAAAATAAAGATTTGTACTTGAAACGAAGGTGAGCCAGGATTGATTTTAAGTTGTTATGTGTGGTAGTCAGATGGAATTCATAGGAACAATGAGAAAACAAAGAGTATCTGGATCAATCTGTGGAGCACTAATCTAAATAGCAGTGCATGGTACAAAGAATTCATGGAAAATATGGAAGGAAGTTCAGAGGAGCAGTGGTGTTAATAAATACATTGCTTTAAGAGTCAATACTAGTCCAAAGTCAGAGTAGCTAGCAAAGGTAAATTTATCTTGGCACAGACAAAAACTTGCACTTATGTGTACAGCTTGATATTGGTATAAAGCAGCCTTAAATTACTGAATGCTAGATTAGCTTTTTTCTTTGAATAAGGAAGCATCAGTTCTGGGAAATAACTGAAAATGCGAAACTTTAACAAATAGTCTGGTTATAAAACTGTTCATGAATAGTGAACAGAGAAACAAGAGAAATTCATTTAAATGGCTACAGCAGATGGGGAAAGCATAAAACAATATTTTGAAACTTCTTTTGTAAAGGTATCTTGCAAGCTATGCCAACTGCCTAGGAAAAAATACATTTCAGCAGAAAAAAATAGCCATATTTCAGCATATAGGCTAGAATGTCTGGTCTGTGTTGTCACCTGAAGCTGTTTTAGTATATTTAATAAAGTATATATAGATTATTCTTCATCTTAATGCAAATGTTTCAACTGTGCTATGTTATGTGAATACGCTATCTGACATCTGTGTTATGTCTGACTATATTATCTGACACTTGTCAGCTAGAACAGATTACATCAGGTTGACACTACTGCAACTAGTACAACTAGGTTTCAGTTGAGCTTTCAGGCAATATTAAACTTAATAAAACTTTACAATTTCCAAAAAGACATTTGTTTTCAATTGGTACTGTTAGATGTGCTGAGAAAATATGAAAGTACTGAAGCCACAGCACTCAGCCAGCAGTGTTTGATGATATTTTGAGACCAAAAAGGTTACAAGACAGACCTATAATACTCACAGCATGAATAGACGGGAGATTAAAGGCCAGCCTTGGAGACTGCAGTAAATAAGCAGAAATGCCATGCTGTGACATATATTGTAGCTACTACAGCAGACATGGGCAAATGACACAATGTTATAGCTTTCAGGGCACCATTCTTGGAAATGTGTACTAATGGAGAGAGTGTATTGTTGTTGTATCAAAAGCAGATGCTACTCCAAAGGATAAAACAGGACTCACTAGCAGCATGAGGACATGGTGAAAACTCCATGTTTCTGGGCTTTCTGTAAAGACAGAAGAAAAGGAAAGCTTACATTTATGGTGGATTTTTGAGGGTCAGAGGGCTGAAGTCACTTTTGCTAAAGCCAGAATTCCAGAATTACATTCAAAGGAGTGTATTACACATAGAACATGATATTTTTCTGAAATGTCCTTTTTTCTGTTTTTATGAGAATGCCACAATTCAGTGGAAGCTGAAGCTAAAATATTTTTAGAATAACATTAACATTATGACCAGCATTAAACTAACATTAGCAGTAACTGCAAGTTGATAAACTGCACTAAATGCAGAACTCTTCCAGTCAGGACATTGGCTGTCTGTTTTACCTTAATTTTTTTATGATAGTATGCATTACATGTCTTATTTGCAGAACAAATATCTTAACCCTTTCCTGTACCTCTGCATAATGGTGCTTATACCATTTCTCAAAGCACTTTCACACATTTGGCCTCATGCCATCTTTCTATATCATTGCTTATGAAGCTCAAGTTTTGTTTATTCATTAATGTGTAGCCTTAGTGGAATTTCACTTGCACAGCCATGGCAGAACAGCTTTTGCCTGAACTAAGTTACTCAGAACGCAGAAGGCTCATGTCTCATAGGAGGACTTGATGATTAGCAGGTACAGCTGCAAAAAAATAAAGAAAAACATTCTGAGCTAGGCTGGACTCTTCTGCTTGTGTGTTTATGCAGGGATATGGAGACACATCATATACATGTTTTTGGTCATGTAGCCACATGTACTGCCCGCACAGGATGACTTACTATTCTGCCTTTTAGGCTTGTGAAAAACATATTAATGGCAAATAAATGGAATTCAATAATAGGGTAATCCATATACTTAGTTAGTATGAGGTACACAGATCTGGTCAATAAAACCTTATATGGTAGACATACTGTAGGGATAGTGAGATACGATATACAGCCAATATAGTTAAGCAAAATAGTAGTTTAGAAAATAGCAGATCACTTGGAAAAGTTTAATACACAGTGGTTTATCTGGCATGACTAACCTTAGCAAAAATTATTACTGAAAAGGTTAGTTTGTCTGTCCACGACAGTAGACAGATGCAGTTTGACATTACATACAATGTATGACAGGAGACCATGTAGAGCAGTGAAACATCCGTTTCAGCTGTGCAGTGAGAAGTGTAGCAGGGTACTGGAGCATGAGTGACGCAGATCTAACAGCTTCCTGAGAAGACTTTAAGTTCTGAACGACTCAGAAAACCAGTCATGGATGAATGAACACCCTGGAAATATGAACAGCATTCTGAAATGCAAGTATATAACAAGAAAGCATTTTTGCAGGGAGGGAGCCTTCCCTAGGACCCCATGCCGCACTTACATACATGTACTACTTGAAGTGTCACACCATCATGAGGAGAGAGGAAATCCCCAGTAGACTGTCAAGTCAAACTTGTGTGGAAAAGCACAGAAGTTACACACTAGTGATTGGCCATATGAATATCAGTCACAAATGTTTCATAAAACAAATCTAGCACAGACACCTGATGGGGAATGGTGGAAGTGAATATACTGTTTTTGCCTTCCTAGGCATCATTTTTGTAAGAGAGAGGGATCCTCAGGCCTCATTAGTTATTGAATATATTCAGGGGGAATTAAGAAAAAGTCTAGGAGACCCAATCAGACATCAAACAGGCAGAAGTAATTAAAAAGAAATACGTATGGGTCAAAGAGATAGAAAAAAAACTGCTTTAACTCCTAAAACAAGGCTTTGTCAAAACCAATGTTATCTGTTTTGGTCCCAGTCTTTCTGATAATAAAGGTATTATTAACATTTTCCATGTTCTGTGCTGGGGGTTTATTTGCTTTCTGGAATTTGGATTCTCAGTCTCATGCATTTATGTAGTTTTTGTCAAAGACATAGTAGGCAAGAATTATCCAAAAACTCTTGTGGTGCCCTGGTTCTGATTAATATAGTTGCACATGAATTTGTAGGCTTATGCAGTACTTAAAAGAAGATGACATTACTCTCCTTAGCTGCTAAAAATTGTAATATAACCATTTGTTCTGCATATGTCCTTTTCACTGAGTATGGGTTACAAAAAATAGGTAACATATCATTGTTACTAGCCATGGATTGAAACACTGTCTTAGATTCAGCTAAGAACAGGTTACCCTGTTCCATGCCAGTAAAGAGTAATCAACTATTTGCAAAGCATATGGTACAGGGATCCCTGTGTAATATATGGTGGCTTTAAAATGTAATAAAAATAATTTACTCATGTAGAACATGTTGTGAATCTGAGTTCTTTTATAAAATTCATTCTAGTGACAGCTAGTCAAGTAAATGATACTTTACAATACTCGCAGTGTACATACTATAGTCAGTTTGCTGTACCACAATGATTATGAAAGAAAATTAATAATAAATAAAACTATGAAAATGAAAATGTATGCATGTTGTTTTGAAATAGAGCAATCTAAAGATTATATCCTGAAGAAAATAAACCAATTTTGGAAAGAGAATTAAGCATGATTTGTCACATTTCTGTTAAACTTGATGTCTTTAAAGGAGCTGTATGCATTTAAATAAGGACCCATATTCTAGTTAGAGAAAACATTTAGATATGCATTTTAAAAACATAAACAAGTAATTAGCTATGCATTATGGCTAGCAAATGCACACTCGAAATGATAAGACTTTAGAAAGGAAGACTCTCATACAGGTGAAGAAAAAAGAAAAAGTGAGATTTAAGTTATATCATAAGACAAGGAATAAAACTTGCCTGCCAATGTGGACAGCAGTATTTTAAAAATAATATCCTGCAGAAAAAAATGTATCTGAATGTAGTTTATCATATTTTCAAAATAATATCACATAGATATATAATGTCAAGGGACTATTCATTGAATTTCATGATATTCAAGAAGTAATAGTTTTTTTTTTTAGTTCAACCAGCTATATATAATAAAAAAATGAAGAAAAGATCAAAATATACTACAGAACTAATTAAAATATACTCCAAAGTCATATTATTAAAAGTATTGCTATAATTTAATTTATAAGAGCATAGTGACTAGCTACTATAGAAGCTGCTCTTGATATAATTGACAAAGTTTTAACAGAAAATAAATTGCAATAGGAGATTTTAGTGCACCTAAAAAGGTAGAACTATATCAGAAATGCAGAACTAATTTTCTTGCAAGTGACTGTTGAACATGGCCTAAGCTGTACTATTGCATATGAAGCTGATGGCTAGGGCATACAAGAGTACTTGGATAGACTCTTGGCTAATTTGAGAAAGATGAAATGTTCAGCAGCATGTGTGGCACTAATGTTAAGGTCACGATCAGTAAGCCCAAACTGATTGGCAGTTTAATGCTCACAGTTTCCATATGAGAGCCAATGATATGTTTAAGTAACATCAAAGCATGATCTTTGCACTCATATCTCATATCTCATGCACTGGTGTAACAATTTTCAGGCTGTAAAACAAAACAATACATTTTGACAAAGCATATATAAACATATAAGGGAGATAAAGGATGGTTATGAAATAACTGCATGATCAACATGTTATGAGTAGTGGCACTCTAAAAGTTGAATCTGTTTTTGAATTTCAAAACCTGCAAATTCATTGCAAACATTTATGTGAAAGGGATGCTGATAGGACACCTTTAAATTTGGAGTTGAAATGACAGTGCCATTTAGAAGTATGCAAGCTACATTTCCTTAACCTAAAACTCAGCATTACTGAAATTAAATCAATATCTGCTAAGGATGTTGTGTCTCATTAGTCTGAAATACCTGTTGGTGATTGAAATATATAAAAAACATTATCTGAATGCATTTTATTTCTTTATTCTTATTTTAATTCATATACCATTATTATTATTATTATTACTGAATTTTAATACATTTTAATAAATTACACTTAGAACTGTTAAAAGTTTGTTTGCAAATAGCTACATTTATTTCAAGTCAGCATGCATAAACTAGTGAGAAGTTTCTTAAAATGCATCTGAGAAAAGAGAGAGAGAAAAAACAATTCTTATAGCAACAGACCAAATAAATGAATCTGAACAGCTACAGATTCAGATTCATAACATTAAATCCTCTCCTAGTCAATATAAAACTGAAATCTTCTATAGGGAATCACTTAAATTCTATGACATTAGTGTCTTAAAACATAGATCACCCGGCTTATAGTTGCATATTTTGAATAGCACAAAGAAGTGTCTTCTGGCCAGGTTCTACTGAAACACCCACCTCATCTAAAGAAAGCAATTATACAAAGGAGTTAAGTAAAAAGACAGAACTTTTTCTTGAAATATTGAATAATAATTATAATAATTTCTGGCCCTTGTGGTCACTCAGGATTACCCACTCCAGGCACAATTTACCACGATGGCATGACAATTATCAGCACGGTTGTATTCATAGAAAATCACATTTCAAAAGCAGATACCATTTACATTCTTGACCAAGCCAAAGTTGTTTTTCTTCTCTTAAATTTGATACCAGTGATTGGTGTTGCCATGGGATATTCATGCTGGTATCACTCATAGTAGTTATTTATAGGTTTGTTTCTCTGGATGGTAAGTGGAGCTGATTCTCCACACTGCTCTACTGCATATCAACATTTAGCAGAGGAATATCTGGGGAGAGCACATGGTTAATTAGCATAGGCCACTCCCTGTAATGCTTCATTAGCATTTACATGGCTGAGCAGATTGCTAAGCATGGTGATTTTGCTGACAGTGTAGAATTACTGCAGTTAACCTGTTTCTGAATCAGACTACCAGCAGTTTCCACCCTTATTAGGGCTGACCACTGGCAGTAGCTCTTTCTGAATCCCAGTTCTTAGTTTTTCCTTATACTCACTTCACTTCAAAAAACTCACTCTGACCTGTTTTAAACATTTAGATAAATGGGTGCTACATAGCACTTCAAAAGCTTACTTCACCTCAGGAATTCATTGCCTCTGAACTGACTCAGAACTGAATCTGTACTGATTCCAGTCATTCTAACTATTTTTAACTTGTGAGTACGTGCACAGCAAGCCACATACTGACAAGCTAGCCTTTCAGGATTAATCCCTTCAGAATTGCTTCTAAAAGAGTTAACACCTCCATAGTCAGACCCAAAGGCATTCATTATTTCATGGTCATCACCTACATTACAGTATAGAACATGGAATAATCCATGAACTAGTATCACACGCTGAGGAGTATAATCTATCTGTGTTTCTTTTTCCTGTTCTTCAATTTTTAAAACTTTAAATGAGGTCTCCCAGTTGTCCATTCCTCATCTCATATAGGTTCATAGGTTTGTAGGTGTTTACTAGGCTAACAACCCCAAGGACGTTTTTAAGCCTAAACATGCATCGCAAATCTCTAACAAATTCTGGTACTGTTCATATTTACCTTTTGTAAGCCATCAATATTGATAGCTACATTTGGAGATGGCTGTAAAATGTGCCTTCTTTGTACATTAGTATAAATGCCTTCTTCAAGCTCATTTGAGTTGTATTAATAAATATGCAGTTCATGCTAGTATTACATTTAATTAAAAATGTATAATGTATTTTGCACTACTAATCCATAGAAATGTGCTTATTATTTCTATAAAGTTATAACAAAAAGGAAGACCTTTCAAATGTCATTACCCTAGGTTCTGCAAACTTGACTTCTGATGCTCATTTTTGTGAAAATGCTAAAAAAGTAGTGGCATGTTTTTTGCTTTATCTTTTTCTCTCCTCTGCCTACCAATAATTGAACTTTTTCAATTATACACAGGACTATTCATTCCCTGGTGATAAGGATGATCCAAGAGGTCCACCAAAGTGGTAGCCTGTAGAATGAGCTGTCATCCAGGTAGACATATTGTGTTCTCGGTAGCACCCTGGCAATGAGAGGATTTTGCAGAGGGATACAGAATCCTAACTTCTTCCAAGTGGTGACATACACACCGGCATCACTGCAGGGTTACCAACACACCCCATCTCCAAGTATGAGTGCTTCTTCACATTCAGGGCAAAGAGCTGCCATCACCATCTTCGGCAGCCTGAGTGCATGCCCTTCTCAAAACCAGCTCTTGTCATCTATGTCACAGACTTCTGTCCCTCAATACCAGAGAGCAGGCATAGCCTGCTGGGTACTCCTGCCCTCACCCTCAGTGCAAATGTAATGCAATTCTCTCCAAAAATATCAAGGTTTATTAATAAGATACATATTTATCTAGTTCCTTACAGCACTAAGCTCTTTAGTAACTGATTCTTCTTTCAGCAGTACCTGCAGTATTTCACTGTTCTTTGTTTTCTGTGTTCATATTGTTCAGCAGGGCTTTCTCCTTTTCCCATAACTACACTTACCAATATCAAAGTGATGTATTGTACTGGATACAGCAATTATAATAACATGATAAAGAGCTGGTTAAATTCAACATTACCATCAATGCAGATCTGCATGGCCTTTCCAACATCACCTTCACTATCCATTATACAACTAAAAGACAACTGCTTTGCTGTATTACATTTAAGTAAGAAAAGAGTCATTTAATTGGATACCCTGTGCTCTTCCAGTGATTTTGGCTAAAGCCTGCTCCTCTCATACTTCCTCCTTTCCCAGCATACATAAACATGTATCCTTCTCTAGAACTTTCCTAACTCCAAAACACCCTCTATTTTGGCACCTTTGGTTTGCTATGTATAAGTTGAGGTCATCAAGCCAGGTGCCTGAAATTTGAAACAGTTCTGAGCCACAAGGAAAAGTATAATGGCAAAACTGGGAAAGAAAGATACGTAGCTAAGACTGATAGATGGGACCTCAAATAAGACACCTTACTTTGAGGTACAGTGAAGTCAGAACTAGTTCACATAAAAGTGGCAGGGGTGTAGGTGAACATACCCCTGCCACACACACATCCATCCTGAAAGGAATGCAAGGAGTTATGCAAAACTACATTAAAGGCATTACAATAACTTGATGTTTGCTATTTCACATTGAATTCACTGTTTAATGATCATAGTTTTCAATGCCAGTATGAGCTATCACAATTTCTTCTCATGAAGCCAATCAAGGCATGTACAAGAAAGTCTGTTGACAGACCTGCAATCAACTGCACTCAATCTCATCAAACATAAAACACAAATAAGTTAACTGTGCAAATACTTGCATTATATATATTCAACGATATTGCTAAAACTATTGATCTTAT
This sequence comes from Protopterus annectens, assembly GCF_019279795.1. NCBI lineage: Eukaryota > Metazoa > Chordata > Ceratodontiformes > Protopteridae > Protopterus > Protopterus annectens. Next base: position 1,959,640,823 of record NC_056728.1, read on the forward strand.
TTGAGAGGTATCTTGATATCTTGCAGAGTGAATTTGATCATGTTAAAAGTCTTCTTACAGCAGTCTTGTTTTTTTTCTTCCGGAAATAGAATTGACTGAGGTAATGTAAATATTTCTGCACATATAAATATCTGCTCTGTTGTTATTAGTGCTGTTTTAGTACAGTCATGTTATTAGAGTACATACTTTACAAAATGGAAGATTGTTTATTCTATTTCATCATTGGGTAAACAGCATCAAACTACTTGGGTAATATATAAATGAAATCCTGTCCTAAATAGAGCAAAGAAAGTATTATGTTTAATAATCTGAAATAATTTATTCTTGAATTTTTGTTCTCTCAGAGACCTTCTTCCTTGTCTGTGCACATTTTTTCACTAGCCATCTAGAAGAATGGACTTGGTTGCTCTTTAAATGAGGAGTGACAGATCAGGGAGCAGACACTTTTTTTTGTAAACTCTGGGGCATAAAAATAGATGGGGAAAACAGACCTGGGTTGTTCCTTACTTAATGAGCACCAGATCTGGTCATGGTCAGTAAGTTTGTAGCAAAACTTTTTTTGTTTCAACTTAAATTTGATGAGGGTGTCAGATCAAGGGTTGGTTATGAGTGCCAGAACATCTAGCTACTCCTCAGTGGAAAGACTATCTAGGTTCATAGCCACTTACTAGGCCTATTGATTTATGAGGATCTAATACCTAGCACTGCATGTCCCCAAAGGTTTTAGGGCTTTTAATTTAAGCATGAATAATCCAGAGTGGGACAGAATATTTGCATGTTATCCCTATCCATAAAGGACAGGAGTGCTAAATGGGGTGAGTGGATTTCAGATTCCCATTCAGTCATCCAGATTACATCTGAATATAATAAGGAGTGTACTTTTCTTTATGTGAGAAGAAGGCAATTCCAAAGAAGTGTTTTTCTCTGTTTTACATATCTATTCCTCCAATATGTTTTATTTAGGTTGCAGAAGAGATTAAAATCTCTTGAGTGAGTGTTTATGTCATTACTAGACTTGAGGATGTGCAGTAGGTTTGAAAGGATGTTGCCTGTTGAGGCTCTGTATTTGAGGCAGAGATCACACCTCACTAACCTGTATGATACAGAGAAGGGAGACAGGACAAGTGCAGTATTTAGGATTTAGGCCCTTGATTTTCTTGGTGATAAACATTGTGGTTATCCATGCTGTGATAAGTGTTTGAACAGGTACATAATGAAGAGGGCATTATATTTCATGGTTAGCCTAAGTGATGAAGACAGTTGATCGATCACATCCCTGGACCTAGACACCATACATTTACTAATAAGCTATGCAATGAAAAAGGACTTTCTTACAATAGTGAGTACATGGTGATTGAAGGACAGTTTGTTGTCCATATAATTTTTCCAGGTCTCTAATTTTCAGATCAATTTGCAGATGTGTGTTGTCAATGTGATAGCTAATAGAGACATAATGTTTGCCAAAGGAGAAAATTATACATTTTTTGGCATTTAGTTTTAGCCCATGGTTATGAAACCAGCTATTCATCTGGGAAAGGCAAAGGCCCCCAAAGAAAATTGCTATAGAGATGCTGGGGATTGAACCTAAAACCTCATACATACAAAACATGTGCTCTACACTGTATTCCACCACCTCTAACACATTGCTTTCTATTGCTGACACTACTTCCTGAAGCAATTTGCCACTTAGCTAACAGCAATTTGAAAGCCTGACACTAGCTTCCGCAACACTTCATGAACTTCTAACATCTAAAAAAAACAAAACCACCATAAAATAAAGAACAATCCAAGGTGGAATAGACCAACGAACCAGCTGACTCTGTTAAAAACACTTCTTTATTCCAACAAACGATCCACCCAATAACGGCCCACAGAACCAAATGAAATAAACGTTGAGCGCGTTTTCCCTTTGTCGATTACAAAGCTTCCTCAGAACAGCAGTTGTTAAAACATGAAATGCTTATATACACTATTAATAAACTGATTAATAGGATAATAGAATAATTATATTCAACAATTCTGTTGTTAAAGTTACATTACACCAAATCCAGTAATCGTGGTGTATCTAGTCTAATGCATGCCAGTATTCCGTACATTTTAAAAAAACATTTAATATAAAAATTCATAATTTATAAATGTCGACTTTTGTCAGTCTTACTATTCCTAGTCAATCTCACTATCCAGCTAAACAAATACATAACCCTAAAATTAATATTGTTAAAAACTACCCCTTAATATGCAATAAACAACCAACTGGACCAAAATAAATGAATGTCCACAATATATTGTATGATCTACTGCACTCGCCTACCTACTATGAACGTGATGGATATAAAAATCCACACAAAATTATATAAGTGGTCAAATATGTAATATATGTGATGTTACAAAATTATACTAAAATTATCCACACACTAAATAAGATATATTAAATTATAACAAGACCATCAACAACAGCTGGAGGGAATTGTTATAAAAAATGCTTCATTACTGTCAACTTTTTCAAAACCCTATATGCATAAAAATAAAAAGTAACTATGAAAATATGAAAATAATTACCTAACATCTGTATGATAAATAGCTTATATGCCTTACAATTTCGCCTGTCTTAATTTCAATACCCTCCCTATACTGATGTTATCATTTAAACCCAAGGGCCTACTGGCATCTGTTCTAAGCTGCCAAAATAATTCACGAAACTCCACTCTAGATTCCCAATTGCCCCCACGTCGATCTGTCATTACTTGTTCTATAATAGCAAATTTTATATTCATACTACTGCACACTGAGGAATGTTTATAAAAAGGAATGTTTATACATCTGTTTCATCACACTGCAAGTTTCATTGCCTTTGATTAAAAGTCATAATCTCTAAAAGGCATCTGTAGAAGGCTTCAGATTCAGCCTTATTTTGCATTTTTGCAATAGCTGCATAGTATAAAAACATTCTATTAATTGTCTACAGCATTATTCTAAGCTCGATGCAACTCTGTACAAAATTGATGAGCGATTTTAATTTTTGGAACTTTGACCTGAGTTCTTGTAAAACAAATATATTAAATTTGCCTGGCATGATCCTCCAGAAAAAAGTGAAGTACTTTCTACAAGGCCAGGTGAGGTGGATACAGCTACTTCAAGTTGAGGCATTCAATTATTTTGAGGTCTTGTTCATGAATGAGGGTAGAGAGTATTGAGAGACTGACCAACTAATGGTGCACCCAAAGTACTGCATTACTGTACTAGACAACGGTGGTGAAGTGGGAGTTAAATCTAGTACAAAGATCTCGATTTATCAGTGTGTCTAAACCCTAATCCTCTCCTGTGGTCATGAAGTTTAGGTATGACACAAAGGATGAGATCATGGATACAAGTATTAGAATGAAGTTCTTATGCAGGGCTGCCGAGTTCCTTCTCCATGATAAAACAGGCACAGCCTAATAGTAGACTGGTTTATTCTTATCAAGTTGAACAGATGAAAGGGCCACATTTTTGATAAAACTCCTAATGAGCACTGAAATGTAGTGAACAATTTTTCTAACACTTATATTGCAGAATGACTCAATTTATGACAGAATAAATCATTTAAAATGAATGGATTAGCTTTGAGTTACATGTCACATGAACATATACCTTCTGTAGTTATTAATCTGTGTCTAAGAGTATATTCATTTATTTTGCAATACCTTGGACACATGACATAATCATGACTGGAAAACATAATGTTCTACAATGAAATGATATATGCAAGATAGCATACTAGACCTGATTTAAGACATGTAGCCCTTATAAAGGTAGAATGTATTTTTAGGTACAGCAAGGTCCTCCAGATATACGAATTAAAAGCAGACACAGCAAGGTCCTCCAGATATACGAATTAAAAGCAGACATAAAATTTAGCATAATTATAGGTAAGCCTTGATTTAAAGTAAATGGCACATGATGTATATTTGTGTATAGTGTTGAAAAATATGTTCAGTACTCAACAGTTCATTTAAATATGGAACATCAAGTTCTTTATTAATTAACTGGTTTTATGACACTGCTCAAAAGATGTGCTTTATACGTTTACATAATGCACTGTCTTAGATAATATTAAAGGAGATTTTTATTACAGGCAGATGCACTACTACATGATGTATCTCATCATGTTCTTCATTGCATTAGAAGGAAGAAAGTAAACACGCTAAGAGCGTATTTTTCAAATCTTTCTGCTGACAGTACAAACTTTTTTTTCAACAAGATATTAATACATGCTTTATCTTTATTTATTCTTCGCCATCTCTGTTTGATAACCTTGTAAGTGAGCTGGTCTACTGACCCTTTTAAATTGCTACCCAGTCACAAGACTCAGGGATTACAAATCAAAGTACATTTGCAGATATTTAAATAGCTTTCACAACTTATTACAAAGAATAGCACATGGTTTCATTCAGAACAATCATAAACTTGCACAAATTTTATCAGGATGAAATACAGTTTACAGTAGTAATTACCCCTTATCCCAATAGCAACTGGAGATGGATTCAGTCATGAGATGTTCTTTAAAAGTATCTTTAAAGTCTGTAAAGATTTCCTGATTTTTGATTTCAGCAGGCATGTGATCCCATGTAGCAGGTCCAAGTCTGGAGAATGCCCTTTCTTCCAAATGTGACACTGAAGCCTAGGTAAACAAGGGTGAAATTGCTGTCTTGAGAGTTTCTGATATCATAGGCATCCTGCATAGACAGTTTTGTTTTCAGTGGGAGACAGTAGCCTTGTTTGAGCATCTTGACAATAAGGTCAGTCAGTTAGAAAAAAGATAGTCACTTTGTTTTTTCAAGTAGTTTGCAGGGATGAAGAAGGGGGTCAACCAGAAGCTTAAATCTACAAATTTTATTCCCAGTTATTTGTAACCTCTAGATGTTCTAGGCTGAATACAGGACAAGAAATGGAAGACCTTATTCTAACTTGGGTAACGGTACTTTTCAAAGAATTGCTGAATGACTTTAGGGGAGAGCAGATGACTAATTTTATACCAGATTTTAGTTGTGTAAGTACTTGATTAATCATATAATCGGTATGAGGAGTGGAGTAGAGAGCTGGATGAACTATCAATCCTAGGTAATTTAGTTTGGTGACACAGAGGATAATACTGTATTTGATGTAGCTGGAAAAAAATATTAGGTAGTTTTTTTGGTGCAAAGATTATCTTGACATTTGTTTGGGGGGATTTATAAGGAGTTGATTTGACAACTGACTAGTTGCACACTTGGTTAAAGCTATTCTATAATGCGATTTGTAAATCCATATATAACAAGCTTTAGTTCTCTACTACTTTTCTTTTAAACCCACACAAACCTCTTATACCAAAAAACTCCTATCAAAACTAAACCCTACCTGTCTAGTGGCTGACCAACTCCCTAATGACTTCTTAAAAACTGCTGAAAGCTCCATCGCCTATCCCATATCTATCCTAATCAATTGTTCCATCACAAAACAATATGCCCCCATACTATGGAAAATATCTCATATCCACAAGGGAGGCCCATTTAAAGATCTCTCTAATTATCGGCCCATTGCCATCCTCTCACCCCTAGCCAAAATCTTAGAAAAATGTATCTATAAGCAGCTCCTAGACCACCTCATACAAATAACCTCTTATCTAGTTCACAGCACGGCTTCCATCCAAAACACAGTACCTCCACAACCCTCATAAGTTTCATTAACTACATCAACCTCCTCAAAAACAATGGACAACTAGTCTCTACTATAGTCTTTGATATGTCCAAAGCTTTTGATACAGTATCTCACCAACTACTACTCAGCACTCTAGCCTCTTTCAACCTCAACTCTTCAGCTCTCAACTGGTTCTTTAGCTACCTTACTAATTGACAACAGGCAACTAAATGGGATAATAAACTCTGCACACTCCTACCAGTCTCTGTTGGGGTTTCTCAGGGTTCCATCCTTGGCCCTCTCCTTTTTATTATGTTCACAAATAGTCTTAACACTGCCACTAAATCTGCTTCTATTATTCAATATGCTGATGATGCTACTCTTATTTGCTCTGCTCCCACACCCCAAGAACTCCAAGATAAACTGCAAAAGTAATTTCTAGATATTGAAAATTACCTAAATGAACTTCAACTCATCCTAAACCCAAACAAAACAAAATCTATGATCTTCTATAACAGGAAATCTAAAGCAAAACCACCTCCTCTCTCCATTTACTCCACTAATGGCACTATAATAGCACCAGTTAACCAAACAGAACTACTTGGTGTCATGACAGAAAACAACCTAACATTCAATAAACACATCACTCACAATAAAGAAAGTTCACATCAAACTTGGTGCTCTGTATACGGCCAAACCTTACCTTACTCAAAATGCCAGACTAGCCACAGCCAGATCCCACCTCCAATCTACTCTTCTCTACTGTCCTCAACTTTTCACTAACCTGCAGAAGTCTGATTTACATCTACTTGATTCCTGCTATAACAAAATAGCAAAATTGCTGCTAATATACCCAACAGGACCCATAATTGCCTTGCTCTGCAAAAACTACACTGGCTTGAATTTCCCAATCTGTTATTGCTCCCACTCCATTATCCACAAATCTGAAAACTGCCCTGCACTCTCCAACCTAGTGCAACTAAATACCAACCCCAAGACCCTTAGATCATCCAGTAAACTTATACTCAAGGTTACAAAGTCCCATAATTACTTCGGGGACTCTCCCTTTGTCATAGCTTCAAAAAACTCCTAAAGGAATACTTAACTCAACAATGGCTAAGCTCCTGTAATACTCCTGACTAGTTTCTCATGCCTTCAGTCAAATGTTTTCTATTCCGCTCTCTTCTTGTCTTACTTCTACCATATGAATGAACCACAATGGTTTTTAGTTATATATCTAATGAATTTCATATTACTGTCTGTAATAAGGCTTAAGAAATGTAATTTTTTCTGTTTTACATTCACCTTTTTGTAAATTGTGATTTTTGGCAACTATCAAACTTTTTTATATATTTTTTGTAAATCTTTTAAACATTTTTGTAATCTTTTTGTACTATTGTTATAGAGCTTATCTCCCTGGGTTTCCACTGAAAATGGGCTACTTGCCCAGCTGGACTCTACCCATAAAATAAATAAGTAAATAAATAGTTCTGGTAGACATAGAAGGAGGTCATTTATAAACAGGGAGAAAAAAAGAGGACCTAATACTGATCCTTGAGGAACATCTGTGTTGAGTAAGCCCATTAAAGAGTAGAGGAAGTGGTGATGATAGACTTAGAAAGTTCTGTTTTGTAGATAACTTTTAAACCAGTGTGTGTGAATATGTAATCATTTAATGCTGTATTCTATATTAAACTTTGAACAAATAAAAATGCACATCAAAGGTGCAAATGAGGATAACATTTCTCAGTATGTAACACTGTTTTTTCTAACTATGCCACATTTTCCTGGTAACAGAAAACAAGCCTTGATTTAAACTTGCATTTTAAAAATTTCACAATGCCGTATTATTACTTTGTTTGTGTTCCATACTATTTGATGATTACTTGTATCAGTTACCTGTTCTTTCCCTAACTGGAAATTTGCTTTTTTCTATAACAATTTTTATTTCTCATGTAGGTTCTGTTACTAAGAACTGCCACATGCAAGGTGTCAGCAATGTTTTTGTTTAAAAATGTAAACATAACACAGGTGTTTCTTTTAATATTTGTACATAGTAAATACTTCCTTTAATAGCACCTCCAATCTCACTGATATCTTAAGAACATATCCAACTATTTCCTATATTTTGCTTTATAATGAGCACAAGGCCTGTATGTCATCTCTCTACAAATATTATTGGCATTTCTAGTGCCCAATGTAATCGCCTGGGCTTTCTCTTCTTGTTTACTCATAGGCACTGTTGCTATGTTCATTTCTTATATATCTATATAGCTATATATATATATATATATATATATATATATATATATATATATATATATATATATATATATATATATATATATAGATTCATAAGAGTGTACTAGGCTAATGGTCCTGGGGCCTTTACAAGCCTAGCCCATAGTATTACCCTGGCATCGTGCCACCCAACCTTAGTTCCCAGTGCCTCTGTCAAATAAAGCCACTGGAGTGATCCCTGGGCTGGATTTTCTGTTTCCCATCCGCTCATCAAGATTTCTCTTGAAGAGTGCTAGTGAGGTGCTCTGCTTAACATGTATGGGAAGTCTATTCCAGAGCATGTGCAGTCTCTGGGTTATGAATCTGTCCCTCTAGCATGTTATGCTGATTGTGGTAATGAGGTTGAGGTCTCTGGAGCATGTGGTGGTGAGGGATTGGGATTTCTTTAGATGCAGCATTTCTAACAGAGCTGGGTCAGACATGACTTTGTAAGTCAAGCAGAGATCACCTCTAAATAGGCGATATGAGACAGAGAATAGTTGGAGTTTTTTTTAGTCTGTCCATATAGGACAAATGTTTAAGGCATAGGATCCTCTTTGTGAGGTACTTTTGTGGCCTCTCCAGTTGTTGCATGTGTCTAGTGAGGTACATGCCAAATGGGGCATTGTACTCAATGATTGGCCTAACAAGGGAAGAGTAGAGGGAGACAATGACCTCTTTCTTCCTGGATGCAAAACCCTTAGTAATGAGGTGAGCCACATAGAAGGATTTTCTGACCACAGTGGCAAAGTGATGGTCAAAAGAGAGGTTGCTGTCAAGGCCAGTTATTGAGTACAATGCTCCCATCAGCATGTACCTCACAAAGCACATGCAGCAGCTGGAGAGACTACAGAGGTTCCTCACCTGGAGAATCCAAGTCCTCAAACATCTACCCTACACAGATAGGTTAAAAGCCCTGTCCCTCTACTCAATTTCATACAGACTCCTCAGAGGTGACCTCTGTCTGCCATATAAAGCAATCTCAGATCCCGCCTTGCTGGGATGGCTGCATATCCACAAGTCAAGCTCCACTCAGGTAACCCACATATGCCACCTCAACCTGGTCTGTGATATCTATAGGACTTGGCAGGACAGATTTGTGTCCCAGAGACTCCCCCATCTGTGGAACAGACTCCCTCTCCAGGTCAAGCAGAGCACCTCATTATCCCTTTTTAAGTGCAACCTGGATAACTGGATGGGAAACAGAAAATACACCTCTGGGATTCCACCTGTGTCCCTGCTGGACAGGGGCTTTGGCTGCTGACTTGTCTAAACATGGGCTAAACCCTTGGCTAGGCTTATAAGGGAATTAGGGTCAATAGTCTAGTCACTTCCTATGATCTTATGAACAGTACATTGAACATTGCATCAACTCTGTACCCTAGAGCATGGGCAGTATTTATTATTGTGTAGCATTTCTTCTGGATGCACTTCATGACAATTTTCTATCTAGTTTATTATTTGTAAAAAGGTGGTCAGGTTTATAGTCATATTTCCTTATTATTAATTTATTTATTTATAATCCATATTTATTTATAATCCATTTTCTTTTGACTGCATGGAAAATCTTTTATTTGTTGAATTTTAGCTTTTTATAAGACGCCATTATTTTTTGATTCACAGCTTGTTTATGGGTTTTAACTGCCTTTTTGTTAAGTTTGTTTTTACTGCCCACTTCAATAACCTGTCTTTACAATGTTTTGTGCCTTATGCAACTAAAATACCTTTTATTAGATGTCATTTTGCTTGTTTCTTCCTACCCTGGTCCTCAGGAAGGATGTCCTGGAGCTACTGGAGTCACTACTGTATGATGTTATAAAGTTTAGGCCATGTCAAAGGTTAAAAATGATCCAGAAACTGACTTTATATGAATACAATGCTACCTAAGCAGACATGTGAATGTTTATCCTGTTTATTTATTTATTTAATGTGCTTTGGGATTATAAATATCATTTAATTTAAAAGTTAATAGCATTATTCCAACAAATGTTTAAAGTCCTACTAGCTTTTTACATTTAGAATGGTGAAGCACTGATGTTGTAAATGAACAGTATACCCCTTCACATATCTGCTGAGAAAAAGATTTATAATAGCAATTGTTTCTATGCATTTCATACACAGCCTTTTGGTTCAACCCTAGCTTATTAGAATACTACTTTTCAAAGCAGGAAATGAGCGCTTTAAAAACCATCGCTTCCTTGCTTTATGGAAATGGATGATAATGCAAAATGAAGCAAGATAACGTGAAATGAATAAAAAGGTCATCATTTTGTGCCAGTTTTATTTGTGTAAAACAGAAAATGTAAGAATCCTTTGGCTCAGTTATCTTATCAGGTTGTTGACATTCTGGCTCAGTTGCTTTCCACTTTTAATTCATTCCACCACCATCTTTAAAGTAAGTATTTTTTCCTGTACATATTTTTCTTTTCTTAGAACTATATACAGTGTATGACAAACTGTTTTGATATTTTTGCCATACGAAGTTTCTTTATCTTTTTCTAAAGGAGGAATCTAAGTATCTAGTTTCCTTTTTGATGATCTTGTATAGATTTTGTTTCTTTTCATTTCTTTCTTCGTTTTGTGTCAGTAATGCACATGAACAGGTCTCTAAAGTTAATGCAGACGATTTGTCATTTGCAGGTACAGACACTGTGGTTGAATTTGCTGTCATACAACACTTGGTTCTCCTTTGGGTTTCTCACCTGGAGTATTTTCCCTGGAGTATGTATGTTATTTCTATGTGAAAACATTTTTTCTTCTTCCCTTTCAAGGTGTTCCAATTTCCATCTATGTGCCACAGGTTGCAGTGGATGAACTATCATTTTTAAATTGCTCATGGGTATTTGTGAGAATGGCTGGTGTGTGCCATCTGTGATGGGTTATTGTTATATTAAGGATATACTTATATTTTTAAGTCCAGTGAGTACGGCAATGGACTCTGGCTTTCTGGGACCCTGCATTAGATTAATTGGGTGATCAGAAAGTGAATGAATGAATGTCTATCCTATACAGATAAATTTTATCAAGTTTCTGCATGGATGAGTTAACTTCTTGCCTTTAGTATACATTAGGTTGAGCATATTTGAAGTTAAATCACATATGCCAATCCTCCATTACTAATATATATTCATTCAGTATAATGGAGTAAATATATTGTATTAATATAGTGCTACCATAAAAGGAGATTAGTGCTTAGAGAGAATTACCAGAAATGGAAATTAATAAAAGAGTTCATCTTTTTAAATATCCTAAATTACATAAGATCCAACTAGCTTTCTTCAAGAAACACATCTTCAGAATGGTATAGTTAGACTTAACACAAACTATTTTTTTCAATTTTAGTTGCTTCTAGATTTAAAGAAAA
>NC_056728.1:1959657121-1959714621 GCF_019279795.1 Protopterus annectens
ATGTGGAGATATACACCCCAACCCTGGCCCTACTCTCACCCAACAAAACACAGCCATCACAAACAACTTCCCCAAACCAACAATAAATCAAACCTCTCCTCTACTATCAAACATATCCAGAAAGAGCTATGACATCCTCCCTCTGAATATAAACCTCAGAAGTCTCTTAAACAAAATGCATGAACTCCACACCACCCTATCACTATACACTCCTGATATTGCTGTACTAACTGAAACCTGGCTTAAACCTCACATCAGCAATAATGAAATCATCCCCCCTGGCTACAATATCCTCAGAAAAGACAGGACAACAAAACAAGGTGGAGGAGTAGCAATTCTATATAAAGACACTCAATCTCAAAAAACTGAAGGTAAACATCCCACCTATTGATAATACAGAACTTTTAGCATCGTGTCTAAAAATCAGTAACAGAAAACATATCATCTTACTAGCTGTACACATAACACCCCTTCCACAATAGAAACCTTTCTCTCATGGGCCTCATCCACATTTAGCCAAGAAACTATACTAGCTGGTGATTTCAGTACCGATTGGCAAACCTACTCAATAGATAATGCCTCAAATCATATCAACCTGCATGGTTCCACCCAGTTCATTTATTCACCCACTAGAACTGACAAAACCAGCAACGAACAATCCATTCTCGACTTGACCCTGACTAACAAACCCTCTCTAATACACCTTTCAGGCTGTCTATTTGACAGCCTAAGTGACCACCTACTAACCTTCTTTCTAAGACACCGTAACTCACTCAATAAACTACAAATGTATAAACAAATATGTACTACAAAAAATTTCTCCATATACACCTTTAAACATATATTACTCAGCTGTAACTGGTCCCCATTAAAATACCTCCCACAAGATGCAGGAGTCAGTTATTTCAATAACATATTTCTTGATGTTCTAAACACACTTGTCCCGCATAAGACACACAAGAACAAAAACTAACAAATGCCCATGGCTCTCTAATGAAACCAAACAGTTACTAAAACAAAGAGACAAACTCTGGTATCAACATATAACCAAAAAATCAAAACCTTCCCTAGACACCTACCACCACCTAAGAAATATCTGCAAAAAGCAGAGCTGATGACAAAGTGTGCTATACAATCATTCAGTCCAAGCATCAAAAGAACCCTAAAAAATTCTGGGACTACATCAATCAGCGTATCCATCCAGGCCCCACCCCTACCCCATCCCAGAATATCAAAAACACAGAAGAAAGCATAGCATCCCACTTTAACTCATTTTTCATAAACTCCATCCTCTCACTCATAAAAACACAGAAATAGCCTGCAACAAATCACCCTCCCTACTATCACCAATTCACCTACCTCTGTCTCTCTCAAACCTGTCCAAAAAATACAATAAAGAAATTGCTAAGCCAACTGAAACCCACAACCCTTGCTGCTGATAAGCTGTCAAACAACTACCTCAAATTAGCAGCCAATGTCATCTGCTACCCAGTTTCAATACTGATCAATAGATCTATCACCAAACAGTATGTACCAAAAATCTGGAAAACCTCCTACGTAATCCCACTCCACAAAGGAAGCTCCTGACTAGAACTATCTAACTATAGGCCAATACATATACAATCTCCTCTTCCTAAAATCTTAGAAAAGTGTATCTACTCTAATGCAACACCTACTATCGAATAAGCTCTTTCCCACACACAGCATGGATTTTGACCAGGCCATAGTACCACCACGGCACTGCTCAAATTTACCAATATTATTAACTAACTAAAAAACAATGGCCAAATGGTTGCCTCAATATTTTTCGACATGTCAAAGGCATTTAACACAGTGTCCCATGAAGAATTCCTACATGAGCTTGTATCACTTGACATATCTAGAAACACTCTCATTTGGTTCCAAATGTACCTATCTGACTGTTATCAATCAGTCAAATGACAAGACCACCTCTCCTTCCCACTTCTCATCTTTTACTGCCATCAAGTCTTTCTTAGAAAAATACCAGCTCATCCTTAATCCCAGCAAAACTAAACAAATGCTGTTCACTAACCAATGCCACAAAATAAACTCCCCCAAACCATGACTTTGCAATCAACTAATCTAATCACACTCTAATTAAGCCCATCTCAGAAACCAAGCTACTAGGTATCATTCTAGATGATAAGTTAAAATTTGACAAACATATATCTCATGCCATCGAAAAGTCCCACATTAAATTAGGTTCCCTTTACAGAATAAAACCATTCTTAACAAATTCTTCCAGACAAGCTATCTTCCAGACCCACCTACTATCCACTTTAATCTATGCCTCCCCTATATTTACTAACTTTAAAAAATCAGACTTAAGCACACTGGAATCATGCTACCATAAGACAGCTAGATTTGCTGCTAACCTGCCCCACAGAACCCATCATTGTCTTACTCTGAAACAGCTCAAATGGCTAGAGCTGCCCAACCTACTAATCCTAAACCAACTTACCATAGCCCATTCCATAGTTTACCTACCCGACAAATGTCCATCCCTACAGGACCTAATACAAACGCTCAAAATCTGGCAGGATTGCACAGGTCTGCCACAACTGTGAAGTAAATTACAAGACTATTGATCATGGAAGGATTTAAAATACAAATAGGTAGCTTTTACAAGTAATTCTACTTGTGGAAATAGTGTTGAATAACGCAGAAACACAATCATCCCACAACTACTAATTAAAATACAAGAATAAGGTCCCAGAACAAGCTTAAAATACAAAACAATGGAATAGAGCAGAAATGTAGAAAGTATTATTATCACACAGGTCACTAAATGCAACCTGAAATATTTAAGTAGGTCTGTAATAATTTTTTTTTTTTTTTGAAAAGCCAGTTACTCACAGTTCAACAACTCACCAAGTCTTGGATAAAAGACCAAAAGCAATATCTGGTTATCAGTCTACAGACTATTACAAGCCTAGCAAATAACCAGAGGTCAGAATCAAACCTTGTACCTTGCTTATGTGAGATAATGATCTTAACCATTGTGCCAACGCCTAACTCGGCAATCACAATAGATAGACACAAACTATGTGCCTTGCATCTCTGGGGTAATACCTTTAACTATTAAGTTAACCCATTATGCTAGCTTACCATTTGGTAGCAAAAGATCAAATCCTATTTTTAAGCTTAACATTTTTGAAAGTTCAAACTATGTATGCACCCTTGTATAAATGTTATAAGTAATAAATGTCATAAACCCACCTAGTCTCCCTTTCCTGTCTCACACTTTGCTACACACCATTCTGAAAAAAAAAATAAAATTTTTGATGATAGAACTTCAGGTATGTATTTTATGTATTAACAGCTTTGTAATTATTCTCTTCTATACTCAACTTTGTTATTGCTTGTACTCAACTTTGTTATTTTTAACAGCTGTGTAAATCCTTCAACTATGTTAGTACTATACTTCTGCATGCAATCAATGTGCTATTATGCAAACTTTCTGGAGCTTTTCTCCTTGGGTCTCCACTGAAAATGGCCCAAAAACCCAGTTGGACTAACCCGGTTAACAAATGACAATAAATAAATAAATAATGATGTGTAATACCATTTTTTTTATCACCGGGCATTTATTCATAACATGTCTAACCCAGGGGATTCATTAGCAGCTAGTACACATCACAATGAAACTTAAATGATTGGCCATCTTTTCACAACAAGCAGCATTGCTTAACAAATATGCAAGACACAAAGCAACTCAACATACCGACCAGCATCTACTCATGGCCAGAAAAGATGCCCGTGGCCATGCTGAAGTGTAGTAGGATTCATGCGACAGTGTAAATTCAAGATTGTAAACAAACCTAATCTCAGTAAGCCAACACACATGAACAGAACAATAATAGACAAGGCAACGTGGAATACTTGAAAGTCAGGAGAAGCTTAATAAATAAAAGTCACTGCTCAGAAATTAATCAAGGATAAACTGAATAATAATAATGAAGGACAGATCCATAAGTAATCATGGACAATCCAGGATACTTTTTCAATTGATAGTGGTATTAACTTGAGATGCTGAAATAAGAGAGCGGGAATTAAAATACATTTCCCAAAGTGAAAGAAGTCTACACCTCTAAGCAGCATCGTGATTTACTTTTAAGTAAAATTCAACACCTTTCTCCACAGGTTATACATTATTACATGTGAGTAATAGATACCAAGCTAATATTGGAGTCAAACCTGGAGACAGAGATGTACAATAGCATTGCTCAAGGAAACATGATACAGCAGGACATTGCTTTCAGTGTAGGTAGTGGACAAGAAGAAAACTAGCATTGTCAGGTATATTGTACATAAAGAACAGGCAGCAAATTGTTAAAATAAATCAGTTACAGACACGTGGGTAACACAAGTCTAAAAATGTTCATATCTTATTTATATTTAAGTAACACTATAGGGGTAATGAGAAATTGCAGACAGTTTGGGAGAAATAATGAAGGCCAATGGACATAATACCCTGACAAGTAATGATAGCTGAAACAATAATGACAGTTGTGGCACCATTGTGCATGTTGAGGAGTGTAGGGACTGGTATAGTTAATACATCCCAAATCAGTATTTGGAGCAATACACAAGGACCTGTCACAGAAATAGAAGTGCCACATTGAACATCATAATATCTGAAAATTACATAGCAGTGCATTGTTACAAATGTATAACTCTGACAGATGTAATTGCATGGAAAATGTGGACCGTCATGACAAAAATCCTAAGACAGAAATCCTGGAAGATACGAGTCATGTGGAGGCAGTCCATCACCATTAGAGTTGTTTGTCTACAAATGTCAATCTATGATTACGGACATGATTTTGTAGCTGTGAAGGGAAGACCACACATGATAGTTAGCCCTTAGGAGAAGTAGTCATAACCCAGATGTGCCTTCTGATAGTCATTGTGTAATGACAACTTCTGCGTGCATAGTTTCAATGTATTATATATGTTACAAGGACAAAAGACATGTGACTTAGATGTGCAGTTCCTGCCACACATACACAAGGTAATGCAGACTGACAGTGTACACTTCTGAAGGCAGTATACGATTGTGTCAGAACCCAATACATTCCCCCAGTTGTGCAATGTGCAACATATCCATAATACCTGGACCTCAACAGGCAGCATATTTTACAGACAGGTGCAACAGCACCATCAGGCAGTACATGAACTACAGAAACTACTTGTAGTCACATATAACAGGTGCCACTAACTTCACTGAGTAGCCATTGGTAGAGACATGGTGCTGGAAGAACATCCTCAGATGTGTTTGCCAAAATACAGCAAACAATGAGTTTTCCATAGTATTGAGTAGTTAATGTGCATTGTGCTGAATGTCACCCAGTGAGATACATGGATATACTGGGCATGCTCTTAAGGAAGTACAGCATTTACTGCATGTACCTTAGCTTCGCATACCAAATCTATAACAAACTATGATAACACAGGTTCTGTGACACTTTGTGACCACTATGTAGCATAACATACATCATTATATGTTGAATAAGCCATTCTGGCTTGTAACTAGTATAAAAGAAAAAAAAAATAATAAAAAGTATACACCACTGGATTAAGACATATGCAATGTAGCTCAAGTTCTTCTTGACCTGTTTACTAACTGAAAATACCACCCAAGAATTCATATTACACTTGTCAGACTATACACACTTGAAGGAAGAACCAGAGCATTGTGTTTGAAAGTGTATGGCAAGTAAAACTGTATTCCTCAATTTTCTTTGAGACACCAATCCTGTGTACTATTGCTCTATTACACACAATCAGTATTTATACCTGGACAGACTCACCATCACCTTCCATGTCATTTTAAGGATATCAGGAAAAATGGCAATGAATTGGTGCCCAATTCAGATCTCACATGTACCAGCTTATACGTAATGATTGACAAGCTAGGCAATTGCATTTGCATGACACAAGGCACAGAAATGAAATGGAATGAAATGTGTGTATGCTGTCTTTAATGTACACCTTAGGTGTGTAACATGCCAGTAAGAACTGGTCATGCATGCTGATCAGTGTATTTCTAAATGTCCAACAATAACTCCATCAAATCCTGGTTAATGTTGATATCTGTTTTACATTTAACATCATACAATGGCACCTGTGGGCATGTTCTCTGGGATGTTGGAAGGCAAACATAACTAGAACACTATCACATAAAATACGACATCACATTCTCAGTAAGGCTGTTGTCATTCAGTGTTGTTCTTAGTTAAATCTAGTTGAAGTAATACATAATGCCTTGGTGGCACATACATTTTACAAACTGAGAGTGAAAGCACCTGGAAATCAAACTCATGACAAAGAACGAACATGGTCTTCTTTATTCATATTATGCATATTAATTGTTAACAGCAAAGGAGAAAAAATATTGACAGAGTATTATTTGAGGAGAATAATTTTGAACATAACTGTAGATAGACCTTATTCTGACAACAGTGTAATTATTGCATTTTGAGGTGTTCCTCTACTGGATTAATATTTTGCTGCATATATGTATTCCTGTGCAAAGATTTTCATTTTATTGACTTGTGTAATCTGTGTAATGCTAATTGATGCATGCCAAAGCCAAGCACATTTGCATGGCCTATGGCAAAAGTCCTAGTGCATGCATAAGTATGATAATTGACATTGCTTTGCAGTCATTCCTGGTTACCAACAATACTGTATGCCAACTGTAGCACAAAGAGGATAGAAAAATCTTTTATAATGCTGACTTTGTGTGATGAACTGTTGGATTCAATCAATCCCTGATGCATTTCTGTTATAACACATACTGAGGAAAGGGCCATAAAGTCTTTAGAATACATATATTTTCTATGCGACATACATTAGTACAATATGCACTTCGGGTAATGACATATCTTGTGCTGGTGAAGTCATGTTCAGACATAGATTGAGATCTGTTTTGCTGGCCTTTTAATATTTCAATACCCCATAATGATAATTGTAATGCCTCATATTGTTGATCAATATGTATTAGTAACATCATATACAACAGTAATTTTTTAACTTGTCAAGTGTACTTCAGGTTCACATACAGGGAAAAATACACAACATTTTATTATGACCCGTATATTAAAACTATCATTAATTTGAATTTAAACCCTGCATTGCTTGTGCTGTCCATCAGAGATTACTGCATTTATATGTTGAGCCACTGAGAAAGTTACCTTACAGGTGTATTTTCTACACTTGGCACTGTGCAGATAGCTGATTAAAGAGCACCACCTCCAGTCATGTATAACTAATGTCTTTACACATGCAAAATACATTTTTGACTTTTTGCCTTGGGAAGTGAACTGTCTTTTAGTAATAGTCACTGCTTATAGTCACAGATGTGCAAAGCTGTGGCGCACAAAGGATTAAGCCAAAAAAAAAAAATCAGTGTGATGATTTATCAGCTTGGTGACCTTATACAAGTAAAATATTGACAGTAAGGATACCTACTTTCACATGCAAATAAAATATTTAGATTTTAACCTAGCACCGCTGGAGCGCCTTCTGTGTAGAGTCTGCATGTCCTCCCCGTGGTTGAGTGGCATTCAAAAGACATGCGTGAATGGGCATGCCTTCGTTGAAGGTTGGGCATCAGGCTGGCACCTTGGAACCTTAAAAATCGACTGCCAATCATTAGCAGACCAGAGTTCCACAGTGGCGACCCCTAACCGGGAAAAGCTGAAAGAAAAACAAACAAACCCATGGTATTCCCTTGAAAAATTGACATTTTTAACAGTGTCTGCTACATGACTTCATTATGCATTACTATTATAAGACTTACTGAGGAAGGAGCCATGCTGAAGTTGACAGGAGGTCATGTTGCACACAGCATAAAACAGTAAATGGCATATGTCTGGTAATGAAAATTATTTTTTTCCTGAAAACATGGTCAGATATATTTTTCAACCATGTTGATGAACTATCCATATTTCTCAAATAATTATGTTGCTAATTATACTGCCTCGTACTTTAGTTCAATAAGGATTTGTAACATCATGCACATAAAAGTGTGCCTTTACTAAAGCAGTACTATCATTACTACTGGCAACACAGATCTTATTTATCTTGTTTCTAATTTATAAGACACACCATTTGAAGCTGTAAGTGTAGCTCAGGTTCAAGTACACCAAAAATATTTTATTGCGATAACTAAAATCAAAGTATTCAATACGTAGATTCAAATCTTGTGCTGCTTCTGTTGTTTTTCAGAACATAATTCATTAACACACTGAACCACTGAGGAAGTTGTACTATAACTGTATTTTCTGCACTCAGCTCTGTCCTGAGTGCTGACTGAAGCACATCACCATCAGTCTCATTTGTGTGACTAAATCCTTACACATGCAAAATAAATATTTGAGTGCTTGCCTTGGGAAGTGAACTGTCATTCAGTGACAGTCACAGTCGACAGTCACTGACAAGCAATCCCAGTGTCATGCAAAGGATGAAGCCAAAAAAGTATGAATCATAGTGATGATTTCTCATCTTTCTGGACTTACACAATTAAAATGTTGACATTAAGGATTTTTGCTTTTACACAGACCTCACCCTCTCTAGACAGGCACCATGAAATCATGAAATCATCATGAAACAGTGATTTGGTTAAGAGTGAAAATCACACTGAAAGCACTAAAAAAAAAAATAATTCCAAAAAGGAGTGCAGAAAAGTCAAAAAAGAACTCCCAAAACCTTCCGTAACTCTTTGTAACCTTAAACATATAATAAAGCCTTATTAAATGAACTACAGTGTTTGGAGAATTCATTCTGAAGTGTACACAAGACTTGGCTCATAAAGGAGAGACTGGCACCTGTTCAGCATGAGTTTGGGTAATTAACAGATAAAAACGTTTGTTTCAGTCACATTTCAGTCGTTTCCACTTGATTTCAGTATATTACAGTCTTACCTATGCTTACAATGGTGAGCCACTGTGACTGGGTTAAAACAGTTAAAGTAACTCTCAAAACCCCATAGTAACCTTACATCAGCAGTCAGACTACGTATGTTCTACAGATAAATCTACAGAATAGCAGTGTTTCATTCAACTACATGTGTTCTACAGAGCAAACTACAGAATGGCAGTGTTTCATTCCAGGCAATCTTATCAGTACCTGTGTTTATTCCAAACACTTCAAAACATCAACAGAGACAGTTGCAGTAAGTAACCCTTCGAAGTAAAGTTTTTTGTGCAGCAGTCAGGTTAACTTCAAGGTTTCATTAACAGTTTACAGTGGCACTTTTTCTAGTCTATCAGTTTTTCCATAAATAAAGACTGCGAACTCTATACAGAAAAAGACATTAATGACTGCACTACAGTTTCTCTTTACAGAGCAGACCTTTCAGTAAGATAGCTCTATTTCATGCAGAAAACGGACAGAGCAGACAACCTCTACATACAGTAATTTCAGCTGTTAAACAAATTGCACAGCACCAGTGTTTCCAGAAAAAGTCTCGAAAAACTTCAACAGATCAGCACTAAATCAATAAACTTCAGCAGTGTTCATTCAGGACGTAAAATACATTATCCAGTTAACAGCTAACCTCACAAACTTTCAAGTTTCCAGTGTGACATTACACAGCCAAGAAGCAAGAAAAAGATTCAAAAAAGCTACAGACAACATAACACATACTTCCAGGATCATAACGTTACATAAGACTTTATATGCACTTTTTAGTTAACAGCTCAAAAAAGTTTAAATTCATCAGTAAAAGTAATTTGCATTTCTGTTGTATAAACATGTCAAGTAATATTTCTACAGTTAGAACATCAGTAAATCTTTGGGTTTTAAGTTATACTGGGTAACACAGTCTAAAAAACTGTATTCCAGATTTTTTAAAGTTAAAGGTTATTAGTTCAGGAATGTTAAATACTGATAAACCCAAAATGGTTAAGTCACAGAAGCAGACTGTCAGTACAGTTTCAGACACAAGTTCTTGTGTAAATGTTTCAGCACATACAATTCAACATACAGAGTTACATGTAATTGAAAATATAGAATTCTGTTGTAGTACTAAACCTACAAATGTCAACACAGTCAACATACATAACATGCAGGCAATGTCTCAAGTTTACATTACTTCATCTAGTCTTTTATTTTCAGAAGCAAGTGCAAACATTGCACTGAGGGGGGATAAGATAATTCATTGTGCAGATTTTGATAAAGTCAATTCTAGCATAACTGAAAAATAGACTTCAGCACAAAATAATGCATTCAATAGCTATCTAAAAAGGGTGCATCAGTCTAGCACCAAACCAATGCATTGATCTGTCATTGTTTATGGTTAAAAGAAATGACAATATTTCAGTGTTTACAGGAAAATTATAGAATAATGTACTGATTAATACAGAAAAGTCAACTTCAGTTACAAATAGACCTTTATTAGAAGACACAGATGTAGTCTTGTCATGATTTAAAGGTTCAAAGATTGCAGCAGCTAACAGTTCAGTGTGTAACAGCTCTGTACTAGTTATGAACATGTCATCACAGTTATATGTTGTTTTTGACTTCAGCAGCAAGATTTTTATGGAAAAATAAAAATACTATAGAATGTATAGTAGTGTACAAAGATGACCTTTGTAAGAATTTGCATGTAGTAGTTTTTTTGCAAATGTACAGATTTTAAAGAATTGGTTACAATAGAAACATGCACATTTATGGGTTAAAGATAAAATAAATTCCAGTTCAGCTGACACAGCTAAAGTGCTCAGAAAGACATACTGGGTGTGGCCAGTTAGAAAAAAGGGTAACCTTATGCATCTATGTCTTGTAAGGTATATCAGAAATGACAGTCAAATTAATTTGCAGAATAAAGGGTTTATAGTTACAGATTTGGCAAATTAATTTTTTGTATTATTGTTTTGTTTAGCAGTCATTAGATAACAGCTTTGTATTAAAGTGTCACAATGCATAAACAATGGGCAGGATTCACGATGGCTTGCACAGAGTCTAAGAGTCGTGTAAGACTCCATGCAGCTATTGCAATCCAGGAACAGCCCAAAATCCCGTGTAAGAGACCAGCTAAAACGTCTCTTACACGGGCAGGGCGTGGATATGCTAATTACCTCACTTGCAGCTGAAAGGCATGCAAATGAGGTAGATTAGTGATCCACGAAGCTGAAACCAGCCCGTGTAAGAGTCGTGTTAGGTGCAGAAATGTACTCAGTTGACAACTGAGTATGTTACTGCAAATAACACAATGGAGCCATGACAGCTCCAAATAAAGTGTGCATATGTAGCAGGCAGCATGCCAATGGCCAAATATGTGGCCATTGGCACGGTATCCCGATCCAACCAAGAAATAAAATAAATATTTTTGGCGATCGTGAGGTTTAAATGCAACGCAGTCCCACGCAAAAGGGCTGCGCTAAATAAGACATAAAAATAAAGGTTTGAAACCCACAAATGTGGGTTTTATGCAATGCATGGATTTGAAATGCAGGGACTAGCAGACCCAAAACAACATGGCCACTGTTTAGTGGTTGCTAAGGGGGGAAGCTGAGTGTAAGACACGTAACTAAGCATTAGTAGGCAATCCTATGCAAATGAGTGGTAGGATAGTGAATCACACTGTCACATAGCAAATGAGCACATTCCGTGTAGTGTAAGAGTTAGATAAAGGGGAGTAACAGAGTAGGAGATAGGTGACATCACAGGGGGGGATGTCAGGAAGAAATCAAGCTCATTGGAGCAAAGTGGTATGTGAAAGATGTCAATCACACAGCATAGAAAGAGGAGTGTTAACAGATAAGCATGGGAAAGTCAAGAAATGGAAGGTGTACACTGTGGCCAACACCAAAGAAGTTTCTTGCTGCAATAGCGTGCACATCTTGTGATGCGATATTTACTTTTACCTGGGAGAAGCTGTGAGTAAGACAGAGTCACCGCGTGTGTAAAAGGCAGAGTAAACATGTAGGAGCCTGTGTAAAGATATGTAAACCTGTTTGCGCTGGTGTGCTTGGCAGCGTTTAACTTGGAAAATAAGCAGATTCTAGTCTGTGTATAAGCATGTGTCTTGCGGCGATGTAGCTGGGCAGCTACTGTGAGAAAGTGTTTCTGCCTGCTGGGCTGGGCCATGCTGCTCCCCCTGAGGAAGCAGAGAGGAAAAAGGAAGCATAGAAGGGTAAACGATTGGCAAACCTACTCAATAGATAATGCCTCAAATCATATCAACCTGCATGGTTCCACCCAGTTCATTTATTCACCCACTAGAACTGACAAAACCAGCAACGAACAATCCATTCTCGACTTGACCCTGACTAACAAACCCTCTCTAATACACCTTTCAGGTTGTCTATCTGACAGCCTAAGTGACCACCTACTAACCTTCTTTCTAAGACACCGTAACTCACTCAATAAACTACAAATGTATAAACAAATATGTACTACAAAAAATTTCTCCATAGACACCTTTAAACATATATTACTCAGCTGTAACTGGTCCCCATTAAAATACCTCCCACAAGATGCAGGAGTCAGTTATTTCAATAACATATTTCTTGATGTTCTAAACACACTTGTCCCGCATAAGACACACAAGAACAAAAACTAACAAATGCCCATGGCTCTCTAATGAAACCAAACAGTTACTAAAACAAAGAGACAAACTCTGGTATCAACATATAACCAAAAAATCAAAACCTTCCCTAGACACCTACCACCACCTAAGAAATATCTGCAAAAAGCAGAGCTGATGACAAAGTGTGCTATACAATCATTCAGTCCAAGCATCAAAAGAACCCTAAAAAATTCTGGGACTACATCAATCAGCGTATCCATCCAGGCCACACCCCTACCCCATCCCAGAATATCAAAAACACAGAAGAAAGCATAGCATCCCACTTTAACTCATTTTTCATAAACTCCATCCTCTCACTCATAAAAACACAGAAATAGCCTGCAACAAATCACCCTCCCTACTATCATCAATTCACCTACCTCTGTCTCTCTCAAACCTGTCCAAAAAAATACAATAAAGAAATTGCTAAGCCAACTGAAACCCACAACCCTTGCTGCTGATAAGCTGTCAAACAACTACCTCAAATTAGCAGCCGATGTCATCTGCTACCCAGTTTCAATACTGATCAATAGATCTATCACCAAACAGTATGTACCAAAAATCTGGAAAACCTCCTACGTAATCCCACTCCACAAAGGAAGCTCCTGACTAGAACTATCTAACTATAGGCCAATACATATACAATCTCCTCTTCCTAAAATCTTAGAAAAGTGTATCTACTCTAATGCAACACCTACTATCGAATAAGCTCTTTCCCACACACAGCATGGATTTTGACCAGGCCATATTACCACCATGGCACTGCTCAAATTTACCAATACTGTCAATCAACTAAAAAACAATGGACAAATGTTTGCCTCAATATTTTTCGACATGCCAAAGGCATTTAACACAGTGTCCCATGAAGAATTCCTACATGAGCTTGTATCACTTGACATATCTAGAAACACTCTCATTTGGTTCCAAATGTACCTATCTGACTGTTATCAATCAGTCAAATGACAAGACCACCTCTCCTTCCCACTTCTCATCTTTTACTGCCATCAAGTCTTTCTTAGAAAAATACCAGCTCATCCTTAATCCCAGCAAAACTAAACAAATGCTGTTCACTAACCAATGCCACAAAATAAACTCCCCCAAACCATGACTTTGCAATCAACTAATCTAATCACACTCTAATTAAGCCCATCTCAGAAACCAAGCTACTAGGTATCATTCTAGATGATAAGTTAAAATTTGACAAACATATATCTCATGCCATCGAAAAGTCCCACATTAAATTAGGTTCCCTTTACAGAATAAAACCATTCTTAACAAATTCTTCCAGACAAGCTATCTTCCAGACCCACCTACTATCCACTTTAATCTATGCCTCCCCTATATTTACTAACTTTAAAAAATCAGACTTAAGCACACTGGAATCATGCTACCATAAGACAGCTAGATTTGCTGCTAACCTGCCCCACAGAACCCATCATTGTCTTACTCTGAAACAGCTCAAATGGCTAGAGCTGCCCAACCTACTAATCCTAAACCAACTTACCATAGCCCATTCCATAGTTTACCTACCCGACAAATGTCCATCCCTACAGGACCTAATACAAACGCTCAAAATCTGGCAGGATTGCACAGGTCTGCCACAACTGTGAAGTAAATTACAAGACTATTGATCATGGAAGGATTTAAAATACAAATAGGTAGCTTTTACAAGTAATTCTACTTGTGGAAATAGTGTTGAATAACGCAGAAACACAATCATCCCACAACTACTAATTAAAATACAAGAATAAGGTCCCAGAACAAGCTTAAAATACAAAACAATGGAATAGAGCAGAAATGTAGAAAGTATTATTATCACACAGGTCACTAAATGCAACCTGAAATATTTAAGTAGGTCTGTAATAATTTTTTTTTTTTTTTGAAAAACCAGTTACTCACAGTTCAACAACTCACCAAGTCTTGGATAAAGACCAAAAGCAATATCTGGTTATCAGTCTACAGACTATTACAAGCCTAGCAAATAACCAGAGGTCAGAATCAAACCTTGTACCTTGCTTATGTGAGATAATGATCTTAACCATTGTGCCAACGCCTAACTCGGCAATCACAATAGATAGACACAAACTATGTGCCTTGCATCTCTGGGGTAATACCTTTAACTATTAAGTTAACCCATTATGCTAGCTTACCATTTGGTAGCAAAAGATCAAATCCTATTTTTAAGCTTAACATTTTTGAAAGTTCAAACTATGTATGCACCCTTGTATAAATGTTATAAGTAATAAATGTCATAAACCCACCTAGTCTCCCTTTCCTGTCTCACACTTTGCTACACACCATTCTGAAAAAAAAAAAAATTTTGATGATAGAACTTCATGTATGTATTTTATGTATTAACACCTTTGTAATTGTTCTCTTCTATACTCAACTTTGTTATTGCTTGTACTCAACTTTGTTATTTTTAACAGCTGTGTAAATCCTTCAACTATGTTAGTACTATACTTCTGCATGCAATCAATGTACTATTATGCAAATTTTCTGGAGCTTTTCTCCTTGGGTCTCCACTGAAAATGGCCCAAAAACCCAGTTGGACTAACCCGGTTAACAAATGACAATAAATAAATAAATAATGATGTGTAATACCATTTTTTTATCACCGGGCATTTATTCATAACATTTCTAACCCAGGGGATTCATTAGCAGCTAGTACACATCACAATGAAACTTAAATGATTGGCCATCTTTTCACAACAAGCAGCATTGCTTAACAAATATGCAAGACGCAAAGCAACTCAACATACCAACCAGCATCTACTCATGGCCAGAAAAGATGCCCGTGGCCATGCTGAAGTGTAGTAGGATTCATGCGACAGTGTAAATTCAAGATTGTAAACAAACCTAATCTCAGTAAGCCAACACACATGAACAGAACAATAATAGACAAGGCAATGTGGAATACTTGAAAGTCAGGAGAAGCTTAATAAATAAAAGTCACTGCTCAGAAATTAATCAAGGATAAACTGAATAATAATAATGAAGGACAGATCCATAAGTAATCATGGACAATCCAGGATACTTTTTCAATTGATAGTGGTATTAACTTGAGATGCTGAAATAAGAGAGCGGGAATTAAAATACATTTCCCAAAGTGAAAGAAGTCTACACCTCTAAGCAGCATCGTGATTTACTTTTAAGTAAAATTCAACACCTTTCTCCACAGGTTATACATTATTACATGTGAGTAATAGATACCAAGCTAATATTGGAGTCAAACCTGGAGACAGAGATGTACAATAGCATTGCTCAAGGAAACATGATACAGCAGGACATTGCTTTCAGTGTAGGTAGTGGACAAGAAGAAAACTAGCATTGTCAGGTATATTGTACATAAAGAACAGGCAGCAAATTGTTAAAATAAATCAGTTACAGACACGTGGGTAACACAAGTCTAAAAATGTTCATATCTTATTTATATTTAAGTAACACTATAGGGGTAAAGAGAAATTGCAGACAGTTTGGGAGAAATAATGAAGGCCAATGGACATAATACCCTGACAAGTAATGATAGCTGAAACAATAATGACAGTTGTGGCACCATTGTGCATGTTGAGGAGTGTACGGACTGGTATAGTTAATACATCCCAAATCAGTATTTGGAGCAATACACAAGGACCTGTCACAGAAATAGAAGTGCCACATTGAACATCATAATATCTGAAAATTGCATAGCAGTGCATTGTTACAAATGTATAACTCTGACAGATGTAATTGCATGGAAAATGTGGACCGTCATGACAAAAATCCTAAGACAGAAATCCTGGAAGATACGAGTCATGTGGAGGCAGTCCATCACCATTAGAGTTGTTTGTCTACAAATGTCAATCTATGATTACGGACATGATTTTGTAGCTGTGAAGGGAAGACCACACATGATAGTTAGCCCTTAGGAGAAGTAGTCATAACCCAGATGTGCCTTCTGATAGTCATTGTGTAATGACAACTTCTGTGTGCACAGTTTCAATGTATTATATATGTTACAAGGACGAAAGACATGTGACTTAGATGTGCAATTCCTGCCACACATACACAAGGTAATGCAGACTGACAGTGTACACTTCTGAAGGCAGTATACGATTGTGTCAGAACCCAATACATTCCCCCAGTTGTGCAATGTGCAACATATCCATAATACCTGGACCTCAACAGGCAGCATATTTTACAGACAGGTGCAACAGCACCATCAGGCAGTACATGAACTACAGAAACTACTTGTAGTCACATATAACAGGTGCCACTAACTCCACTGAGTAGCCATTGGTAGAGACATGGTGCTGGAAGAACATCCTCAGATGTGTTTGCCAAAATACAGCAAACAATGAGTTTTCCATAGCATTGAGTAGTTAATGTGCATTGTGCTGAATGTCACCCAGTGAGATACATGGATATACTGGGCATGCTCTTAAGGAAGTACAGCATTTACTGCATGTACCTTAGCTTCGCATACCAAATCTATAACAAACTATGATAACACAGGTTCTGTGACACTTTGTGACCACTATGTAGCATAACATACATCATTATATGTTGAATAAGCCATTCTGGCTTGTAACTAGTATAAAAGAAAAAAAAATAAATAATAAAAAGTATACACCACTGGATTAAGACATATGCAATGTAGCTCAAGTTCTTCTTGACCTGTTTACTAACTGAAAATACCACCCAAGAATTCATATTACACTTGTCAGACTATACACACTTGAAGGAATAACCAGAGCATTGTGTTTGAAAGTGTATGGCAAGTAAAACTGTATTCCTTAATTTTCTTTGAGACACCAATCCTGTGTACTATTGCTCTGTTACACACAATCAGTATTTATACCTGGACAGACTCACCATCACCTTCCATGTCATTTTAAGGATATCAGGAAAAATGGCAATGAATTGGTGCCCAATTCAGATCTCACATGTACCAGCTTATACGTAATGATTGACAAGCTAGGCAATTGCATTTGCATGACACAAGGCACAGAAATTAAATGGAATGAAATGTGTGTATGCTGTCTTTAATGTACACCTTAGGTGTGTAACATGCCAGTAAGAACTGGTCATGCATGCTGATCAGTGTATTTCTAAATGTCCAACAATAACTCCATCAAATCCTGGTTAATGTTGATATCTGTTTTACATTTAACATCATACAATGGCACCTGTGGGCATGTTCTCTGGGATGTTGGAAGGCAAACATAACTAGAACACTATCACATAAAATACGACATCACATTCTCAGTAAGGCTGTTGTCATTCAGTGTTGTTCTTAGTTAAATCTAGTTGAAGTAATACATAATGCCTTGGTGGCACATACATTTTACAAACTGAGAGTGAAAGCACCTGGAAATCAAACTCATGACAAAACGAACATGGTCTTCTTTATTCATATTATGCATATTAATTGTTAACAGCAAAGGAGAAAAAATATTGACAGAGTATTATTTGAGGAGAATAATTTTGAACATAACTGTAGATAGACCTTATTCTGACAACAGTGTAATTATTGCATTTTGAGGTGTTCCTCTACTGGATTAATATTTTGCTGCATATATGTATTCCTGTGCAAAGATTTTCATTTTATTGACTTGTGTAATCTGTGTAATGCTAATTGATGCATGCCAAAGCCAAGCACATTTGCATGGCCTATGGCAAAAGTCCTAGTGCATGCATAAGTATGATAATTGACATTGCTTTGCAGTCATTCCTGGTTACCAACAATACTGTATGCCAACTGTAGCACAAAGAGGATAGAAAAATCTTTTATAATGCTGACTTTGTGTGATGAACTGTTGGATTCAATCAATCCCTGATGCATTTCTGTTATAACACATACTGAGGAAAGGGCCATAAAGTCTTTAGAATACATATATTTTCTATGCGACATACATTAGTACAATATGCACTTCGGGTAATGACATATCTTGTGCTGGTGAAGTCATGTTCAGACATAGATTGAGATCTGTTTTGCTGGCCTTTTAATATTTCAATACCCCATAATGATAATTGTAATGCCTCATATTGTTGATCAATATGTATTAGTAACATCATATACAACAGTAATTTTTTAACTTGTCAAGTGTACTTCAGGTTCACATACAGGGAAAAATACACAACATTTTATTATGACCCGTATATTAAAACTATCATTAATTTGAGTTTAAACCCTGCATTGCTTGTGCTGTCCATCAGAGATTACTGCATTTATATGTTGAGCCACTGAGAAAGTTACCGTACAGGTGTATTTTCTATACTTGGCACTGTGCAGATAGCTGATTAAAGAGCACCACCTCCAGTCATGTATAACTAATGTCTTTACACATGCAAAATACATTTTTGACTTTTTGCCTTGGGAAGTGAACTGTCTTTTAGTAATAGTCACTGCTTATAGTCACAGATGTGCAAAGCTGTGGCGCACAAAGGATTAAGCCAAAAAAAAAATCAGTGTGATGATTTATCAGCTTGGTGACCTTATACAAGTAAAATATTGACAGTAAGGATACCTACTTTCACATGCATATAAAATATTTAGATTTTAACCTAGCACCGCTGGAGCGCCTTCTGTGTAGAGTCTGCATGTCCTCCCCGTGGTTGAGTGGCATTCAAAAGACATGCGTGAATGGGCATGCCTTCGTTGAAGGTTGGGCATCAGGCTGGCACCTTGGAACCTTAAAAATCGACTGCCAATCATTAGCAGACCAGAGTTCCACAGTGGCGACCCCTAACCGGGAAAAGCTGAAAGAAAAACAAACAAACCCATGGTATTCCCTTGAAACATTGACATTTTTAACAGTGTCTGCTACATGACTTCATTATGCATTACTATTATAAGACTTACTGAGGAAGGAGCCATGCTGAAGTTGACAGGAGGTCATGTTGCACACAGCATAAAACAGTAAATGGCATATGTCTGGTAATGAAAATTATTTTTTTCCTGAAAATATGGTCAGATATATTTTTCAACCATGTTGATGAACTATCCATATTTCTCAAATAATTATGTTGCTAATTATACTGCCTTGTACTTTAGTTCAGTAAGGATTTGTAACATCATGCACATAAAAGTGTGCCTTTACTAAAGCAGTACTATCATTACTACTGGCAACACAGATCTTATTTATCTTGTTTCTAATTTATAAGACACACCATTTGAAGCTGTAAGTGTAGCTCAGGTTCAAGTACACCAAAAATATTTTATTGCGATAACTAAAATCAAAGTATTCAATATGTAGATTCAAATCTTGTGCTGCTTCTGTTGTTTTTCAGAACATAATTCATTAACACACTGAACCACTGAGGAAGTTGTACTATAACTGTATTTTCTGCACTCAGCTCTGTCCTGAGTGCTGACTGAAGCACATCACCATCAGTCTCATTTGTGTGACTAAATCCTTACACATGCAAAATAAATATTTGAGTGCTTGCCTTGGGAAGTGAACTGTCATTCAGTGACAGTCACAGTCGACAGTCACTGACAAGCAATCCCAGTGTCATGCAAAGGATGAAGCCAAAAAAGTATGAATCATAGTGATGATTTCTCATCTTTCTGGACTTACACAATTAAAATGTTGACATTAAGGATTTTTGCTTTTACACAGACCTCACCCTCTCTAGACAGGAACCATGAAATCATGACATCATCATGAAACAGTGATTTGGTTAAGAGTGAAAATCACACTGAAAGCACTCAAAAAAAAACAATAATTCCAAAAAGGAGTGCAGAAAAGTCAAAAAAGAACTCCCAAAACCTTCCGTAACTCTTTGTAACCTTAAACATATAATAAAGCCTTATTAAATGAACTACAGTGTTTGGAGAATTCATTCTGAAATGTACACAAGACTTGGCTCATAAAGGAGAGACTGGCACCTGTTCAGCATGAGTTTGGGTAATTAACAGATAAAAACGTTTGTTTCAGTCACATTTCAGTCGTTTCCACTTGATTTCAGTATATTACAGTCTTACCTATGCTTACAATGGTGAGCCACTGTGACTGGGTTAAAACAGTTAAAGTAACTCTCAAAACCCCATAGTAACCTTACATCAGCAGTCAGACTACGTATGTTCTACAGATAAATCTACAGAATAGCAATGTTTCATTCAACTACATGTGTTCTACAGAGCAAACTACAGAATGGCAGTGTTTCATTCCAGCCCATCTTATCAGTACCTGTGTTTATTCCAAACACTTCAAAACATCAACAGAGACAGTTGCAGTAAGTAACCCTTCGAAGTAAAGTTTTTTGTGCAGCAGTCAGGTTAACTTCAAGGTTTCATTAACAGTTTACAGTGGCACTTTTTCTAGTCTATCAGTTTTTCCATAAATAAAGACTGCGAACTCTATCCAGAAAAAGACATTAATGACTGCACTACAGTTTCTCTTTACAGAGCAGACCTTTCAGTAAGATAGCACTATTTCATGCAGAAAACGGACAGAGCAGACAACCTCTACATACAGTAATTTCAGCTGTTAAACAAATTGCACAGCACCAGTGTTTCCAGAAAAAGTCTCAAAAAACTTCAACAGATCAGCACTAAATCAATAAACTTCAGCAGTGTTCATTCAGGACGTAAAATACATTATCCAGTTAACAGCTAACCTCACAAACTTTCAAGTTTCCAGTATGACATTACACAGCCAAGAAGCAAGAAAAAGATTCAAAAAAGCTACAGACAACATAACACATACTTCCAGGATCATAACGTTACATAAGACTTTATATGCACTTTTTAGTTAACAGCTCAAAAAAGTTTAAATTCATCAGTAAAAGTAATTTGCATTTCTGTTGTATAAACATGTCAAGTAATATTTCTACAGTTAGAACATCAGTAAATCTTTGGGTTTTAAGTTATACTGGGTAACACAGTCTAAAAAACTGTATTCCAGTTGTTTTAAAGTTAAAGGTTATTAGTTCAGGAATGTTAAATACTGATAAACCCAAAATGGTTAAGTCACAGAAGCAGACTGTCAGTACAGTTTCAGACACAAGTTCTTGTGTAAATGTTTCAGCACATACAATTCAACATACAGAGTTACATGTAATTGAAAATATAGAATTCTGTTGTAGTACTAAACCTACAAATGTCAACACAGTCAACATACATAACATGCAGGCAATGTCTCAAGTTTACATTACTTCATCTAGTCTTTTATTTTCAGAAGCAAGTGCAAACATTGCACTGAGGGGGGATAAGATAATTCATTGTGCAGATTTTGATAAAGTCAATTCTAGCATAACTGAAAAACAGACTTCAGCACAAAATAATGCATTCAATAGCTATCTAAAAAGGGTGCATCAGTCTAGCACCAAACCAATTCATTGATCTGTCATTGTTTATGGTTAAAAGAAATGACAATATTTCAGTGTTTACAGGAAAATTATAGAATAATGTACTGATTAATACAGAAAAGTCAACTTCAGTTACAAATAGACCTTTATTAGAAGACACAGATGTAGTCTTGTCATGATTTAAAGGTTCAAAGATTGCAGCAGCTAACAGTTCAGTGTGTAACAGCTCTGTACTAGTTATGAACATGTCATCACAGTTATATGTTGTTTTTGACTTCAGCAGCAAGATTTTTATGGAAAAATAAAAATACTATAGAATGTATAGTAGTGTACAAAGATGACCTTTGTAAGAATTTGCATGTAGTAGTTTTTTTGCAAATGTACAGATTTTAAAGAATTGGTTACAATAGAAACATGCACATTTATGGGTTAAAGATAAAATAAATTCCAGTTCAGCTGACACAGCTAAAGTGCTCAGAAAGACATACTGGGTGTGGCCAGTTAGAAAAAAGGGTAACCTTATGCATCTATGTCTTGTAAGGTATATCAGAAATGACAGTCAAATTAATTTGCAGAATAAAGGGTTTATAGTTACAGATTTGGCAAATTAATTTTTTGTGTTATTGTTTTGTTTAGCAGTCATTAGATAACAGCTTAGTATTAAAGTGTCACAATGCATAAACAATGGGCAGGATTCATGATGGCTTGCACAGAGTCTAAGAGTTGTGTAAGACTCCATGCAGCCATCGCAATCAAGGAACAGACCAAAATCCCGTGTAAGAGACCAGCTAAAACGTCTCTTACACGGGCAGGGCGTGGATATGCTAATTACCTCACTTGCAGCTGAAAGGCATGCAAATGAGGTAGATTAGCGATCCACAAAGCTGAAACCAGCCCGTGTAAGAGTCGTGTTAGGTGCAGAAATGTACTCAGTTGACAACTGAGTATGTTACTGCAAATAACACAATGGAGCCATGACAGCTCCAAATAAAGTGTGCATATGTAGCAGGCAGCATGCCAATGGCCAAATATGTGGCCATTGGCACGGTAACCCGATGCAAACAAGAAATAAAATAAATATTTTTTTTTTGGCGATCGGCGAGGTTTAAATGCAACGCAGTCCCACGCAAAAGGGCTGCGCTAAATAAGACATAAAAATAAAGGTTTGAAACCCACAAATGTGGGTTTTATGCAATGCATGGATTTGAAATGCAGGGACTAGCAGACCCAAAACAACATGGCCACTGTTTAGTGGTTGCTAAGGGGGGAAGCTGAGTGTAAGACACGTAACTAAGCATTAGTAGGCAATCCTATGCAAATGAGTGGTAGGATAGTGAATCACACTGTCACATAGCAAATGAGCACATTCCGTGTAGTGTAAGAGTTAGATAAGGGGGAGTAACAGAGTAGGAGATAGGTGACATCACAGGGGGGGATGTCAGGAAGAAATCAAGCTCATTGGAGCAAAGTGGTATGTTAAAGATGTCAATCACACAGCATAGAAAGAGGAGTGTTAACAGATAAGCATGGGAAAGTCAAGAAATGGAAGGTGTACACTGTGGCCAACACCAAAGTTTCTTGCTGTGCATCTTGGCGCTGCACACTGGGAGGCGCGAGTAAGACAGAGTGCGCGTGTGTAAGGCAGAGTAAGCATGTAGGAGCCTGTGTAAAGATCTGTAAACCTGTTTGCGCTGGTGTGCGTGCATTTTAAACCAAATAAGCAGATTCTAGTCCGTGTAAGCATGTGTGCGCGTGTGGTAGCTACTGTGAACGTGTTTCTGCTGGTATGCGTGCTGCTCCCCCCTGAGAACACAGAGAGGAAAAAGGAAGCAGAAGAAATAGTAGGAAGCTAGCAGGGAATACTGGTAGAGCTAGCAGGTTAAAACAATTAGAAGCAGGCAATTACACAGGCAGAATACTAGCCCAGCCCAGCACTTAAAACACTGCAAACAGCATTGCAGTATGTTTCTCTCAAGAGACACTGCAAGACAGGAGTAAGCTATTAGAAGTGAAAACTGAAAAAGCTGCACTCAGACCAAACATGCTAGGGGCTGCCATAGCTGTTATAAGGAGACATAGGAGACTTGCTGAGGGTGGTGACAATGCAAATGCTGCCAGACAACCCACAGTGAGGAGACGGAGAAGAGTGTACAGGCCCAGGGTCACCTACCAGGGGTTACATGAGCTGAAGATAGTGGAGTGCTATAGAGTGGACAGAGACCTCCTGCAGCAAATTGTTGAGCTGTGCAGGCCACGCCTCACACACAGAACCAACAGAGGGGAACCCATCCTAGTGGAAACCAAGGTATGTGTTGGCCTAAGAATACTAGCAACAGGTACCTCCCAGAGACCAACTGGTGATATGATGGGGATATCACAGGCCTTCAGCCTCCAGGGTACTGCACCAGTTTGTGGATGCCATGTCAGCACATGTCAGTGAGAATGTATATTTCCCCAATTCCCATGAGGTATTGGCCAGCAATATGCGTCTCTTCCATCAAATAGCGGAATACCCTGAGGTAGTGGGTGCAATAGACTGCACGCACATATGCATCAAAGCACCAGCCGGTGAGCGGGGTAGGGCCTAAATTAACCACAAGGGCTTCCCCTCCATCAACTGCCAGGTCATGTGTGATGCCCAGGGCATAATAATGAATGTGTGTGCTGGCTGCCCTGGGAGCTAACATGATTCCCATATCTGGCGTTTGACGCAGCTGTACCAGACATTTGCCAATGGGGACATCCCACATGGTCACCTAGTGGGGATGCTGGATATGCACTGGAGCCGTGGCTGATGACACCCATCAGAAACACACACACACCTGAACAAGAACGCCATAATGAGGCACATGCACAAACACGAAATGTAATAGAGCGTGTGTTTGGGCTGCTCAAGTCACGGTTCCGGTGCCTGGACACATCTGGTGGAGCCTTGCAGTACTCACCAACTACATGTACCCAAATTGTCATGGTATGTGCTATGCTACATAATATGATTCTGTGAAAACAGCTGCAGCAGGACCAGCATAGGGCTGGGACAAACAGCCCCCCACCATTGCCAAGGCCATCACAGGCAGAGCGTGACTAGGAGGAGGAACAACCTGAGCCTGCCCCAGTAGGCAGAAGGAGGCGTGCCCAGTATGCCCTGGCCTTGGCAAAGAGGCAACGCATAGCACATACACTGGCTCAGTAGGAACCCTGGGAATGATACCCCTCTCTGACTCACTCATATAGTAACAGGAATGCCTAACATGACACAACCTGCTCTCAAACGTACAGGGAGTGTAGTATTTGCATCTGACAGAGGCAGCCCTGCAGCACCACCTGAGGCATGATTGCCATGTGTTAAGCAATGTAACACCATCTAGTATATGCAAACATGAAGACCCTGCCTAACATCTCACCATCACCAAGCATGATGCCACACTATGAAGACAACAAGATCAAGTACAATAATTGGCTGAAGTATTGCTGTTAGCAAGGGGGAACAAATGGCTGACAGCCTGGGATGACATGCTGAGCAAGACGTGATGCCCCACCTGCTAAAGGATGGCATGCACCCAGCATACCTGGCTGTGTGGATACTGGCAAAGGCTGTTGTCACCCCCACTGTGCCTTGAATAGGTAAGGCTGGAAACACAAACCCACCACCATAGGTAGCACAAGGGATAACGACCTGGACGTAATGCTACCCAACACCAGAAGTCTAACCTGCAAGGTGCATGCAGACCAAACCCACCACAGCATGGAGAATGGTAATATCTGTTCTGTAACAGAAACCTGGGTCAAGGCCCAGAAGAGCACCCTAATACTACCAGGTTATGCCTCATACCATGCTCTACAGCTCCAAAACATGGAACACACTACAATAGGAGTATGGCTATCAGTAATTGTCAAGGATAACCACACCCCCAGGTTGGTACCACAGCAAGAAGCAGCATGGACTATCCACGGGCAAGTAACAGTGGCTCAAACTGCGTCCCTGTTTGCAGCCTGCTACAGACCACACTCACAAACCCAGGAACCCCAGCCAGACTTCCTGAAGACACTGCAGAGTATGAATGTCTCAACAAATACCAAACAAGGCACACACAAAGTATGACATAGGTGGCAATCCATTATGTATGGAAGAAGTAATCAGGGACCTAGGGACACAAGTGGACGGTAACCCGTCATGTGACACTCACATTGCCAAGGTGGCCAGAAAGACCTGCTATATTGCCCACCTTAATATGAAAGGATGCACATGTAGATCAAGAGAGGTCACTGTGCCCCCATACTCTTCCCTTATCAGGCCCATACGTGACAACAATGCCCCAGTTTGGATGTACCTTACCTTACACCTGCAGCAAGTAGAAAGACCCCAAATGTACCTCACCAAGAGGATAAAGGGTCCAAACATTTGTCATCTGCTGCCTGGCTGAAGAAACCACAGCCCAATTCACAAGCATACTGCCCAGTCAGAGGCAATGTATGCCTGATGTACAAGGCCATGTCCAATCCAGAATGAATGGACATGCTCCACTGCAGAAACCCCAAATCCAGCAGAGACACCACAGTGAGATATCTGAACCTCCACACATAGATAAATAGGATGTGCTGGAGGGACAGATCCATAACCCAGAGGCTCCTTACACTCTGGAACAGAATCCCAGTCCATGATAGGCTGAGCTCCACACTCATACTCAACAAGAGAAATCTGGTGAAGTGCATGGGAGATAGTAGGTGTACACTGGGGGCCATCTCTGTGTCACAACTAGTAAAGTAAACCCTAAATGGGCATAATATGCACATTGCAAGGGGTGTCGAAACTCACACACAGTCTGTCCATGCTCAAACATGGCCATGGCAGATAGCCTAGTATGAACCTATGAACCTATGACAATACAAATTGTGCAGGACACAAAGGATTATTACACAGCTGTCCTACCTGATGGTAGGAACCATGGTGATAATCCACAGATATGCTCTGCAGTACTCAAATATCACAAACAATACACCAAACCCACACACATTGCCAACATCCAACCTAACAGATTCTTTGCAAACTCCCCACCAGCACCTAACTGCCAAATATCTATCCCAGCAGAGTGCTGGCCCCCTGACATTGCAGATGCTGAGGTAACAGCCAGCATCTACAAAGCACACCACACAGCATCAATGGTACCAGATGGTGTCCTGGGTTGTGTCCAACAAGTACTGTAAGAAGAATGGAACACCAAATAGCACTACTGTGCACTATCAGTCTTACCACAGGATATGTACCCAAAGAGCAGTGTACAGCATCAGTGGTCCCTCACCACAAAGGTGGTGCCTGAATGTATACTGCAAACTATCACCCCTCAACCCTGACTATCTAGGTTGGCAAAGTAATGGAGAGGATGATCATGGATCCCAGGAATAACGAGATTGGGTACCTACAGACATTGGACCCTACCCAGTGTGGCTTTCATAGGGCAGATCCTGCCCCTTAAACATGTCTGACTCATGTGAAATGCATACCAAGGCCATTGATGTGGGGAATGTGGATCACACAGCCTATCTGGACCTTGCTAAACCCTTCCATACAATACCCTAGTTGTTCAGTACAGATAAGCTCACCAGCCTAACTATAAACCCCTATCCAAGTAGATGGGTTGCAAACCAGCTCAAGGACAGAACTGATCTGGTCAGACATGCTGCAGCCATGTCAGACTGCAAACCAGGTACAACTGGCATCCCACAAGGCATGGTCCTGGGACCTCTCTTGTATGCTATATATGTCACATAGGTACAGGCCAACATGGAAGGACTCTGTCTGAACAGGTTCGCAGAAGACTACAAACTGCCCACCATATCGGACCCTCCAGCTGACACAAGCATCCTACAAAAGGCACACATAGAAACAGACAAGTGGTGCCACAGCCATGTCAACAAGCTAAATGCAGAATAGTGTATAGTCATCCTCTGTGGAAACACAGTACATGGCCAGAAATTACCACATAGGTGTTAACCCAGTAAGTACATCAGGAGCAATAAGAGACCTGGGGACACAAGGTGATAGATATCCTGCATGTGACAACCATGTGTATGTAGTGGTTACAGAAACATACCATATACCCACCTAATCATGAAGGTAAGCACAGCTAGGTCAGGGTAGGTCAATGTGCCTCTCCAGTCATCCATCAGCAGCCTCACAATTGCGTACAATGGCCCTTGAGGGATGTACCTTAGCAGACACCTGCATCAACTGGAAAGACCCCACAAATACCCTACCAGGAGGATCGCAGAGCTGTAACAGATGCCATGTGTCACCTGATTAAACAAACTGCAGCTCCACACAGTGCCATACCGCCTGGTTGGAGGTGATCTGTGCCTGATGTATAAAGCCATGACCAAGCTGGTATCAATGGACATTTGGCACCATGTGAAATCTGAATGCTGGTGACCTATGTAGATGACAGGCCTGAACCCCAGCACAGACATAAACAGGACATGCTGTACCGATTGGTCCATAACCCAGAAGCTCACTCCACTCACGACTAAACTCCCAGTTCAGGTTATCCAGGGAGTCCCTTATTGACTGTCATCCAGAGGAATCATGATGACTGGATGGGAGATGGTAGGTGTACCCTGGATATCACCTGTATGACACGGGTAGACAGAGGCACAGCACACTAACCCTGACATATGTCATGGCAAACACCAGTAAATGTGTGTTGAAGGACAAACACTCTCTGACTAGCATTACAAATGGACTAGGGCACATGGCCATTGTTTGTCACTGTCCACACAAGTTGTGGAATGCATTAACAATGTCGGACAATCATGTACTATGCTGTCCATATCTGAACAAAATGCAACATGGTCATATCTGCACAACTGGCCCTCAACCAGTCTGGTGTGCTCACTATAAATATTGCAAGCAGTGATAGGACTGAAACCGATGATACTTTCCACCACAGTGAAAGTACTGAACCAGTACACTATATGACAATACACTGTTTGGTCAGTAGGAAAGGATGTTGACAACTGTATGCAAACTATCCCCTGGCAACCCTGCAGGCACAGCATAATGCCTGTTAGGTTCAGACACAAAGCAGTTGGGCAGTAAGAACACAACCTGATGTCCAACACTCAACTGTACATGTGAAATATAGATGAAGTCCACACACAAACACAAATGTGGTGGACCACAGATCCCAACATAAGGAAAGTTCACACTGGGCATGCTCGCACACTTAGATAAATGAGACATGTCACTCAAGAAGCCATATAAACTGTGAACTGGGCATGCTCACACACTTAGGCCATGTCACAGTTCAGCAGTTGCACACACATATCTGGCATTTGTATGTGTTAACACAGGAACCTCCCACAATACAGAAATCTGCCCAGTGCACACAGTGAAATTGCAACAGAGACATAAGTAAAGTACTGGATCCCACTCATATGCCAACATCTTCCACAGTACACAAGTTGTTCATAGAGGTAGGGAAAGCTATGACAATAAAGACCCACAAACAGTATATGAGCAACAGATACTTGCATCTGACAGGTAAACATATGGCCATAGAGTGCAATACTAGGCTGTTGTCCCTAGGGAATACAGAAGGCTATCCACAGTGTATTTGGCGTCTGCCTCCGCAGTACAGTAGGCCACTGTGCCTGTGCAAAGTTAATGCATAGATATGCTCTCCCCTGTACTGATGGATAGTAACAGATGTACATACCTCTTCATACATAATGATGTCAGCACACTATACATATGTCAGGAGCACAAATGATACCCAGTAAATTGAATAGCGCGCTCAGCTACTTTGGCTCCCACAAGTGTCATAATATAGTTAGGTAGGGGTTTGAATCCTGCAAGTGCTCAGTGTGTGTATGTGACTGTGGGAGGGGGGGGAGTAGTGTGTGTGCAATTCCATGTGTAAAAGAAGTGTCCCTTTTGGCAACTAGTACAACACAACACATGCTGCATATTCCACTGTCTAAACACTGATGATGTCAGCACCCTATAAGTACAGCAGGAGAAAGCTAGCCTTCTAGTAATGCAAATAGCGCGCTCTGCTACTACATCTC
This sequence comes from Protopterus annectens, assembly GCF_019279795.1. Taxonomy (NCBI): domain Eukaryota; kingdom Metazoa; phylum Chordata; order Ceratodontiformes; family Protopteridae; genus Protopterus; species Protopterus annectens. The sequence goes on from NC_056728.1 coordinate 1,959,687,081, forward strand.
ACGCAAGTGTCATAACATAGTTAGGTAGGGGGTTGAATCCTGAAAGTGCTCAGTCTGTGTGTGAATGTGTGTGGGGGAGTAGTGTGTGTGCAATTCTATGTGTAAGAGAAATGTCCCTTTTGGCAACTAGTACAACACATGCTGCATATTCCACTGTCTAAACACTGATGATGTCAGCACCCTATAAGTACAGCAGGAGAAAGCAAGCCTCCCAGTAATGCAAATAGCATGCTCTGCTACTGCGTCTCTCACAAGTGTCATAACATAGTTAGGTAGGGGTTTGAATCCTGCAAGTGCTCAGTGTGTGTGGGGAAGTAGTGTGTGTGCAATTTATGTGTAAGAGAAATGTCCCTTTTGGCAACTAGTACAACACAACACATGCTGCATATTCCACTGTCTAAACACTGATGATGTCAGCACCCTATAAGTACAGCAGGAGGAAGCAAGCCTCCAAGTAATGCAAATAGCACACTCTGCTACTGCGTCTCTCACAAGTGTCATAACATAGTTAGGTAGGGGTTTGTATCCTACAAATACCATGTGTGTTTTTGTCACACAGTTTGTCCATGTGTGTGGGGTGTTGTTCCCAATATTGCACGACATACATTATATCAGTAATGTCAATGCACACATGATGTATGTGTGTGCCACCTACACATATGTACCTGTGACCTTCAATAGTTCCCATGTCCGAAGCCTGCCTCATGTGAATACATGGAATTTGCATTAGACAACTGTATGACTGTGGTGTTCTGTGCAGGGGCTGCATGTGGTATGTGAATATACAGTGTGAGTTGTAGATGGTGTCATCCCACCAGCGAGGGATACACGACTGGTCTGGGGCATATAGTCCACATGTTGGTGATGAACAGGTGCAGCATGTTTTCACCTCTTGTGGGAGTGATAACAAGTTGTTCCATAGCAATGCAGGGAATGAATGCTAGGAACCCTTCAGCTAGGTTCTTGGAGCTAGAGTAATGCTCACACTCTATGTTTGGGTAGTTGCAGTCCACCCATATAATGGTGTTTGTAGAGACCGTCATATTCCCAGTGTTGTCAGGAAGGCCAAGTGGGTTTCCTGGGTATGGGAGGGTGGTGTGTGCCAGGCTATGAACCTGAAGGCAGTCTAACCCACTGTTAGTTGCACATGGATAGGCTCTGATGCTTTGGGCACTGCCACCAACCTGGAGGTGTGTGTATCTGAGGTGCCTTTGGATACATCCCCCCTGTTCTGGTTTGGTGCATGTGTAGGGGACGACAAGCATGGTATGAGGTATGACCTGGCAGTGATGGGGTGCACCTAAGAGCCTTGTACCAGGAGTCTGTTACTGCATGGATATTGCTGTTCCCCATACTAAGGACAGTTTCCACTGCATGCATCTTGAGGTTTACACTGCTGGTGTTGAGTAGCACTACTATTAGTGTCCTATCCCATGTGATACCTTTGTAGGTGGCTATGTAATGTCAGCCTTGCATACAAAGGCACTATGTGTGTAGCAAGAGCCTCTGCCAATATACAACGGCCCATGGGTGACAGGTGCAAGCTGTCCCTAGCAAAGCAACGTGGCTTGCCCAGCATGTAATCCCACGCTGACAGGCATTGGTTCCCCTTTGAATGTCACCGAAACATACGGTAATTGTAGAAACTGATCATCCTGTCTACATATTGTGGCAGCATTCTTGGTGAGGGTAAGATGCTACTCAAGGTCAGGGTCATACCAGCCTGTGCCACAAGCTCAGAGAGCCCCTCTATGTCCCCTAACATGTAGTCCAGGGAGGTGCGTCACAGGTCATACACACTGGCACAGACAATGACTGAGTCATATTTGTACATGCCTTGGAGTGACCTGTATGCTTGTGTTATGTGGTGGATCATAGTGCCCAACGGGCATCTCAGCATGACCTTCATCTTGTTCAGCCTGGTGAGCAGGACCTCAGTGTACCTGACGATAGAGGTACCTATTATAACTGTAGCAGGTGTGTTGTCAAGCCGTATGGGCTGTGACTGTTTGGCACACAGGCTTTGTGAGCTATGTGTTGCACGTGGTCTGCTCTGGCGTAACGTTTGCTTGTGTGTCTGCTTTGCAGGTATCAGCTGCTCAGGCAGGATGCTATTCTGAGAGCCCAAGAATGTACCTGTGTGTTTCTGTGTTTGGATTGCGGTCGTGGCAGGTCTATGTGAGACTGGTACTGTCTTCACTGTAGTATCCCACTCCACCTGACAGGGTATGCCAGTACTGAGTTAAGAGAGCTTAGCCCCAGTTTGGCTATGTGGTTGCATCTCTCACATGTGTTGTAAGTGTATGGGAAGGGGAGAGGGTTGTCTGTGTACATGAGGCAGCTGTAACATTGCCACATGACTCACAGATTCACCAACTGGTCCAGAGAGTAGATTGACAGGTGACCTTTGTACATGCTACAATAGCATTGTGAATCCCATACTAATTAACGACACATAGGGCCAATGGGGAACAAGGTACTCAAGGTGAGTATGTGAGGGTGTAGTGCTCCTGATTTGTTAGTGCTGGCATATATAAATGCTGTCTTGAGCAAATGCGAGGCAAGTCATATGCAATGTGTTACAGGCAACTTACATGCAAACAGGACAAACAGTGATGTTCTGTCAAGTGAGACATGGACATCAGTACAGTAAGCAATACAGATGTCACTAGGGATCCACAGAGGTGCTGTAAATCTGCATTGTAGGTGGAATCAGTGTTTCAGGGACATAACAAGCAAACATGCATACAAACAAAGCTACAGTCAGCAGGCCTGTATGTAGACTATGCTACAACAAACAAGGTGTACGACTTCCAGTAGGTAACAGTGCATATATGCAGGCACTATAAGAATGTACCCAGACATTCACAGGTCAGACGGGCTGGGTCCAGCCCCACCCCCCACAAGTGTACAGACCATGTACCTTCGTAATGTAGAATAACTGGCCTGAAACCCAAGTGCTCATACCTGTAATAATACACATTTTGAATAACAGACACTGAGCCCTCACTCAGCAGTTCCAGACTTAGTAGGATGTATGCTACCTGTCCTGGCACCACAGTATCCTTGGCATGTATGGAGACTCTCCCTCCTGTCATAGTTAGTTCTGTGTTTTGGGGCTGTCATGCATGGTATGAGGTGTGACCTTGTAGTGCTAGTGTGCTCTTGTGAGTCTTGAACCTGTTGTGTATTACTGCACAGATATCAACATCCTCAAACATCCTCATTGCAGAGTCGAGTGTGGACAGCATGCAACTCGCAGTTGACATGACCATCATTGAGTATCAATATGTACATTTTCGTATCCCCTGTGCTACCTATGTAGGTGGCCATCTCTTGACAACCTCACCACCAGTATGCAAAGATGTGCAGACAGTACACTATGGTAATTACTATGGGTGTACAAAACAATACAATGACATTCATACTGTAACTGCATCAGGCATGCTGGGATATACCCACAATGATATCATTACACTGTACTGTTGTCAACATTATACTATTACTACACTTCTATGTAGTCACCCTGTGCATCAGCACCATGTTAACTTGTTCCTGCACCGATGTTACAGATTGCAGGAGGTGGCACAGTTTCATCATATGCACAGGGTGTGTACTTGGTATGCCTGAGTCTGCCACTGATATAACCAATTGACATGTCTGTGTGTGTGTGTGTGTGTGTGTGTGTGTGTTGGTGTGGGACAGCAGTACAAGATGGGGCAATGTTGATGCAGTGTGTGCGTGTATGCGGTAGCCCTAGGTGTTATCAATTTGCATGTGTGTATGCATGCACACAGTCCCACCTCATGGCTGCCATATACAGGTGTTTGTGGACAGCCACAGACTGTACCTGCCAGGTCATATAGATCACTGTCTCTGGCCACGGACACGGTACCTGTGCCTGGCAGGGGTGCTACGGACCATATCAGGTACTAAGCCAGACTGGGTACTGTCATCAGAAGCAGGTGGTTGGTGACTGGAGACAGGTCCCTGTTGGGACTGTCCAGAGCCACGTGCCCGTGGTCTCCTGGGGCGGTCTGATGACAGCACAGACCCAGCATTGCTGGGGCTGCTGCTGGCACTATGGGAGTGGCCGCGGACCTGTTGTCGTCCGCGACGGCTGCCAGCTGCTGCTGTTCCTGGCATACGGCCACGTCGATGCCTCAACCATCCACCATTGCCCTGGATCATGGACATGTAGTTGTGGAACAGATCTAATGTGTCCCCCCAATGCCTATCAATGACCTCGGTGAAGTTACGGATGGCAGCCGCAACATCACGCATACTGTCATTCATAGCTGTGCGACATGCTCTCAGTTCCCTCAGACCCTGTCTTGTGTACCGTTCCATACATGACTGTGCCTGCATTACAGCCAGAAACATAGCTGAGGTTGAAAGACCTCTGTGGGCATGTCTGACAGGGGCGGTACGCCTACGGATGCTCCCACGAGAACCCCTGGATGTCTGCCTGTGTGGTACCATGTCAGGACCCTGGTCACGGCTGCTGTGTGGGGATGCATGTGCCACCTATACCACATTACCCTGGTCAATGCCCACTGTATCCTGTCCATCACCTAGGGACATTGGTGACAAAGGATGTATTAGCAGGATGACTGTGTGTATTGATGGGGTCGACAGCTGTGTACTGTCAATTGGCTGACCAATGATGGACCCTGGCACACCTCCCTGTGCCATTACACAGGTATCGTCATTATCACTATCCACAGCAGCTGATTCAGGTTCACTGCTGCACAACACCAGAGCAGCACCAGAACCTGTGGGAGTAAGACAGGAAACACAGTTTACAATGTGTACACAATGTCACCACTGATACACACATGCACACAGGGCACATGCACACATGCACACATGCACACAGGGCACATGCACACATGCACACATGCACACAGGGCACATGCACACATGCACACATGCACACATGCACACAGGGCACATGCACACATGCACACATGCACACATGCACATGTGCACACTCCTCAGTATATGAGATATCAACACACAGACACAAGCACACCTGCAATCAAACACATAGCACTACTGCTTCAGCCTATTATTACTATTAGTATCAAGAGTATTGAAGGTATTGTTATTACACAATCACCAGCATGGATAGGCTGCCTTGCTGTTACACCAGAGGGACCTGCAGAAATGAGACATTTATTGTCAGTGGGCACAACTGTCCCATTGATACTGTGAGTATGATACAGTTCAGTAGTGCAACAGTTAGCTTCCACAGGTCTACTGCTGATATTCAGAATATAACTTTTGCACAATAATTACCAAGATTACAGCTACAAACAGAGGACACACCTCACACATGCATAAACTAACAGTGTACAGAACAGTCAACTATACACATGGCATGTTACCTGCATGCTCCGTGTCCTGCTGCTGGGTGGCTCCAGCCTCCATCATTACGCATGTATGTTGCTGTTGGGCTGGAGCCACAACACTTAGGAGTAGTCCCTCCAGTCTGGTGAGGGGGGATGTCTAGCTACCCCACCATCTGTGGCAAGCTGCTGCCTGTGGATATCCGATGCACGCTGACGGACATTTCTAATTAAATCACTGTAGTGATGGCGTACCTGCTCATATGTCCGGTTATGTGTGCCTATGTCATTTACCCGACGGACCAGGTCTTGCCACAGTGCAGCCCTCTCCTACTGGTTCTGGCTGGTGCGGGAAAAGAGTATTGCGAAATCCCACACCAGGCTCTGGTGTATCTCTTCTTCCTCCACAGTGGAGTACACAGGGTTTCGCTGGTGAACCATAGCCCTGAAAAGGAGAAGGAAAATATGTCAGCAATATATGTCAGCAAACTATGGCACACATAATACACATAATACTCGACTGTAGTGATATAACTTAACCCCCATATATAGCATCTGTCTGTCTATTGGGGGATACACATGTAAATGACCAGATATCAGTGCTCAGCCGACAACTGTGCAACAGTACCTGGCACACTCCATACGACAGACTAGTATACTGTAGCAGTCAGCACATTGGTTCAGGTCCAATGCACAACCTCACACTGGGGGTTTGTATCAAGGTACTATATGGGGAACATTATCAACCCATGCACTGCATGCAATGCACATTACATATTTCACTGGTAATGCACACTACTCTTACTTGCCATAACCCTACCTACACCACAGTCACATACAGGGTAACACAGCACAACATATGGCAATGTAGTATGTGTTGATCGCAATACCTCACACATCTGTCTCTGGCCTCACACCAAGGACACACACTACCATGACAGACAGACAGTCATGGTGAGCAATCACACCAGTAGATAATATGCACCCAGTCACTGGCACACTCATTCCACCTCACATATTTGGTTTGCAATGGGTTCATGGGTGTGCATTGTGTCTGAGGTAGGTAGTATGCTATTGGCCCTGGGCCTACAGCAGCATACTGTTATGCTACCCTGCCTCTTGTGACACATGTGATATGATCATACCTGCTCCTGTCAAACAATTACACAGGGTGACTCATATGGCATATTACCTATCTGCATAACATTCAGCAGGGGTATGTCTGACATCTACTCATGGGGAGCCTTGCTTCTTAATTCTGTGTGGTTTACTCCAGGGTATGTCGTATCTGTGGGTAGGGACCTGTACCTCCACCATGTGCTCTATACTGCAGTGACAAGGACGACAGACATAGGTAATTTGGGTTGTGGATATTGGAGTTGTTACCATGGTTGTTGGACAACTGTCATGGGTGTGACCTAACTATGTATATCCAGCAGTGGTAACCTCTATGTAGGTAGTCTGGGTGCGTTCTGTGGTCTTGTCAGTCACTCTGCATAGGTAATGTGTTTGAGTGCATTGACACAGTTACTTACATATGTCTATGTCCTTCTTCATATCTGTAGCTGTCATGGGAGGTACATACCGTGTAGGACATTGTGGGGTGTAGAGGGGTACAGTGACCTACATGTCCATAGCTGAGACACCATGTCTGCTGACACATTCCATGTACAGGTATTACAGGACTAGTGTGCCACTGTGTATATCAATGGGGAGCCTATTGTACACTTGTTGCCCCTGTTCCCCCCTAACACATGCAGTGGTGGGCAGGCATGCACATATATGGTGGTTACTGGTGTCAGTGTTTTGGAATGGAATGGGGTATGGTACTCCAGTATCCACACTGGTGTTCACTCCATGCCTTTGTCACCAGGCACCTGTTGCAATACATCTGCACACATGTGCCTCACTCAGTATATATATATATATATATATATATATATATATATATATATATATATATATATATATATACATATATATATATATATATATGTATATATATATATATATATATATATATATATATATATATATGTATGTATATATATATAGATATATATATATATCTATATATATATATATGTATATATATATATATATATATATATATATATATATATATATATATATATATATATATATATATATAGATATAGATATATACATATAGATGTGGGGAGAGAGAGAGAGAGAGAGAGAGACAGAGGGAGAGAGAGAGTGAGAGGGGGTGGGACAGAGAGAGAGAGATAGTCATATACAGACATATCTGTTGTCAGTCAGATCTGTCTGTATATGTATATGTATCTACATATATCTATATATGTATGTGTGTATTACATATATCTGTACGTACATATTCTATCAATCTCGATGTAATACACACATACATATATAGATATATGTAATACACACATACATATATAGATATATGTGTGTATTACATATATCTGTACGTACATATTCTATCAATCTCGATGTCTGTGCAGTAAGTGAAACCTGGTTCAAGGCTCCTGAGAGCACACCAGTGGTACCAGGCTATACCTCATATCATGCTTTTTGGCCCCAAAACACGGGCCAAAACAAAAAGGGAGGGGGAGTGTCCATATTCATCAAGGACACCCACACCTCCAGGTTAGTGGCAACACATGAAGCATCAGAGACCATCCAGGTGCAAATAACCGTAGGCAAAACTGCTATACAACTGGTAGCATGTTACAGACCACCCTCCCAATCTCAGGAACCTCAGTCAGCCTTCCTGAAGACATTGGAGGATATGAATGCCCCACCAAACACCATCATATTGGGAGACTTCAACTACCCTAACATACACTGGGTACATTATTCTAGCCCAAACACCCTAGCCCAAAGGTTCCCGGAATTCATAAATTCAAATGCAATGGAACAGCTAGTCACCTCTCCCACAAGGGGAGATAATTTACTAGACCTGATCATCACAAACATGGGGACAATGTGCTACACACCGGAAGTATACCTCTCACTAGTCACATCTGACCACAAACTAATCACCCTGGATATACATATCCCACCTCCACCCACAACACAAAAGACTACAGTGAGAAACCTCTCAAAAGCTGACTTTACACTTCTTAAAACTGAGTTGGTATCCTTTAAGCCCACTGGGCCAGTGGAAACCACATCCCACAATGCAGACTCCTTCACAAATGCTTTCTATGGACATCTCCAAGAATGCATGGATTATGCAATCCCAAATAAAACCAAGACCCTCTCCACCAAGGACAGACGTCCTGTCTGGTGGACCCCAGACATGAACAAATTGTATAACAGCAGAAGGAAACTACTGCACGACAGAGCAGAATCCCATAAAGATAAGGCATCTCTGATCAGCACTAGTAGAAAGCTACGTTCTCTCATACAAACATGCAAGGCCAACTTTGAGAGGAAAATCACTATGGACACTACAGATAACCACAAGGCCTTCTTCTGCTATGTTAGAAACCTGGGCGGAAACCCTCAGATATGTTCAGTTAGTTCACAGTGACAAAAACTACACTGAACACACAGATATTGCCAACATTCTGGCACACAGGTTCAGTGCAAATTTCTCCCCTCCCTCACCCCCAAAAGAGGAATTACTTATCCCAGGTGAATGTAACCTCCCTGTCATCTCAGATGTCCAGCTGAGAACCACCCTCAGCAAAGCTATAAACACAGCATCAATGGGACCCGACGGTATCCCGGGTTGCGTGCTACGTGAACTCCAAGAGGAGCTAAACCCGCACATAAAATGCTATTTAACCATAGCCTTACTACAGCATATGTACCTGAACACTGGCATACAGCAACAGTAGTCCCACTCCACAAAGGAGGCACCTCTACAGACCCTGGTAACTACCGCCCCAGAAGCTTAACCAGCCTGGTCTGCAAAGCTATGGAAAGACTCATTATGGAACTCATACACAGAGACATTGGGGACTTACAGACACTTGATTCCACCCAGTTCGGCTTTGTAAAGGGAAGATCCTGCCTTTTGAACATGGTTGACCTTTTCAAAACAGTCACTAGAGCCATTGATGAGGGCACAGCAGTCCATACAGCCTACCTAGTCTTGGCTAAAGCTTTCGAAACAATACCCCACTCTGGCATCATAGACAAGCTCAACAGCTTAAATGTAAATCCATATGTCACAAGATGGGTTGCAAACCGGCTAAAGGATAGAAACCATAAAGTCAAAATTGCTGGTGCCATGTCAGACTCAGAGCCAGTCACAAGTGGTGTCCCACAGGGCTCTGTCCTGGGACCCCTCAAGTTCGGCATTTATTTCTCAGATGTGGAAGCAAACATGGGAGGTTAGTGGCTGACAAAGTTCAAAGATGACTGCATACTAGGCGCCATAGTCAATACACCAGCTGACACATACATCCTACAGAAAGGCCTCACTGAAACGGACAACTGGTGCCAGAGTCATGGCCTTAAACTGAATGCCAAATAATGTATAGTCATCCCCTTTGGGAAAAACAAAGTACCCACATATTATCACATAGACAGTAACCCACTGAGTACAGACAAAGTAATCAGAGACCTGGGGACAGAAATCAATACTGACCTCTCATTTGACACCCACGTTGCCAAAGTGGTTGGATAGACTTCCTACCTTGCCCACCTTATCATGAAGGGATTCACATCCAGATCAAAGGAGGCCATTGTACCCCTATACTCCTCACTTATCAGGCCCATGAATGTGTACTATGCCCCATTTGGTATGTACCTCATCTGGCACTTGCAACAGCTAGGGAGACCCCATAAGTACCTCACCAAGAGGATCAAGGGTCTCCAACAAATGTCATATGCTGCCAGACTAAAGAAAATCCAGCTCTATTCCGTAGCATACCGCCTACTTAGAGGTGATCTGTGCCTGACGTACAAGGCCATGTCCAATCAGGAATTGATGGACATGTTCCACCTCGTAAAATCCAAATCCATCAGAACCACAAGAGCTACAGATTTAAACCTCAGCACAAATATGAATAGGACATGCTGTAGGGACAGATTCATAACTCAGAGGCTTCCCATACTCTGGAACAGAATCCCAGTTCATGTTAGGCAGAGCCCCTCACTGACTCTCTTCATGTGAATTCTTGATGAGTGAATGGGAGATCATAGGTTTACACCAGGGGTCATCTCTGTGTCACTACTAGACATAGGCACAGTACACTAATGCTATTATGTAAGAGGGTCTTCACTGTGTCACTACTACACAGAGGCACAGTTTTCTAAATCTATTCTGTACACTGTCTGTAGATAGCCTAGTACTAAACTATGACACTGTGAAACTATATATGTCTATGTATTTCTACAGCCCTCTCTATCTATGTATACATATATGCATATTATATATATATATATATATATATATATATATATATTATATATATATATATATATATATATATATATATATATATATATATATATATATATATATACTCCTTTTTAGTTCCACATATGTATACACACAGTAACGTACTGATGAACATCCATTACTGTACAACCTACTTGTACATTGCACTACGACCTACATTGCTATGTGCACATAGCTACCTTCACATACGTATGTATGTAGAGCCTTCAGTGACAGTTGCAGTATGTCCCCGGCCCTATGCACATCTTCATATACATAGATACAGACCAATAACACATATGGAGGGTTCACAGTATGTAGACTATTATATTAGTACTTTGCATTACCTGTGTTTGTTGCAGCTGTTTGCGTAGGCTTTCAGTTACTTGGCCTGCTGTCAACTTGTTTGTTTTGTTGTCACTTTTTTTTTAATTTTTTTATTTCTTTATTTCTCTTTCTCTCTTTCTCTTTCTCTTTCTGTTTCTCTTTCTCTCTCTCTCTCTCTCTCTGTCTCTACCTCCAGAGGGTGCAATGAAAGTATTGCATGTGTGGACTGGGGGTACAGGATGCTTTTGTAAGTATCTGCACATGTCCATGTGATGGCCTCTGCACCAATTGTTAGCCAGCATTTACTAATTGCATGCAGCCTGTTGTGTAGTGATTGCAGTTATCACTGTGATTTCAGGACAGTGCTATAAAAAGGTCTGTTAGGTAAGAGTAGCCCTTTCAGATTATCATGGTGGGGACCATGCTGGTTTGCTGTGGACACTATTCTGTGAGTGTAAGGGTTGGTATATCTCTCATATTTCAGGCTGTGTTGTAGACACTGCAATGCATGTTGTACTGTAAGCTGAGTATTCCTTCCTCCAGTTTCCTCTTCTCCGTGTGTATGTAAACTGACACCTATGACTAGTAATACTGTGTATATGTGTGTGTGTGCTTTCCTGTGGGAATTGTGGTGTACCTGGTATATAGCAGTGGCTCTTGCAATCTATTGCTATGGCTTCAATATTTGCCGTTTACATTCACTCCTTGTATGCCTGCTAGGTGTCTTTCCTGTAATGTGTTGCTATGGCTTTCCTATTTTCCATTTACATTCACAGCTTCTAATGCTTGCTATATCTGTTTGGGCAGCAATTCCCTATGTGTTTGTTGTGGTAGGGTGTTACTGCATGCAGTGTGGTCTGGCCATGGTGTGGGCCTTGACACTTACAAGGGTATTTGATCATGCTGCTGAGCAGGCCTCAGATACTCTCAGGTGCATCTTTTATCAGCCTCATGGAATGGTACATATCAGTGGGATACTCCAATGAAATATTCTGATATTCTGCAGTTGTGACTGTGGGTTATTTCGAGCATATGTATTACTACACCATTTGTGATGTGCAAGTGGTGCATACTTTCAGTAATTTATAGTTACCATTGCATGTGTAGTAGCACCTTTATGCCTACTGTTAGTACATTTCACAGGGTGTCAGTGGGGCACAGTTGACATTTGTTTTCACATCAGGGACATCCCTGTAACTCAGTCACAGTTGCTATGTCTGGGCTCTTAACTATTCAACTATGGCAGTGTTTATCCTGCTCTGAGTATGTGTGTGGCTTACCAGATGCTACTGTGACATTATTACCTACTAGCTACCAACTAGCATGGCTGTTTCTCTTCACACAGTACTATTTTACAAATCCACTAGATTTGACAGTAAATATACATGACATGCTTTGTGTACTAGACATGCTATATTCCCTTTACATTAATTCCTACTATTTCATAATATATTTCTTTCAGCACAATGTTCTTGTATAGCAGTCATGGCTTAGTGGTAAGTCATGCAGACTAGTGTTTCCTGGGTTCAAGACTGACAGAGATATTTTATTTTGCTGCTGAGAAAACTACAGGCCTTGTCATTCAGAGTGACTAAGGCACTTTTAAGCAGTTGTAAGCGGGTTAGCGCTGGTTTGCATGGAGGTCACGCATGCGCATTGCTGCTTAGCTTCCCACACACATGCTTAGCTAAGCGCACAGAAGCACACTCCTGCTTACTACTGCTTAAAAGTGCTTACTCTTGCGCACACCCGCGCTATTTTCTTTTAAAGAAAAGAAAATGGGGAGATAGGAAAGTGGTGAAAAAGGGGGCACAAAGAGGGTAGGACAGTAGGAAAACAAGCTCGGGTTTTGCAGGAGGGATGTAGGAAAGGCCCATAGCTGCCCATTTCTTCATCAGCAACAGCTGTGCATATGTTTGTAATTTGATGTGAAATTTGAAACCTTCCACCCCTGAGAGAGGTGTGAGGACAACAATATTTGTTGTACAGCCAATTGTAATTGCCAGTTTAGATGTCCAGCAGACATGTGTGCAAAATGGGCAGCTATGTATGGGGCGTAATTTTTTTGTGGGTACAGAGAGCCCTTTTTTTTTTTCAGGTGAGAGTGGTATGTCAGATACAGGAAGTCGGTATAGCTGGGGAGGTAGGTAGGGGAGGTTAACAGACAAGACAAACAAGACGCATACAGGGGTGGTGTATGACACATGTGGGGGGGATACACAATTGACGGGGATGGATGTTTGGATATCTTGAGCCCATGAGCCCACAGATGGCAACATTGGAACTGAGATCCCCACCCATGGGCAGTTGCCACTGTGCCTTCACTGCCCAGGACGGGGATGTGCTGGGGGCTGTGTAGGCCGGGCAGCAGGCACGCCCGTGAGTTGTGCCACCCGTGCCTCAAGCTGGCGTAGGGGCCCAAACACAGCATTCCTGATCTCCCTACGCACCACAGTCCGGACACTACGGAGGGTGAGTGGATGTTCTCCTCCGGCCACGCTTGCAGAGGGGGGACAAGCCCCATCCCCTGCAGCGCTTCCACCTAGAGGTGGCACAGGGCCACCGGAGGAGGGTCCGGCCTGGGCACTACTGCCAGGTGCACTCGCCTGCTGAGGTGGGAGAGGAGGGTTCGCTGGAACCCACCTTCCCTGTCATCCTATGTTTTGCATTATTTTATGACAGTTTGGGTTAGTAACGTACAATACCATTCACAATTAGTTGTAACAGCATGCATTAGTATTCCCATTAACCAAACACCCATAAATTCAAGCCATTGAACATCAAGCATAACACATGCATAATTTGAACAACAATACACAATCCAACAACATGCAGGGTTGATTGATGGCAACAGGCCATCAGGTTTGGATGTATGAACAGGGCACATGCATCAACGTACATGCAAATATGTATGAACCAACAGGACAAATGTCCAGGGGAGTTAATTGTGAATACACATACCCATTTCATGTGGAATGGATTATTTGTGGTTATAGGGTAGGGTGAAGAAATATTTCATTAACAACTTCAAATACCTATACATATGCTGTACATTTCTACTAGCTGCAGATATATACACACTACAGGTGTGACTACAGTTTCCTATGTGTAAACTTATGCATGTTGGTGATAGGAATGTTACTGCTCCATTAATATACATTTCATTTTTATTCATACACATTCATATCTGGCTCTGTTCAGCTACAGCATCCTGCTACATTTGCTTTATATGGCTCTAGACAACTGTGGATGTTTGGTATTTCATACAACCATACTATCTGCATATTGCAAACTGACAGCAACATATCCAAATTGTGGGACACACATTCCAGCTTCAGTACTTTATTCCACACATTTTGCTGTTTGGTTGTGTCTGTCACATTCATTTCATTCTGTACTGACTGCAGTATACTTTATTCAAGAGTTATTACAACTTTATTGGTGGATTCATACCTCTTTCTCACACTCTCACTTGTTTTATTTTTACAATTCAGGATGGTACTTAATTCTAGGCTTTATTGACATGTTTTACTTGGTTAAAACAATCCTTTCCAACAGTCTCACTTGTGTCATGTTTCAGAATTTAAATGGGGATATATTTCACACATGTGTTTTACTCAGCTTGTGTAGCTGTAATTTTCAGCCTGCTGCTGGTTATGTACTATTATATTACAGGTGTAACATCTTTATTTCAGACTTGTTTCATTTTTATTTTTGGATTACAAGCTGCATCACACTTATGTAATCACACAGTACTAGCAGAATCTCTCTTACACTGTTACTTGCACTTTATATTAATAGGTGACTACACTGCACTCTTTTGCAAGCTGTCATACTTATATTTTTTAACAGTTACAGGGAGAGATTTACTAACCTGCCTGGTGGCGCAACCGCACAAGCCTATCGGCATAGGCTCAATGATTCGCGGAACGGACACCTGCAGCTGCAATATAAATGAAGTAATATTGGAATACACATCTCCATTATATCAGCTAGGTTAACTTTCTACATAAATAATTACATGTAACTTACTCAGTAGTGGGGCGTTGGGCATTTGCCGGGCCTCCTGGATCCAACGGTTCAGTTGGTCCTGCTTCCGTCTCTTCAGGTCCGCATGGTGGTGACGGACCTGTTCACCAGTCCTTGGTATTCCTGTGGCACTGGTGAGATCATGTGCCAACCGGTCCCATGCCTCAGCCTTGTATGCTCCCCACAGGACCTGGTCCTGCATGAGTTGGGCCTCATGATCGTGGATGAGGAGCCAAACCATATATTTGGACTCCTCAATGCCCCACCTCTGTGCTTGGAAGCAACTACCCTCTCCTACACCTGCCATCCTGACTGCAAATCGGTTCCACAATCAGTTATGCTGCGTATTCCCACCTATGGGGCTTATATATGCCGTTTTTCCTGCACTTATCTGTGATTGGCCATTTTGGAAATGTATCATCTTCACAAAATCTGCTTTGTCATGCTTCTCTTTCCATTCATTCCTATATATATATATATATATATATATGCTATTACTGCATTTCTAAGAGCAACTGTCATGGCTTAGTGGTTCAGTACTTTGACTATGGTGCATGGTATCCTGAGTTCGAGCCTGGCCATTGCCTTTTATATTTTATGACTGTCTACACAGGCTAGGAGGTGTGTCTGTGTAAAGGCAGTTTTGATACAGCTTGCTCAACGTTGCCTGCCGGTTAGCTTGTTGGCGTGGTGTGCAGCTCCGCGCAAATGGGTCACGCTGGTTTATGCGTTTGGCTGTCAGCACACATATTACACTCAGCTCAGCTACGGGCACACATTAAGGTCAGCACAACAATCAGTGCTATCAGTGCCCGCTCAACCCCAGGCACTCATTTTACACCTGTTAAACCACTGCTCACCTACGGGCAGATATACTCAGCTTGTTAGAGTGTAGCTCAGCTATAGGCACTTCTGACATTTGTTTTTTTTTTATTATCACACATTTCTTCATAATACATGGCCCATTTCATTACATTTTACATAAAAATAATTTTATATATGTACATATATGTCAGGGAATTGTTTCGTGCTTATTTCACTAAAAATAAAAATTGATGTTGTGGGGGCTTGAACCATGACTGCCTCCTCTTCAGCCAATGTCTCTACCGCTATGCTATTGCTTCTTGGCTTACTTTGCATATTTAGATCTTATATGCTTTTCCACTGACTGCTAACTGTGGCTAAGTGACGGGCACGCCAGTGCAAACGAGCGCAGTCACAGGCAAACAACTTTAAAACTTATATAAAAAATATAACATGTTCATTTTTACATTTTATGTTTATAGTCTGTGGGGGCATGTGTTGTGTTGTGTCTATTGACATTTACAGGGACTCTGTCATGGGGGCTTACTTTCAGGACTGTTACTCTTCTGGGGGCATGTCCATTTGCAGGGCTCGCCCTACGGACACACCCCCTACTTTCTTACACGGACCGTGTTAGCCTTGGGTGTGAGTCAGCATGCCCTCATGAATATGCATGGCATGCTGACGTCACACCGTTTAACTGCAGCCTCCGTGTAAGCCTTGTAACTCTTACACGGAGACTGTGTGAATCCTGCCCAATATCTTAATACAGACAGAGACATAAAAAAAATTAATTCATAAAACAGTACATCATATGTGTCATTAAAGTCACAGGTTTAACTCTTATGTTATAAAGAACAAACAAGTAAACTTATAAAATCAGATCAGTTAAATCTGGTAATAAATGTGTCTATGTAATCAGTTTAAGACTGTATATATTTCATACAGAAATGGCAGTTTACCAAGCATATCAGATCAGATTACAACAGCAAGCTAAATTAAAGGCAGTACTGTATGCCATATGCAGTGTGGTAAAGGTCAATTTAATGCATTTACAGTTTACTATTTATCCAAGAAAACTGTAGACAGTAATGGTCATTTTTTGCAGCATTCAGTAGTACTGAAAAGTTAAATGACATCAGCTAAAGAAATGGTTATGTGAGACAGTGGGTGAATTTTCACTCACAGAACAGTATGTTAAAATCTAAGGGTCACGAGAGAAAATGTAAAAAGTTCAACAGTTAAAATTAATTTTATATAGGTGCAGAAATGCACAGTGTTACATTACTACTTTAGTTTCATTTGAGGTTATCAGTTTGCTTACAGACTTGCAAGAGTTTATTAGCAGCAAATGTTTATTTCATGCAGAAACATGTAAATAAGGTCAGCACAACAATCAGTGCTATCAGTTTATAATTGTTAAACATGCAAATGTTATTTTAAGGTCCTGATACTAAAGACAGTCAAGAACTTTAGCCACCCAGCCTTGCACAACAGAAGAAAAGGAGAGGTTTAAAATGCCTAACTATAAAAAGGACACTTTGGCATTAAAGCAGGCCTTCCAGTACCCCATCAGTGACTGAAACAATGCAGAGTAAAATTTGGCAAGAGCTGTGGTGCCGAAGTTGCCTGTCTATGTGTTTCAGTTATTTCTTCAATGATTGTTTAAAGTTAAAATGTATGAGTTAAAGCACGCATGTATGTTTTCAGACAATTATTAACAGTACTAGGTTTCAGTTTATCAGTTAAAGCAAGTATGTATGCTTCAGACTGTTATATAATAGTACTAGTTTCAGTTTATGTTTTTATCTATGTTCAGGCAATACTGACAAAAATATATTAATAGTTTAGTCTCCAGAATATAACAATAACAGATTTCAGTTTATCTGTGTTCAGGTAACACTGCCAAAATGTTCTTGCGTTTTTAGACGATTGTACAACAGTACTAGTTTTCAGTTTATCTATGTTCTGACAATACTGACAGAAAAACAGATTTCAGTTTATTTTTTATCCGTGTTCAAGTAACACTGTCAAAATGTTCTCATGTTTTCAGACAATTGAATGACAGTATTAGATTTCAGTTTATCTATGTTCAGAAAATACTGACAGCAAAAGGTACTAATAGTTTGGTTTTCAAAATATAACATGTTCAGTACCAGTTTTCAGTTATGCTTTTATCTGTGTTCAGTTAACACTGGCAAAAGGTATTCTTTTAGTATTAGTTTAGTTACTTTCCATGATATACACAGCAATTTTAAATGTTCAGTATAAATATGTATCATATTTCAATCAAGATTCAGAATATGACATTCATACTCAGTTATGTGTTCAGTATAGTATATCTCAGTCAACTCTCAGAATATAAAAATAATACTCAGTTACTTCACATTATTCAGGCATTAGTTTTAAGGGTAAAGTAACAGAATTACATTATTTAGTCAATAGTTAAGGGTAAAGTGACAGACTTATTTGTAACAGGCTTATTATATCATACATTTCTACATCATCCTTTACATTATTCAGTCATTAGTTAAGGGTAGAGTTGTTGTTGTTGTCTTTCGGCTTTTCCCTGTTAGGGATCGCCACAGCGAAACTCTGGTCCGCTAATGATTGGCAGTAGATTTTCACGAACACTGAGGTGCCAGCTTGATGTCCAACCTTCAATGAAGGCATGCCCATTTACGCATGTCTTTCGAATGCGAGTGACAGAATTATTTATTACAGGCTTATTAAGATAACTTATCTAAATAGTAGGTAGTAATAGTAATTCAGTATACTCAAGGCATAACTGGGCAGGCTTAATTTGTTAATTAATTAACAGATTACAGTACACTTTACATAATTATTCTACATTAGTAAGAAAGTTAAAAAAAGACAGTAACAGGCAATGCAAAGGTATAAACATTAAATAGAGAAAGCATAGGTTTTAGCAAACTATTATAGTTCATAAATATTCATAAAATATTTCAGACACAAATTTAGGAGGCAGACATCTATTACAGCACATAAAAGTTAAAAAGTAGTATTATTAGCAAATCTAAATGAAAATTTATAGACACAAGTTAATACAGTATACGGTAATTATGCTTCATGACCAGTTATAGTTATCTTTTTAGTGATGATTTCAATTAGTCTTCAGAAAATAGCCATCGTGCTTGATAGGTTATACAATAAAAATAAACATTACAATGTTTAAAGATTTAAATCTGTCAACAACAGGAAAAGATTTCATTTGCTATAAGAGAGAGACATCATGGTACACTAAGGCGCCAGTTCATAACGTAAAAAACATAGGCAATAAACAATGTAATTGTACCATTACAGCATACAGAGAGATAGAAGAAAAATAAGCAGGGTTAACAGTTCGTACTCTGTCTAACTTGAAGATTCAAAAAGACAGGTTAAGAATAAGTACACTCATTTTCAGAATAATGTACAGGTTTTGCATATATCAATCATACATCAGAACTTACACTTAAAGACTCTAAAGACTATGACTCTAGGTAATATGAAAATTAAATCATAAAGTTAACATAATTTATGCCTAGTGGTCAAAATTAAAATTGCAAGTTTATTCACCAGATAAAGAAAAACAGTTGCCTAGTTATAATTAAATTATAAGGTAAAAAGACGTCAATCCAAACAGACCATGAATGCTCAAGTGACACCTAGGGGTCAAAATTAAAATTGCAGGTTTATTTACCAAATTAAAAAAATATATTTTCAAATTATGAATCAGGTAACATAAAGTTGTATACAGTAGTTAGCAATACAGATGTAAGGCAACTTCAAAAGTAGGTCCCTGTAGACTTTCATCAGGGACCTCAGGGGCAACTGTTAGATTAGGGCCTTCCATTTTAAAGTAGTTATTAGGCATTATGCAGACGAAAAAAATATGCAGTATCAGCCAATTTTAGAAAAGACAGTTAAGCAGAAGGAAAGAATAACCTTGCTGGTCGAGCATGAGAGATAACAGCTCCCAAGGGAAGGCTACAGACTACTCTTTTTCTGTTCTCTTTCTCAAGGGAAGAATCAAGAAAATGTTAGATAACAAGACAGCTAGGCACCTGCAAAACAAAACAAGACCTAATAACCAAGGCTAAGAAAGTGTGTAAAGCATTACAGGACTTTGGTATTATTAAATATACTTCACATACAGTTTAGGAAGTCAGTTAGTTCATTTGGCCTGACATTACAGAGAAGATTAAGCTACAATACAGAGGCTTGAGCCTGAGTACAGAAGAAAGGTCAAATAAAGACTATATCAGTTTACATTGTTCAGGACAATCAGAATATGATGTGCAGTAATTTTGGATATATTTAGCAGCACTGTTACTACAAACCAGCATCCCAGCATTTCTACAGATTGTTATTCTTTATCAGCATTGTTAATGAAGACAGTATTTAGATATTGTGAACATCTAATAAAGCCTTATTAAATAAACTGCAGTGTTTGAAGAATTCATTCTAAAATGTACTCAAGACTTGGCCCATAAAGGAGAGACTAGCACCTGTTTAGCACGAATTTGGGTTATTAACAAATAAAGATGTTCATTTGAGTCTCATTTCAGTTGTTTCCTGTTGATTCCAGTATACTATAGTCTTATCAAGTCTTACAGTTTGGATTCAATGCAAAAAAGTCTTAAGTACATTGAGGGAAAACCATAACTGCAGTGAAACAATTATAACCTGGTTTACACCAATAAAAATTACAAAAAATGAAGTGAACTTTCCCTTATTGCTTCTCATATTATGCAGCCTAAATTAAACAATTAATATCAAAAACCATTAGAAAATGGGTGAGTTGTACATCATTACTCTGATTGGAGAATAAATGTTCTCCAGTAAGGTGTTAATGTACATGTAATGTCCACTGGAAAATAAGTCCACCAGTTCATGACAGCATATTAAGCTGCTTTGGAGTCCAGATTATAATGAAGTAACAGCTACCATTATTTTACGCTTGCTAAACAATGTTTTTGCTTTTTAGCAAGTATAAAAATCAAAAGAAAAAAAAATAGAAAATAGTATGTCTATATGTGTGTGTGTGTGTGTGTGTGTGTGTGTGTGTGTGTGTGTGTGTGTGTGTGTGTGTGTGTGTGTGTGTGCATGTGTCTGTATCTGCATGAGTATATCAGTGCATAAAAATGAGAGTGAAATTGATTTTGCCATTATTTTATTTTCACTAAGCATCACTTTTGCAGTTTAACGAGTGTAAAATTAAAAGAAAATGAATAAATAAAAAAAACAGAAAACTGTGTGTGTGTGTGTGTGCATGTGTGTGTGTGTGTGTGTGTGTGTGTGTGTGTGTGTGTGTGTGTGTGTGGACACGTGTGTGTGTGTGTGTGTGTGTGTGTGTGTGTGTGTGTGTGCGTGTGCGTGTGTGTGTGCGCGCATGCACACTCGTGCATTTGTGCGTGTGTGTGCGTATATGTGTGCGTGTGCACGCATGTGTATTTATGTTTTTGTCTGCATGTGTTATTTGCATGGACATTTGCAGGCATGAAATTGGAAGTGATTGTGAGTGTGTGTGTGTGTGTGTGTGTGTGTGTGTGTGTGTGTGTGTGTGTGTGTGTGTGTGTGTGTCTGTGCATGCACGTGTGCATGCATGTGTGCGTGTGTATGTATGCGTGTGTGTGTGTGTGTGTGTGTGTGTGTGTGTGTGTGTGTGTGTGTGTGTGAGAGGGAGAGATCAATCAAGCAATGGATGCAAGTCATTAAAAATGAAGAGGTATGCATACCTTTCAATCTCTTAGCTGAAGAAATCTAGATAAAGCCTAAAATAATTGGGGGGGGGGGGACAAAGGCTCAAAAATAGACACAGATTTTAACTATTACTCTTATAGAATTAATACGTTGCCACAATAACAGGATTTGTATCGACATGCATTTTCTAAAGGATATGATTTCCATAAAACAACAACAGGAATGCAATATGTTTACATGGAGAGGGAGTATACCAAGAAACACTTTTAGATGTAATAATAATAGTAATTATTATTATAATTATATAGAGGGTTATAATTGGGTCTCCAATGGTAACCACAGCATTGTGTGTTTGAGACATGGATGTCAAGAAATTCACCTACAGAGCGAGGCTGAAGAGATGAATCTTAGCATAATAATAATCATAATGTACATTTGTTAACAAGGTAGACCCACTGGACACAGTTTCTTTTCAGGTTGATACAGGAGTAATATATTTTTTAATAACTTGCTTAAGGTCATACACCAGTCAAATGAGAGTAGAAGTAATCAAACCCTGTACCAAAGGAACTATATCTCATAGCTTTAATAATGTGCATTAACCACCAGTTTGGTAATACCCACATCCATTTTAGAGCACGTGATAATTGATTTCTATCAAGTGAGACCCAAGCATAGCTCTTTGTAATACATAGCTTATCTACCCCATGTAATTCCAGTTACCAAATTAAAAAATGTGCAAAGTGTTTTAACAGCTTTGAAAGACAGTAAAGCACTTAGAAAGTTGCACAGATGGCATGTAAATTTAGTTGGACAAAAAAAGTCAGGGACAGTTTTTAAATAGGGATCTAACTCAGTTACTTACAGATTGATGTCTGTAGAGTTCGGTAGACAGAATATGGGGCAAGATATTCAGGGACAGGTGAGAGTGAAGAAATGTCCCTACCATGAAACCAAACCATAACAGTGCTTAGGGGATTTGTAACAATTGTTACACACCTCCGTTACTGTGGAATCATTTTTTCTATTTTTGGAGCATAATCACATTGCTTCATGTACAATAATAATAATAATAATAATAATAATAATAATAATGACAATAAAAGTAGTTATTATGGTATTCCCTGTTCATAACAAAATCCATAGGACAACTGACCTTAGAAATTACCTTGTCACTATAGACAGCTCTTTTCATTAACATACTCTACGGGCAATGCTCTATCGTATTCACAGCTCTGTAACTGTATAGATTAGCATGCTAAAAAGTTACTGTGTATTTGAACTGTATGTTAATACTAGTCTGTACCAAAATATATATTTATTTTTGATTTATTTATTTAACATTTGTTAACTGGGAAAGTCCAACTAGTCACCCATTTTCAGTCGAGGTCTGGGGATAAAACTCCACAATTCAACATTTAGAATTTAACTCAATAAAATTCAACTCAGCTGATTACAATATTACATCACAGATTGTTGATACATTTTCAGCAACATTATAGCAGATTATAGGATTTTCACATGGTTTGTTAATGCATTTTGAAAAACCTTACAGCAGATTATAGTTTAAAAGCACTTCTAGTTGTTTAGAGATATGCTTAATATTTATCAGAATTTAATACATTGCAATTATATTAATATTATATTATGGATAAGAATAGTGGTTAATGTACTAAGAGTTTTATTAACATGAGAATAAGCTTACTGATTGATCCAGAAGTAGATAAAAATCAGACAGCAACTGAATGTGCCACAAAACAAAAGAAAGGATATAAGGTGAAGGACCAGATGAGAAGGCAATAAATGTGGAAAATGCATAAATATAGTTGCAAGTATAGAAAACTTCTGGAAGAACATCATGTTGATCAGGAATGAATGCAGGAATTGTTAAGGAGAGGTGAATTCAAACCAAGAGACGAAAGTTTAATATTGGTGGCCCAAGATAGTAGGCTACTTACACGCTGGTATGCAAAGTCCATTGAACATGTGGGAGAAACAGACAAATATTGGTTTTGTAAAACTGAATTGGAAACAGTCGCACACCTCATTGTTGGTTGTGACATACTAATGGCAGAAGGACTGTATACTGAAAGGCATAATAATGTGGCAAGACTGTTGCACTGGGGATTGTCCAAACATAATAGTATTGAAGTGGCTGAAAAACACTGGAAACATGACCCACAAAGCATCATAGAACATGATGAAGTTTATATCACATGGGATCACCCTTTAGCAACAGTTCAAAAGATAGAAGCTAGAAAACCAGATATAGTGGCCAATGAAAAGAAGACAAAAGTAGCATTGATCATTGAAATCACCACACCCATTGACTACAGTGTGTTGCATTCAGAGAGACACAAAGTCATAAAATATCAGGATCTGCAGGCAGAAATGACAGCAATGTGGAAGAAAGACACCCAGACAGTTCCACTAGTAGTAGGAGCAACAGATCTTATAAAAAAGAATCTACAATTGTATTTAGGTATGTTACCAATCCATGTAACCCCATATGAATTGCAGAAGGAGTCATTACTGGGCACATTGCGGGTGCTACAAAGAGCACTTTTGGCTGACATCAAAGATTGAAACAATACTAATTTCATGAACTTTAATCATACTTTGACTTAGGAATGGGGTCCATTCCTGTCATGGCATTAGAAACCCAAAAGATTTGGAGAAATTAAAAAAAGATTGAATGTATCAAAATAAATGAATATGCTACTTCATTTTGTATTGTAACCTATACATTTGGCAATGTTATGTAATCTTCTCAATTCCCTGCTCAAATGTCTGCACTAGATCAGGCCACTATCCCATCAACAGATCAAAACAGATGCATAACAAAACTATATATAGTTCTGCTTACACACCTAACATATTAACTTCTTATCAATATGTTTTAATATCTGTGTTGTCTTTTTATGGTCCTTATTGAAAAAGATCCTCAGGGCCAACTCACTAATACAGTAAGTCAATGAACAAATAATACAAGGAAAGCTGGTGGATTCTTTCTAAGGGATATATAATTTTTAATCATCATTGCTTACCATATCAAGTCCTTCCTTTTCAGGCACAGGATAGTGACTGTTTAGCTCACAAAGTTTATAGGGTGCTGTCAGAGGATATCAATGAATGGTGTTACCACAGCAGCACACCACTGCAGAACTTTAAGGTAACTCTTATCATTGAACAGCCACATGCCACAGAACTCTTGCTCTGTTTAACTAGGTGAAATTATTTATTTGTTCTTTAAATGGGTGAGTGGACTGGTCAGCTGCACTTTTCTGCCACGGTCATATATACAGTATAATTCTCTCTCACACACACACACACACACACACACACACACACACACACACACACACACACGCACACACACACTCATATACATGCAGACAGACACACACACATGCACACAAACATGCACACACACACTCATATACATGCAGACAGACACACACACATGCACACAAACATACAAACACACATACACACACAAATATACAAACACACACATGCACGCACACATGCACAGACATAAACATACACACATGCACACGCACACACACACACACACACATACAGTTTGTAGCTAGCATTATACTAGTAGTATATAAAAATGCTTGGGCACTTATGATTGGAATGAATTTAAACCAAATATATTAAAGATTAAAAATATTCCAAATCCCTAAGCTATCGCTTAATGTAATCAGGAAGCAAGAAAGCTAATGCATCATAAAAAACGATGTCCTTAGATTGAATACTTTAACTGTTGTCACGGTAATGGATTTATATTTTACAGTTAGATGCTGTAATAGTGTGTCTTAAAATTCCTGAAGATTGTTTCATTCCTAATAAATTTCAGTAACTGATTTTAGGTGACTGGAGAAATTTTGTGGGTAATCATTTTGTTTTATTTGCATTTTTATTTATTTGCTTTAAGCGTCAAAGTCCAGCTAGATCTTGCACAACTGTTTTCACTGGAGGGTGAGAAGAAAACCTCCTTTTAAATGATGACAAAGATTTACAGAGCAAGTACATAAACAGTTACAACATGTGTAGAACACATTCTAGTTGAGTTAAACTCAGCAAAAATGAAAAATAAGCATGCCACTTTGAATGACAATCTAACCAGTGAGTAGGCAACTTGCTCAGAATTTTACTTTATTCACCAGTAGATGATAATGACCTGGTCTGATAGGTGGTGAAGTAAAATTAAATCTGTGAAGTTTACTATGATAGCCAGTTACCTTGCCCTTTGTAGGCTAATAAGATGATGTATCCTGTGGTTTAATAATTTTGCTTTTGTTTTGGACTATCTGAATCAATTTTATGTTATGAGATAAATGTAATGCTATTACTGAGAGCACAACTCCAGTTTTGGTATCTAAATATCAGTCCAAATTATTCTCTTTGACTTAAGCGTGTGGTAACTCACAACTTTCTATGTAATATTTAGCAATCCTAAATCTGTATTCATCCTGTTTTCTATGTAGTATTTAAATGATACTTTTATCTAGTCAGTTATTCAAGTACAAGTCAGCTTCTGCTGATGCATTATGGTTATTAAGGAGATTAAGAAAGTTCCAACTTGGGAGCTCATGTTTGGATCTTACATGTCCCAACGATACTGATATTTATTTTCTAGCAATGAGTATGAGCTTGGTGCATTAAAGCCTTGTGCTAGAGGTGACAGAGCTCTGCTTGAGGTTCAAACAGAATGGATATAATGGTTTTGGCTACCTTTAGTAGAATATGACCATCTACATGAACTGTAATGTTAAGTCTGGTGAGGTAAAGTTCTAAATCATTAATAAGTAGTGAATGCAGAACACAAAACAACACTCTAGAAACTATTGATCTTGGAGGCTAAATTGCCTAAATTCAAAGAAATGCCCTATTATATAAATAGCTGTGAAACCAGCCCAAACATCACTTCATAGAGCAATGTCACGAGTCACTCCAGTAAAATGATCCACTGCTTCATAGAGCTCTCTTAAGACCAATACAGTATCTCTCTCCAAGATCTTATTGCATGCATTTGAATATACTACTTTCAAGCCTCTAGATGACTAAAAGAGTACTTTAAGCTTTCTTAAATCCTTGTTGAGACTGTGGTACTAGTTAAATGTTTAACATTTTTTGCAATTACAATTCTCTCTTTAGAATGTTCTTTAAAGGCATTTCATTTTACATAAACCTTTAGTCTTGGGATTGTGTGCAGCCTTTGGCAAGGGGACAACTATTATATCACTCACTAGTTAAAGTAATACTGGGTAACTAAACATAAAACACACACACACATGTAAAAGTAGTGAAATGCAAATTGATGCTGATAATCATGCCTGTAATTAACTCAAGTACTAAACTCCAGCCCCAAACTTCCTCTTCCTCCAAACACACCACCATGCAATCAGGTTGTAAAAACAGAGGTGCATCTAAACCAGAGGGTAACCCAAGCCTGAGTATTGTGTCGCCATCTGTATAAGAAATGGACAATCAAAGACTTGTATTGGCATGTGCGCCTGTGACTGTGAATGTTGTTTAACAGAAAATTGTATTAGTGCTGTGTTAGAAAGCACAGTGACTGATATAAAGGAGTGGTTTGCATCTGCTAGGATGAAGAACACCAGTTCTTAAAAATCGTCTGTCACCACCAAGTCCCAAATACAACAAACCACTGCATGCCATTTATCTGTACCAGTTCAAGCTAAGAAGGTACATAACATTTGTCCTGTTCTGGTGCATAGAACACCTCTGACAAAGTAATATACATTTTTATTAATGCAGCAGCAATTCCATAACTTCCAAAGTGGCAAACATTAAACTGGCTTCCGCCACTACATTGTTATCATTTGTATCCACTGCCTTGTGATACTTAAAAACAAACAGGTGTCTAGTTATTGCAGAGAGGCTGCATCTATATATCTCATGATGTAAG
>NC_056728.1:1959717121-1959824621 GCF_019279795.1 Protopterus annectens
GAAAATTTCAGAAATTACCTTATGGAGGTTAGGGGTTCAATTAAGACTGAAGCAAATTATTTTCTTCACAGTAGGAAAAATATTTGCTAATCAGGACAAATAATTAATTTGATAGATTAATCAATCTGCAGATGAAGCAAAATAAACTGTTTTGATTTTTGAAACAAGTTTATGTTTCAATGCATTTATATAACAGATGTATAAAACCACATGACTCATTGTACAGAAAGAATGCCCGCAAGATAAGTAAAGTGGCATGCATACATGCAAATGAACAACTGTATCTTGTAAAAGATAAAAGGTTGGCAGATAAAAAGAATATGAATAAAAAGCTAGAGAAAATGATAGACAGTGTATCCCAGATGGATAGATGGATATTTTGCATTGAAATGCCTTGATAATGTATGATAAAAGCCCAGAAGTATTGCCTGTTTACCTTTTTGTTGATATATATATATATATATATATATATATATATATATATATATATATATATATATATATATATATATATATATATATATATATATTTATATCATATTCCTTGAGTATGCAGATACAGAAACAGGGCAGTCGACACCAATGCTGATCCCTTAAGCCAAATGTTCGATGACAAAAATTAACCTTTACTAGTTGAAACATGATGACTGAGTGCATACACCCACTGGGTTTGTACTGTGCAGAATACGTTCTTATTCAGATGCAGGCTCAGTATTAATGAATTAATTCACTAGCTGTAAAAAGAATGTCCCGGATTACCATTTTAGTACAGAACACAAAGGTTCTACGCAGCATTCTACAGAAAAAAAAAGCAATTTCTCAAAACCACAGGAATACAACATAGTAACTCCTAGCAGGCATCACAGAATGAATGGCCTTCTATAAGAAAATATATTGTAAATCAAAAGTCCTTTTGTTGAGCCTTGTACAAATTCCATTACAAAACAGAATCTTCCATTGATGTAACAAAAAAGCTTCAATTCGATAGTAACAGTTCAAAAGCACACATCCAGCACTTTAATTAACTTTTCTTGTCCTGAAAAATGTCATTGGGGACCAAATATTTGACGGACAAAAGAATTTAATAAAGTCAGCCATTTATAGAGAAAGCTTGATAGATTCTTCTTTAATACTCTTTTAATACTCAATATTAACTAACTTTTTTTTCTAAACTGAGAGTTGCACTTGTTGATTGATTGATGTATTTATTAAAATATGCATGTGTGTGTGTGTGTGTGTGTGTGTGTGTGTGTGTGTGTGTGTGTGTGTGTGTGTGTGTGTGTGTGTGTGTGTGTGTGTATGTGTGTGTGTGTGTATATAAATATAGTATGTGGGCAGCATGGCATGTACATATGCATGAATGTATGAATGTGATAAATGTGTGGGTGTGCCTTTGTGTACGTATGTGACGTGGATAGGTTGATGACTTGAATTTAAACTGAAACATGCATGTGTTAAGTTATACTACTTTTTCGAATTATTCATTACATTTTCTTGAAATGTGTAAAATGACTTAAGAATGTTTATCCTATGTAGTCTATGTACCAAAAGTTCAACCCTTTAAAAAGTAACTAATTCCAGTAGTTAACATTTCTAATGTATATCCGCCCATTAAAACAAAAAGTTTTTTCTTAGACATGATTACCCCATTGGTGTTATGTTTAATGTTACCAAATTTCTGCTCAGTTTGGTATGTGACAAATAAGATGTCGTCATTCTTACCTAAATTAAGCTCACCTTTTATCCCATGTAGTCATTCTTACCTAAATTAAGCCCACCTTTTATCCCACTCTAGTACTTCTTGTTGCCAGTACACTTGCCGCTATTATTTTGTAGATACTCTCAAATGTTTCCTGCAAGATAAGAATATCGCAGCATTCTTACAGTATAGGACTTACCCATAGAACTTTGCAGTCTTGAGAGAGCTAACAATCTGAGTGTTATGGCGAGTGTGTACTCTCGCAGTAAGAGCAGATGATTAAATGTATGAGCTGTTCACAAGCTATTTTTTTTGGTACAGCATTTGATCCCTCAGCCTTCATCTGCCTACAATATGGCTTTGGGCAGAATCTGTAACCAGATAGAGCTCTGGGGCTCTTCAGAAAGTGCAATAGTCTCTTCAGTAGTCTTCCAGACTGCACACCTGGTAACTACCTATGAAGAACATTCATATGTTTAAATGGATAGAAACTAATACGCAGTACACACCTGGTAACTATCTATGAACCTAAAGATTATTCATATGTTTAAATGGATACAAACTAATATACATACACTACACACCTGGTAACTACCTATGAACCTAAAGAACATTCATACATTTAAATGGATAGAAACTAATACGCAGTACACACCTGGTAACTATCTATGAACCTAAAGATTATTCATACATTTAAATGGATAGAAACTAATATGCACTACACACCTGGTAACTACCTATGAACCTAAAGATTATTCATATGTTTAAATGGATATAAACTAATATGCACTACACACCTGGTAACTACCTATGAACCTAAAGATTATTCATATGTTTAAATGGATACAAACTAATATACACTGCACACCTGGTAACTACCTATGAGCCTAAAGATCACTCATATGTTTAAATGGATACAAACTAATATACACTACACACCTGGTAACTACCTATGAACCTAAAGATTATTCATATGTTTAAATGGAAACAAACTAATATACACTGCACACCTGGTAACTACCTATGAACCTAAAGATTATTTATATGTTTAAATGGATATAAACGCATACACACTACACACCTGGTAACTACCTATGAACCTAAAAATTATTCATATGTTTAAATGGATACAAACTAATATAAACTACACACCTGGTAACTACTTATTAACCTAAAAATTATTCATATGTTTAAATGGATACAAACCAATACATGATAATATGGGAGATGAAATTAGAACAGGTTTTTCTGACCATGGTAATAGTTATTATTTTTTATAATTTGCATATGAATAACCTATATAAAGCATTTGTTCAGTTATTTACAGTGTGGTATTCATGTTTAAGGTATGAGAAACTAGCATATGTTGGTGACAGAGGAATAATTGAAATTAGAAGGGTAGTTTAAACAGGATTTCTGTTCAGACTAGGATTATTACATTGAAAGGGAATTGGATTACTTATTGTTTATTTATGTTTAATATTGTCAATTTTTTTTGGCATCTATGTCAACTAAAATGAACCTTTCAGGCAATTGTTTTCCTTTTGTTTTCATACACCCATTATTCAAAGGATCTGATTTCTCAAAGAATAGCATTTAGTAAAGGTGATATATATCTGACTGGTATAACATGGATTTTCTTTAAATGTGCTTCTTTGTCATAGGTTCATAGGTAGGTTCATAGGTAGGTACTAAGCTATTGGCACTAGGACCTATATAAGCCTAGCCAAAAAACGTACCCTGGCTTTCTCCACCCAAGAAAATTATTTCCCTGTGCCCCTGTCGAGCAGAGCCACAGAAGTGATCCCTGGGGTGAATTTCCCATTTCCCATGCAATCATCAAGATTTTTCTTGAAGAGTGCTAATGAGGAGCTCTGTTTGACATAGATAGGTAGTCTGTTCCAGAGTATGGGAAGTCTCTGGGATAGGAATCTATCCCTCCAGCATGTTCTGTTTATTGTGGTGACAAGGTTTAGGTCCCTAGAGCGTGTAGCTCGGAGGGATTGGGATTTCTTTAAGTGGAGCATGTCCAACAGCTCTGGGTTTGACATAGCTTTGCATGTTAGGCAGGGATCGCCCCTGAGTAGGCGATATGCAATGGAGTAAAGCTGTAGTTCTTTGAGACGGTCTGCGTAGGGCATCAGTTTGAGACCAGTAATCCTCTTTGTGAGGTATTTCTGTGGTCTTTCCAGTTGTTGTAGATGTCTTGTGAGGCACATACCAAAAGGGGCGTTGTACTCTATAATGGGTCTAATGAGTGATGAGTAGAGGGGAACAATAACCTCTTTTTTTCTGGATGAGAATCCTTTTGTGATGAGATGAGCCACATAGAAGGATTTCCTGACTACTGTGGCGATGTGATTATCAAAGGAGAGACTACTGTCCACCTGTGTCCCAAGGTCTCATTACATTTTCGGCATTAAGTAGACTACCAGCTATGTGGTAGTTCATGGGTACAGAGTTTTTACCAAAGGGGATGTCATTTACTGAAAGTGCTAACCAAGATCAAAAATACTTCATCCATACCTGGTTGCAAGTGTTAAACATGCCCTTGCAGCCGCACCCTTCAAACTATTTAACTTACGTTTTTCTGCTGTTTTTCCCTGATGAATGTCATGCAGCAGTAACAATGTTCCTCAGTAAGGGTGGCCTTAAAATTGAGCCACGTAAATACAGACCTTTCAGTCTTACAAGACTCATTTGCCAAGTCACAGAATGCATTATAACTGACTTCATAAACTGTATTATCAAGAATGTTGTGATGACCTGACCCCCAGTAGTTGCTTTTGTGAAGGGAAGATCCTAGCCAGGATTCATGAATGCCTGCTTATCGAGCTAATGTCATATGCATGATGAACAGTGATGACAGAGCAATCTGCAATTCAGAAAAGAGCAATACACATTGTGGCTGGCTGCAAACAAGGGTTTGCAGATGAATATGCTAATGACTATATAACTAGTTGAGGGTCATGCTGATGAAGCTAAAAAGCATGGAACAGTAATTCAGAAAAGTATACAACAAGGACGAATGTGCTGTGCTTGCTTTAGCTTTGAATTCCAACACATGCTGGAATACAGTCACAGGAAAACTAAAAAATGTTAGGCATTGGAGAAGCCATGATATATCTGTATGTGCAACAAGCTATCATACAACGTGCTGCTGCTACTAGACCTTGGCCTAGAAGATGTATTCATACCATGTTTGACCTGCCATGGAATACAGGAAATAGAAATACCAGAGCACTTCAAGGTGGACAGGGATACTTTAGAACAAATAATGGACATCTACCGTCCCAATCTGAGGCCCATGGGAATCATGGAGAACCCATCTCAGTGGAAAATAAGGAATGTGTGGCTACAGGAACTTTTCAGTGATGCACAGGGGGCAGATCCACTAGTTTCACAATGCAATGCTGCAACATGCAACATGTAGGGGAACATATCTGATTTCCATGTATTCTATATGAGAGAGCTATGACCACACACAATCTCCATGCCAGAGCACATTTTCCTGAAGTACTTGGGACCATAAACTGCACCCACATTGAAATAAAAGCCTCAAGCTGGCAAACTGGGAGGGCGGTACATAGAAAAGGCTATCACACTGTTAACTGTCAGGTGGTCTGTAATGCACAAGTTATCATTTATAATGTCTGCGCAGGTCACACTGGCAGTTTCCACAACTCCCACATATGGTACACCTGTGTTCTCTACCTAAGGTTTTCAAAGGGTTACATTCCACAAGACATCTACTGGGGGATGCAGGATATGCACTTGTACCTTAGCTCATGACTCCTATGAGAAACCCACATAACCCCACTGAACAAGGTTGCAACACTACAGACACACAGATTAGAAATATCATACATTGCATATTTGCACTGCTCAAATCACAGTTTCATTGTCTAGATACATCTGGAAGTGCCCTGAAATATGACTCCACCTCCACTGCCAAAATACTAACTGTCTCTGCTATCTTATATAACATTATATTTAGATAGCAGAGACCACAACCACACTTCCCAGCATCAGAGGCAGGACCAAAAGACACAGATGAGGGGTCAGTTGAAGAACATGGGAATGATCATGACAGATGGAGTTGTGCATGCACAATATGCCATGGTACCGGCTTAGAGGATGAGAATAGCACACACTTGTCATGTAATAAAAAAAATTGAGCTAAGCACATAGAAACAGTAACGCTGATGCATTCAAACATACCAGCCTTTGCTAATTGATGCTATGGCTGGGTACTGGGAACATCAGACACAGGCAACCTCAGGCTATGACATTCTCCATAGTAGTAACAAAGATAAGTGATGATCCGGTGATGAGTAGTACCTATGTTTAGGTACTGTACTATCAGTGATATACAAATATGATTATCAATACAGGAATGCTATGAGTACTATCTTTGACTGATATATGCAACAAATACAGAGCAAATCAACTATGATGCATATCAAGGGAAAAATATTTTACTTGCATATGTATTATGTCATAAGCAGGCCCATGAAAAAACAAATCAATAGGGCATAGGACAATATCAGCATCCTTTGCACAGGTAGATGATCAAGCATATCTATAGATCCTTATGACTACAAATGAAAAGATAGTTAAAACACAAAAGACAAATTCTAATCTGACAGTACAAAGAAAAAAGCAATTTCCCCAAAAAACATGCATTTCCTGCTCACTATTGTGCACAACACATAAGCGGCCCAAGTCAAACACCCCAGCATGGGTCAGGGTAATCTCAGCATCATTTACACTAGGGGCTGAGCAAGCTGTACTATAAAAGTAATATTACTGTAGTAGTAATAACACTACCACAACTACTACTACTACTACTACTACTACTAGTACTACTAATATTACTACTACATCTACTAGTGCTACCACTACTGCTGCTACTGCTAATACTACTGCTAGTACTACTACTACTACTGCTGCTGCTCCCACCACTATTGTTACTATTACTACTACTGCTTCTACAAGTACTACTACCACTAATATAACTACTACTGTTACTACTAGTACTACTACTACTATTACTGCTGCTAGTGCTACTGCTAGTACTAATACTAATGCTGCTATCACTATTCCTACTGCTACTACTACTATAACCATTATAACTAATATCACTACTGAAGTTAAACAGACTAAGTATAACTAAAAATTATTAACTTTCCTGATGAAAACATGACATTTGACTAAACAAACATTAGCTGGCAGCTCTGTGCATCAGACATAGCAAACCTACATCACAGAATTGTTCAAAGAGCAGGATATAGCCATCATCACATTGTTGGTGGAGAGGGGGGTTACAGGAGGGTAAGCCTGACACAAAAGAAGTGTGGGAAGTGTGTGTGCTGTGCATGTGAGAGATTAAATCAGAGCAAGTATGCCCTGTCTGGGCCCAGAGTCTCAAGATGCGAAAACGTTTTGAGGAACATTTTGTGTGTGTGTGTGTGTGTGTGTGTGTGTGTGTGTGTGTGTGTGTGTGTGTGTGTGTGTGTGTGTGTGTGTGTGTGTGTGTGTGTGAGGTGTTACAGTCAATAACAGGTTACTGTGTGTGGGTCAGTAGGAACACAACCACAGCATTTGTGGTGGCACTACTCCCTGGCATGCCGCAGAGGTGTGAGCTGTACATACTAGAGGATCTATTTCATCACTGACACCTCTGGCCATGTGAACTACCTCTGCCAAGAATTCCACTGTTGTTTCCATGACCCTGGCAAGAATCGAGTGCTACCTGAACTTTTACACTTTTTGCTGGATGGGCTGTCATCATGACTATGTCCATGACCATGATTATGTGGCCGACCATATCTGGGTGTGGACACATCTACCACTGATGGTGTAGTGGAAGTAGTATCACTGTGGAAGCTGGAGGTGGCATGTCCATGGTGACATCAGCTTGCATATAATGATGCACCAACTGTTTCTCCCTGTAGATGCTGCTCCTCCGCCAGTCCCCAGCAGACATTCCATAACAAACACTGCACAGCCCAATGTGTCATTCATCCTGTCCAAGGATATTTAAAGGGCATACCTAGAACAGCACTAATAAAAATCCTCTGGTTTTCCTCCACCTTTGCTTAACTTCCATAACAGCATTGTGAACTCTTCTGAGCTACATGAATCCCTTTCAGTCAAAAGGAACTCCTCTGTCTTTGTGAGTGGTAGTTTGATAGAAGGTCCCCCTTCAGTAGCTCTTCACTATCATGCCACAGCCTTGTCTCTGTCAGTGGCCTTTTTAATCATATCACTGGCTGTATGTCTGACACCAGAGTATTCACAGCCCTGGCCACCCAAAGAACTGATACCATCAACCACCTGCTGCCAGACATGGTCACTGAAGGGCTTGCAAGTAAATGGGATCTAGGAGCTGTGCCCCATAGACATGGATGGTCTATACTATGACCTCATTCTCATAATCTGAGAATGGAGGTTTTCATGGGATAGCCCCCCCCCCCATCCTTTTTTTTTACTTTGGAGGAATATCCTTGCTGTGATTGAAAAAATATATCTATCAGATACAACAGCGCTGATCTCATACTGATGAGCAATTACTCTTTATGCAAGCATCACCATTTATAAATGTGAAAAGCAGTTCTGAGTACATCAGGGTAACCCTTGTAATATCCCTACATGTCTCCTAAACAGATAAAATGTATGACTACAGAACTGAACAAACTTGATTCCATGTACATAGAATAGTTAATTTTCTATGATAACCAGTTCAACCCTTTTTCCTGTCTAGTCAGTGGCTCTGTGGTTCTTGACCACGTCAAAACAGAGTAAACTACCAATTCTGCTTAGCACGGGTATGGATCAGACCTTTTTTGAGATAAAGTGCAGGAATCCAGTTGCTATTTAGATCTTCTGGGGTAACCTGAAGAAAATCATCTCCAAAAACAGTTGCTGTTGCTATTTCAACAAATAACATAAAATAAAATAAAAATAAAAAGAATAAATAAATAAATGTAAATCAATAATAAAGTCAGCCTGTATGAGCTTGAAGAAGATGCTGTAGTCAAGATCTTATAAGTTAATTTGTGTTTATTTTGAACGCAGATGAGCACTGTGTTAAGTTTCACAAAAAAACATTCATTCTTTTATATATTTTAAACACTGGGTAGTTCTGATTACCCCATGTAACTTTTGGAAGTCCAAGTCAGCATTTGTATTGGTAGATATGAGGTACTTTTGTTTGTAGGAGCCAGTGAGGAATAGATCAATCACAGCTGGTTTTCCAGGGCTAGAGGGATAATGGTGCTAGTGTGGGCCAGGATGGAGATAATGGGTGGGAGTGGAGAAGATTAGCCAATGAAATTATTATACCCAATGGGAGTGAGTTGTGGACAGAGGGTGGCTAATCCCTGTGGGTTGGGGGACTTTGCCAATAGTTTTGCTGCATTTCTAAAACCGGCCAATAGGAGGAGTCCCTAGAGGGGTCCAGGGTGTCTCAAAGTCACCTAGTTTGTGTAGTCAGGGCAGCCGGCTGGTGGGCATGTTTGTCAGGCTGTTCATTACTGTGTGTCAGCCTTGAGGCTATGCAACTAAACCCAGAGGTAGTGCAAATAATGGGCTCCCTCATTAGTTACCATTGGTATTCCAGGGTCCGTTTATTGTGATTGTCAGTTCCAGACTGGCATCCTTATTAAAGTATCAGACATTTAACTTTATTTCCATGAATGAATAAATTAACCTGAATAAATGTGTACAACGGCTGTCTTTGCTAATCTTTCCACAATTTTAACTTGTTAAATAAACATTAGTAAATTTGAGTCTGGAAAATCTGAATTTGGAAAATATTTACATTGAATCTGAGCATCTTAGTCATTTATTTATGTATTTAAAATTTTTAACCAGGATAGTCTGACTGAGCTTGCGTTCTTTATCAGTGGAGGCCAGGGGAGAAAAGCTCCACGATACAAAGTATACAATGAAAATACATTTTTTTTGACAATTTACAGCAAAGTATAAAATGACAAGCTTGGTAGAGAGAAAAGAAAAAGCAGAAGAAGATAAAGTGTAGAATAGTAGTAAAAGCAGAAATGTTAGGTGAGGTTCAGTAGTCGGGGAAAGAGAGTGAGGGGAAGTAAGAAAAAGGAGAAGTTTTATGATAACAGGGAGCAATATAAAAAGAAGAAACAAAGAGAAGTGGTTAATATATGAAGTAGAGGAAAAAAGCTATCAAGTAGGATGCTTGCAGTGACATAACCGGGCACAGTGTAGGTAATTTTTAAGAGCAGTCTTGAAGTTATGAGTATGAGTAATATTTCTAAGGACTACAGGAACCTTGTTCCATTTTAAAGCAGGATTGTAGCTGTAGAGGTTATGTCCTAATGATTTTTTAGGTTTATGAATTTGTAAGAGAAATTGATTTGAGCTTCTGAGGGAGTGAGATGGCTTGCAGAGAGAGACAAGAAAAGAGATGCTAGGGGTGGAAGTAGGTTTAAACCAAGAAAACACTGAGCCACACCAGAAGCAGTCCCTTTGTAGTTAATTGTAGAATAAAAAATAATTATTCGACAATTAAACTACAAACGGACTGCTTCTGGGGCGGCTCAGTGTTTTCTTGGTTTATTGTGGAGATTTTTGCTGGGCAATTTCTCCTTTTACTTGAATTTACAGGATGTAGGTTTGTTTAAGATAGAGTGGATAATAAGCAGCTGACTATATATGTTGGTTAGGAAACTCTAACCAACTGACAGGACAGAGAGCAAGACAATGGTGAGATTTTGGAGGCAGACTGGCTGCAAATCTGGCAACTTTGTTGTAAGTGGTTTCCAGTTTGGATAGAAGAGAGTACTATATGTTGGTAAGAATTTGATAAGAGTAGAAAAGGTTAGGAAGAAGAAAAACCTGGGAAAGTGTGAATCTGGAGTTAGTGGTAATGAACTTTTTGTTCCTATATAACAGGCCACATTTTTGGTGGGTTTTCTTTATACAGTGATGTACATGGAGGTCAAATTTAAGTTGGTCATCAACAGGTACTCCAAGGAGCTTAGTATAGGGTTCAAATGAGATAACAGTGTTGTTGAAAGAGTAGATGGAGAAAGAGGAATTAAGATAGTTATAGAGATTTAGGTAGGAAAAAGAAGAGTTTATTTTTTTTAGGGTTAAGAATGAGTTGGTGATTACTAAGCCAAGTTTCAATAAGGTTAAAAGAGGTTTGAGCTTGAATGGCAGCTAACGCTGGAAGCTAACAACCCCCCTCCCCCAGTCTCAACACCCAGGTCAAAATTTTAAGTGTCCTGAATCTCAGAAAGCTCCACCACCAAACATATTATTAAGGACCTTTTAATCGGATTACACACTTTGTAAAGTAAGATTGCATCGTATTCCTATGTTTCCTCTATTTGTCCTTATTTCCTTTATTTCTAATCTTAGCTAGGTTTTATATAAAAACAATGACTTTGCCCATTTCATGTTATTTGAGTGTTGTTATTTTAGTCTTATACCAAACTGCTATTAAATTTGCTAATAATATGCCTTGCCTAAGATATGTTGGCTGATCGCTTTTTATCTGGGTGCCTTTTTCCTTCTTCCCTGGTTCATTCACACTCGAGTGACTTAGCCCATTGCATAATACCTGGTTCTGTAACTAATTTTAACATCCTTAGCCTATTTTTTTATATATACTTCACCTATGATAGTTTTCTGGCTATAATTCTGATAATTTTATTTTATTTTTGGGTCATTTTCCCCCAGTTCCATAAGGCAGGTCTGAAGAAGCAGCTACTATAGAAGTGTTGCCTCAGCGGCGACACACTCAAAATTCATATATAAAAACTATGACTCTGCCTGATGCATGATTATAATTCCATACTAATCTTTTCATTAGCAAATATTATACTTTGCCTATGATAGGTTTTCTGATCATTTTATTTAAGTTTTTTCTGCTGCTTGGATTCAATATGACATAGCCAGTTACATAATTTGGGTAATTTCACTGATTTCCAATTACATTTGCCCACTATATGCTCAACTTTATTTTTGCTTCCCATTTCTTTTTTTCCCCAGTTCCATAAAACAGGTAACTTTTTTATCATGCTTATACTAGTCGACGTGTAATTTTTGGTAGTAGTTAATATGCTTTACCTATGATACATTTTTTGGTCATTTGATTTTTCTGCTTTCTGGATTCAACCTTACTCAAGTGATGTAGCCATTCTACATACTACTTGGGTCTGTAACTAATTTCCAGTTTCGTTTGCCTACTTTATGCTCCACCTATAAAATATATCTGGCAATTTTATTTATTATTTTTTGCATCCCATTCGATTCCCCTCAGTTCCAAAAGGCAGGTCTGAAGAAGCCACTGCAAAAGCACTGCCCCAGTGGTAACACACTTGGATTCGCTGTAAATGTTTTCCAAAATCAGATTTTCCATACTCAGATTTACTAATGTTTGTTCAATGAGTTATAACTGTGGAAAGATTAGCAAAGACAGCTGTTGTACACATTTATTCAGGTTCATTTATTTATTCATGGAAATAAAGCTCGATGTCTGATATTTTAATGAGGATGCCAGTCTGGAACTGACAATTGCAATAAATGGGTCCTGGAATATCAATGATGACTAATGAGGGAGCTCATTATTTGCACTACCTCTGGGTTCAGTTGCATAGCCTCAAGGGCAACACACAGTG
The DNA here is from genome assembly GCF_019279795.1 of Protopterus annectens. Taxonomy (NCBI): domain Eukaryota; kingdom Metazoa; phylum Chordata; order Ceratodontiformes; family Protopteridae; genus Protopterus; species Protopterus annectens. The sequence goes on from NC_056728.1 coordinate 1,959,729,485, forward strand.
AAGAATGCTCTGACAAACATGCCCACTGGCTGGCCATCCTGGCTACACAAACTAGGAGATTTTGAGACACCCTCGACCCCTCTAGGGACTCCTCTTATTGGCTCATTTTAGAAATGCAGCAAAACCATTGGCAAATTCCCCTATCCTACAGGAATTGGTCACCCCCCGTCCATAACTCACTCCCATTGGGCATAATAACTAGTACATTTCACTGGCTAATCCTCTCTACTCCCACCCATTAGCTCCATCCCAACTCACACTAGCACCATTGGCCCTCTAGCCCCAGAAAACCACTGCAATTGGTCTATTCCTCATTGGGTCCTATGAACAAAGTACCTAATATATATATATATATATATATATATATATATATATATATATATATATATATATATACATATATATATCAATAAAAATACTGACTTGAACTTCCAGAAGTTACATGGGGTAATCAGAACTACCCAGTGTTGAAAATGTATACAAGAATGAATGTTTTTTTGTGGAACTTAACACAGCGCTCATCTGCCTTCAAAAATAAACACAAATGAACTTATAAGATCTTGACTACAGCTTCTCCTTCAAGCTCATATGGACTGACTTTATTATTGATTTACATTTATTTATTTATTTTTTATTTTTATTTTAATTTATGTTATTTGCTGAAATAGCAACAGCAACTGGATTTGGAGATGATTTTCTTCAGGTTACACCAGAAGATCTAAATAGCAACTGGATTCCTGCACTTTATCCCAAAAAGATATGCACATAGAATAGTCAAAAATACAAATAAAGGACAGATAAAAATATAAATAAAGAACAGTTCTTAATGCAATAATAACCTATATAAGTTCCTATAAGTCATGAACATCCTCAGAATATTACCTGAACCCCATAAAACAGAAGTAACAGATAACTGTATTACCAAATGTTTCTATATCTGTACAAAAACATGACTTTGCATGGTCAGATAGCAGTCATGCAAACAAGGTTCAAAATATTAATATGTAAGCAATATTTGTTAAGAACATTACCACCTTAAAATATTTTAGACAACTCTCCAAAAAATATTGCAAATCCAACAGTCATATTATCAGAAACAATTTTGTTTGACGGCATTTGGGAAACTAAGCAGTCTTTCCTAGCATGTTGGAAGTTCCATAGATTTAGGTTCTGCTTATATCATGGATATTAAGCCCTCTGGGTACATTGAATATGTTAATTATGTCTCAGCTCATTATCATTCCTGAAACACTCCAAACTGCTCGAGATGGGCAGGTAAACATGGTATCATCACCTACATGACATGCATATGCTTGGTTAGTAGAAAACCAAGTATTAAGATAATTGTTTAAGTAATACCTTACAAGTGTGACTCAGCAGTTCTGCACATTAAATTACTTGTTTAGCACTCCTAATAATGACAAGTGCACAGACAGTGGGTGTGACAGAAAGGAAAGCCTTACTGAGAAGGTTCAATTGATATTTACTGACCACCTATGAGAGAATCCTGATAGACATTTAAGTTAATAGTTTGCCAGAAGAGTATGTGCCTATGATAGAAAAGTGTCTGTAACTCATAAGACATATGCAAAATATAAATATAGAAAAAAACATATTTCACTCATGGCAAAATGAAATACAGTAATACATTTATGGCACAAAAGTATTACAATGAAGTAATATACAGAAATGAAAATCATACACTATTCTCTTGCAGATCTTTGATTTATTGTCCTCACTTCTGCAAGGCTAACATTCACACCACATTGTAGTGTAGTAACATAAATGACAACTGTATAATAACATGGATTTAGAGCAGTCTAAATATAAATGCCAGAAGTACAATGATGAGCACACGTGCTTGACTTTCTGTATATTTGTAAATGCTCAGGTGACAAAAACACCTAATTAAGTATGTCAGTGGTCAGAAGCACTGATCTGATTTCTACCTTTTTCCTGAGAAAAAGTATTTATTTATTTTATTTTTTATTTTACATTTGTTGACTAGGCTAGTCCAACTGGATATATGTCCATTTTCAGTAGAGGCCCAGGGAGATAAGCTCCACTAAGCAGATAATACACTACACAAATAATAGCAGTATCAGGTACAGTACAATTTTAAGACTAGAATGCAATTTTACTTAGCTGCTTAGTAATCATATAACTAACATGTTATAAAAAGAAAGAAAAACAAGTATTTATAAAGTAGAAACATGTTCATACAGTAGACATCTTGCTATTCATACAGGAGAAAGCTTGCTATGCAAGTTCATACTCTGAAGAGGTACCTAAGAAAGACTAGGTTGACTTTAGGTAGCTTACAGATCCTACTCACTGAAAGAAGACAAGTATATATAAGGTAGAGACATGTTCATACAGTAGAAAGCTTAATATGCAAGTTTGTACTCTGAAGTAGTTCCCAAGAAAGATTAATTTAGAAACAGACTTTAGGTAGATTACAAATCATCAGAGGTTCATAAGAGAGGTAGACATAGAGCAGCAACAGAGAGATAAGTATACAGTGGACATAGCTGGAATGTGATTATTAGTCTGGATTAGTACATGGGCATAGGTAGTGAGTTTTAAGGTATAGTTTAAGTTGCTTTTTGAAAAGTAATGTTGAAGAAAGAGATACAAGTTCACTGGGAAGCCGGTTCCAGGTTCCCCCCACCGAGTTGGAGAATAGCAAGTCCCCAGCTTTATTGTTGGATTTATGCATGGTGACTAGTAATTAGATTAAATAATTAGATTAAATAATAAGTACTAGTAAAATACTAGTAAATTCCAATTTTGGACTTTCTGAGAATTGGAAAACACAGGACTTTCATGGCATTTGGCATTTATGGCCATAGAACTAATTCACCACAAGATGTATTTATGCTCATATTTATTATCATATATCATATTTATTATTTATTTATAAAATTGTCTACTTGCATTACTGAGTATTCTGTGTCTAGAATATGTTTTAATTTTTAAGATATCATGATGAAGAAGAAAATTATAATGAAATCACCATAATGACTGGAAATTACATTTAAAAATCGCCGGTATATTCCACAGATTTCTTCTCATGGAAATGGGATTTCATTTTTTGAAAACTGAAAATCCATGTCCTTGTCAATGTTTCATGGTAATACCATAGGTGCCGGACTCATATCTAGTGAAGGTACCATCTCTATGAATGTAGAATTCTTACTGCAAACATTCTACTTGTATAAAGCCACAAACTTGAGAAATTTTCACAGTGATTTATAAATAAATTCAATATATATATTTTTTTTGGCTTCATCCTAGGCACTCTGGTTGGCACTGCATATTGGTGTTCATCAGAAATGCGCTTAACTGAATGACAATTCAATTCTTATGGCAAAAACTCAAAATTTAATCCAGCATCTGCAAAGACTTAGCTCTTAGTAAAGCAAATGAGAGTGGTGGCATTGAGTCTTTGTCAGCATTTTGGACATTAGTGAATGCAGAAAATACAGGTACTATGCAATGTTCTCAGTGGCTCAATGTATTAATGAAATGCAGTCTAAATAGCTGCACAAAGAACAAAGTGGGTTTGAATCCACATTAGGGATAATTTACTTTTATGGGGCATTATAAATGTATGATTTTTGTTGTTCATTCTTCAGCTGAACACATGCAATTTAAAAGATGAGTGTTGCAATACAAGTGTATATAATGGCTGTTAAACAAAGGAAATGTGATCCATGTTACCTGATGTACTCATATCACTGATTATAGTAATGATACACATCGATGTGCATGCCGTGAAAAACAATAAATGTGCAAAAGTATGAGGTATTACAATTAGCAAGCTTATGAATTAGGAAAATATGAAATGCATAACAACACAGCTTTAAACATATCTAACAAATTGCTAAGTGGAATCTTTTTCATTGTCTCAAGTGTACATTGTACTGATTGATATATGCTGTGGAACACATAACCTCCTGTAATATTGCCCTTTCCTCAATATATGTAATAACAGTAATGCATCATGATGTTAATGAAAACAAGAGGTCATCAAACAAAGTCAACAATTATAAAGTTGTTTATTACTCTTTGCATGGCAGTTGGCATGGAACAGTCAGTACACAGGAATAACTGTAGAGAGCTGGCACTTCATGTCCTGTGGCAAAAAGTGATGTCAATTACGCATCCACTACAGCTTTGTTGTCAGCTGTGCCTCCACATGTGTCAATTAGCACTGAAGATATTACAAAAATCAATGTAATGGAATTTTTTCCACAGTAGTACATATATGGTTCAAAATATTCCTCCAGTAATGGAAAGTGCAACCGTTATAGTGTTGATAGAAGTAGGTTTATATTCAGTCATGTTCAAAATTGTAAACCTCACTTTACATCTTTGGGATGTCAGTGCTACTGTGGCATTACCAGTTAGTGCAAAGGATACCAAAGTTCATGTTTCTTTTTGTCATGGGTTTGATTCCAAGATGCTATCACTCATAGTTAAGGTTTTATGTGCAACAAGGCATTATGTATTACTTCAATGACATTTACATTGTCAACAATGAATGGCAACAACGTCATCAGAGAGATTGCCATGCCATATTTGTTTGTGACAATGTTCACATTATGAATGATGTCACCTATCCCACAGTACATGCCTAGTGGTGGCACTTTATCATTTAAAATGTAACTGAGTTATCAACATTAAAGAGCATTTGCTGGAGCCACAGTGAGCAATTGTACATACACCAGTCAGCACTCATGTTCAACCACTACCATGTTTTTCACATAAAGTGGGCATTGTTTGTTGTTGCACACAGGACAGTACATGTGAGATCTGAATTGGGTACCAATTCCCTGTAATTTTTCCTGAGATCTTTGAGAAGACATGGGAGGCGATGGTGAGGATAGTACCCCATTTAGAACACAGAGGTGGTGTGAGGAAGAGCACAGAATTTTTAAGGCTTTGTCAATTAAACTTTATAGTCAACGGTTGCTGCAGGATAGCTATATTACATCTCAGTACAAGGCTGAGGCTTGGAGTAGCTTAGCCAACATTATCACCGGTGCAACTGGCATCCCACACACATATGAACAATGCCATCACTATTATATCAACTTAAAAAGACACAAACAGGACCTCATCTGTCAATGGTTGGAATATTATTAGACCCACAACCCACCTGAGTTAAGTAAGTATAGTGGCCCATAACCAGTCAATACAATACCATGACTTGCCAGCTCAGTGTATATAGTTTATTTTTTGTCTGTTCTTTGTAGCTTCTTCCTAGATTGAAGGAAATAGGGATATGCATCAGTAGAGACTGCAACACTTCACAGAGGCACTGGCTACTTATGGAACATGTATGACTGACAGCCTTTTCAAAATAGCAAGGATTTAAAAAATATCTTATTAGTTCAGAATTACTTAACATAATAATTAATGAGTAGTTATGGTCTACATATGCAAATCATATACACCTGAATGAAATAGTTATTATTAGTTAATATTTATTACTCTACAATCAATAACTTAGACTAACACTGTACTCAGTTTGCATAGATAATTTATGAGCTGTAAAGCATAAAATGAGTGTCCAATAGTCATACTGTTTGCATAAGATCTATAATATTGAAGGGATGAAGCTTTACTTTAACTAATACGCATGGATTCACATTAATATGTGGATGGGACAAATCTATAGAGTTACATTGTAATTTGCATGGACTGGGTTATATTACAATTACATGACATTTATGGTATTTTTCTATCTTGACCCCCCCCCCGTATATTAGTTTCTTTCTTTAAATACATTTGGACTATAACTGACCACCAGTACAAGGAGCTACACCATCCAGAGAGGCTCTTACAGCAGTCCCTCCACAGGTGGCTGTGGCAGCACCACCACAGGCAGTGCAGACACCCAAAACATCTGGGTCACATCCTGTCAGTGTTGCTTGCAAAATTCCTGCACTACCTGCTCCAACTGCATCAAGTAGCTCTGCCCTGGGGGCTGGCACACCAGTACTCAATGACAATAGTGCCAGAGGAGGTGGTGACAATGTCTCCTGACAAGAGCTGACAGGGTTGGTAGAGAAGATCATGGAGATGGGACTCTTGGCTTGCATTGGCAGAATGGAATCAATCCTGAAGTGAATAGCCAAATTGCTGCCCCATCTGGCATTGCCACAGAGGTCAAGGACAGAAGACTGTGGTGGTAATTCAGAGATTAAAGACTAGATTCCCTCTGTATTCATGCTGGACAGCGATACATCTTTGAAGTCCCATAAGTATCACAACCATGGTGTCCCCAACCTCTTGTGTTCATCACCATCCCTGCCTCTCTTATATGTCCTGTATGCCTGCACCTACTACCTAACCTACCTACATACCAACCTCTCTTAATCCTAGCAACCTTCCTCAACATTCCTCTCTCTACAAAAAAAAAAAAAAAATGAAAAGGGCACCTGCTCAACAAAAAAAAGTAATAGTAATAGAATAATAATAATAATGATAATAATAATAATAATAATAATAATAATAATAATAATAATAATAATAATAATAATAATAATAATAATAATGTATGCCCCATACATAGCTCTCTACTTTACATAAATGTGTGTATTATACACTTGATTTGGTCAAATTGGCCAAACAACATTATTAAGCTGTTATCTCCCTCCATTTATAAGTTCATAGGAGGTTACTAGGCTAGTGACCCTAGAACCTTTACAAGCCTAGCCATGTTAATCCCAAGTATCCCCATTTGTTCTTTTTGGGTAGTTCTCAGAATGAATTTATGAACAGAGTGGGTCTGCAACACCAGCTACCCCTGTCCATGAGGGACATAGGTGCAACCTCAGGGGCAAATTTACATTCCCTCATCCATATATCTAGGTTGCATTTGAATAGAGTCAGTGAGGGGCTCTGTTTTATGTGAATATGAAGTCTATTCCACAAAAGCAGCAATCTTAGGGAGACATATCTGTCTCTCTAGCATATTCTGTTAATGTCACAAGCTAGGTTGAGAGCGAGTGACTCTTGTGCCATATGCCTTGAAGATGTACAGTATTTCTATTAGGTAGGGTCAGAGATTGCCCTGTAGGCCAGGCACAAGTCACCTCTCAGCAGCCTATAAGATACAGAGAAAAGTGTCAGGGCTTTCAGCCTATCCATGTAGGTCATGGTTTGGAGTCCCTGTATTTTCTTAGTGAGAAACCTCTGATGTCTCTCCATCTGCTGTAGGTGTCTGGTGAGGTACATGCAAAATGGTACATTATACACTATTAGTGGTATGATGAGGGTTGAGTACAGTGGGGTTATAACATCACTTGATATGGATGCTATGCCCTTGCTTATGAGATGCTCTGTGTAGAAGGTTTTCCTTACCATTGTGGAAACTTGGTGGTCAAAGTTCAGACTGCTGTCAAACTGTGTTCGCAAGTTTCACACCACTGAGTTGGAAGTCATGGCAGTGCTGCCTATATTGTAATTTGTAGGAAATTCCATTTTGCCAAAGGACATCAATCATTTGTTTGTTTTACCCCTTCCTGTAATATGTTGACATTGTCGGGGAACTCAGTGACTGTTCCCCATTTGCAATCATTAGTGAACTTGGTGAGCCAAAGGTTATCCACTTTAACCTGGACTTCTGAGAAATAAATGCCAAACAGTAAGGGGCCCAGTACAGTCCCCTGTGGTACTCCAATGGTGATGAGTCTACAGAGTGTGTTCTGTTGGTGAGCCAATTGGATAGCCATCTGGTAATGTTATGTTGTGACTATCCAAACATCTCAATTTCTATGCACAAATACATTGGTAACTTGTGAAAAGTGGATAACTATGGTGCTCTTCCACCACTGTCCTGCACATTTCTTAATAACTCCTCCAGTGTCTTACTATCTGCTTGCTCATCTTTTTCACTATTTGCCCAATCAAGCTCATTTCATACATTTAATTTGGTCAGAAAATAGGTTCCCACACCACACGCTGCCAGAAATGGCCCATAAATCAAACTCTCTATTTCTGCCCTCAGCATTTTCACAGCACTTGGCATTGAACACCAATTCTAAGTGATGGTAAATGCCACTTCACATCCTATGGCAAAAACTGATGAATTTGTCTGTGGCCACATACATATGGTGCCCCTGTCCTACTGCACTTAGACCTGCATTGTGAAAGAAAGCAATACTGATAAGAATATGAGGAGACAGTCAATATTATATGTATAAAAAGTTTTAGGGTTTAATTTACAATATATAGGATGTTTCAATTCTTATTACTGTTACAAAGTATGATATATACATAGTGCACTGATTCATATTTTTCTCATTATCCATTTGATTATGTGAGTGTTGATAACAAAAATATGTCTTTTTCTGTGGTTTGCTTATGTAATAATCAGGACAAGACAATATTGAGTGACACTAGTAGGTGTTCAAATCCACCATTGTGTACAACATTAGTTAAAGTTTTCTTTAACATTTTACCTGGTGAAGTATTAGCTACATATCTTATTTCCCCAGCACTCTCCTGCCATTTCCTTAATTATTCTACCAGTATTCTACTCCTTACTGCTCCCAATTTTGAAAACGTTACTGTAAACAGTATGACAGAAGTTTTAATGATGACAAACAAATGATTACCACAGCCCACAAACTGATAAAAATGCCTCAAAAATAAGAAGGTTTATATGCCTGTACTTTTCACCTGCATGATGCTTGGCATTAATTAGCAAAGCCCATTGCTACTTCATGTTCTAAGTTAATAAAAAGCTAAAAAAATAATTATACATCGTCTAATACTTTGCCATCAGTCACTCACATGAGCTTGGCAGCAGAGTGCTTCTATAATCCATTGTGATAGTATGAAAGTAAAGTCAGTGCCTTCTATTACTTTTGTATGTTTTTTTTGGCTTACTGTAGTCAAGATATAGGAATTTCATTGCAGTGCAGAATATCTACCTCATAGGTTAAATGGTTGTAGCACTAACACACATTACACTTCTAAGTGTTTTCCAATAAATATATATGCAGAGTAGTATCACTGAGGAAAGTGAATAGGTTTTGCATATTTGGCTTGTAGTTTTCTTGCATACTGCACGTGTCATGAAGACTTGTCAGTAATCCAGAAAAAAACACAAGACTTGCATACAGTGATCTGTGGATAAACAGTCAGGAATACATGGGTAGCACTCCACTGGTTGACACCTGCCACTATCACCCATCATGCAACTGCTCAATATACCTTAACGTATTACTCTCTCAGTTCCATATGTGCCATTCAACACATCAGGCAATGAGTGCCCCTCCAGGCACTCATTGTTTTTGTAGTGGTTATGGTATTACAGGGTCGGTTTGCTTGCTCAGCATCCAACTCTCCTAAGAGGTTGTACCACACACTCATACACACACTTACACCTACAGCCAATTTAGAGTGTCTAATTGTCATCTGGCAATGGTTGGTTAACAGAACCAATCTCTATTTATCTACAGAGACAACTGCACCCTTTTTTGTTAGGTTGTGAGAATGTGCTAAAAGACAAGACAGATTTCATCTTGAAACTTAGGAAGTGGTATGATAGTCTAAATGTCACTGAGTTATCTCAGGGTGAATATTTATTTGTTACCCTTGATATTTCACCCTCGTTCACAGTGATCCCTAATGACCTTGGAATTGAGACCATCAGAGAGTTATTGACTAGCATGGTTACTATGCCTTCTAGACAGATAGAGAATATTTGCTCTTTATTAGATTTGGTTCTCACTATGAATATCTTTTTGTTTGATGAGAAGTTTTTTCTACAACTCACTGGTGTTGCAATGGGCACATCTGTGGCCAATACCTATGCCAATCTGGTTCTCCAAAAGGTGGGAAACAAAATATGTGTGTAGTGATGCCAATCTGTTAAACAACAATATTTGCTTCTATCAGCATTTTGTTGATGATTGCTTCCTTATCTGGAAGGGGTCTATCGGTGATCTGTACACCTATTTAGATTATTTGAATGGTACAACTACATTTCTTGAGTTTAAAATGATATACTCTGAAACCAGTATTACCTTTTTGGATTTTTGTATAGAACTAAAGGAAGGTTTAATTTGTACAAGTATACATAAGAAAGAAGTATGTGCTGGTAGATACCTTCATAGGAACAGCATGCATGCTCCGCACATATTTAAAGGGATAGTCACTGCGCAGTTTAGTAGAGCCAGTTGGCTTAATACAGATGATGGTGTTTTTTTAAAACAGATGGAGGATATGAAGATGGACTTTCTACATAGTGGTTATGATTCAACATTTCTCTGTGATATAATGGGTAAAATTGCAAGAGATAGGGCTGTGTCACTTAAACCAACTTTCAGTATGCTAAGCGAATCTGATACATATATGCGTAGGGAGAGTGACGTGGGGGGTTCACATAGAGTTAGTTTTGTGACAACGTTTAATATTAATACCCAGGCAGTTAAGCACATTATTGAGAAGAATTAGGTAATTTTGATGGCATCGTCTGATGTTAGGAATGTGTTAGACTCCAAACCCTTCTTCTCTTACAGGAACTTGATAAATTTGAAAAGTAGATTTTGCTACAAAGATTTTAGCTGTAAATGCATCCCATAACCTAGTACAAGGGTGGGTACATTTTGCTGTATGGACTGCACTTGCTGTGATGATATTCTAGGTAACGGCAGTGATATTTTCACCCACCCTGTTACTGGACGTGTCTACAACTTTAAGCTGTTTGCTAACTGTATTAGTACTAATGTGGTTTATTTGGCTACTTGCCTCCAATGTACTTCATTCTATGTAGGAAAGACCACGAGAAGACTAAAAGACTGTATTATTGAACATAAGTCTGAGATCAGTAGGAATAATTATAAGAATGCACTTTATAAGCACATTTTATCTTGTGGTAGCATGCATAGGTTTAAATTTAGGGTTGTAGACATGGTCCATATGTCTCTGAGAGGTGGTGATATCAATAATTTCTTAGAAGTCAAGGAATATGAATGGATTTTGAGGCTAACTGTGGATCATCCACCTGGCCTTAATACTGCTGTTACCTTAAAGCCCATTCTACTGAGGCTACAGCAGAGTAAATTTTGATTGTAAAAATTTTCTATATGTGTCCTTTAACGATATTTTTATGTGTGTTTTATTTTTATTTTTTACATGTGCTTCTGTTACTTTTAAATTTTGTATTTTTTAAAATAAACTGTTTGTGATTTTATATGTTGTTGTCATTTGATTGGCTGGCTGCGATCACATGACATTTCTTGGCTCCTATTTAAACTCTAACTCATGTGTTTTTGATTTTGTATTTAGCATTGAGGAAGGGTGTAGACCTGAAAGCTTTGCTGCTGCTTTTTGTATTAAAAGGTTTTCTCAACATGGTTGTATTCTACTGTTGCTTTTTTGTTTCCAGTACTTCAGTGGGTGCTTGTTTTGGATATTCTGAGAGAAAGCCAAGGTAGAGAAACTGATACAAGTAAGGAAATGAGTGAAGAAGGGAGAGTAAGGAGGTGTAAGGTGTGAATAGGTACATATTCACATTTAGGGATACCGTTTATCCTGTTGTTCAACAAGAACAGAGCCAGCTTTTGGCTAGGAAGTCTTTCAGAATGGCTTTGAGAGGAAGGAAGAAGAACATTCACCTGATGGATAGAGATAAGGAGTTCCAAGCCTTGGCAACATGGTGTAAGTATAGATAATGTCCAGCAGATTTGATAGGTTTGTGGACAGACAGGAGTTTTTGGTCATTAGATCATACTGACCAACTGGGAACATAGTTGTATAGAATGTGATTTTGTGCTGGACAAGAAGATGGATGCTGGATAATTTTAAAGGTGGTAAAAAATTGTGTATATATTAGTTGATGGGGTAGTTCTAACAAATGTATGTGTTTTAGTGCTATTCAGTGGTAGGTTCTGAAAGGGGAATTTGCTGAAAATTTAGCAACTTTTTATAGTATTGTTTAAGTTTTGATTTTTGTGATGCCTAGAATTTAGTACGGATGATAGTGCCATAAACAAGTGTGGGACGGAGAGAAACAGTTGCAAGTGTAGTTTTAGTTGCATTGGTGAGAAAGTTTTTGGATCCAGTAAGCATCCCTAGTTTTTGATGAGCTTTTCTTATGCAATTTTATATATGCAGGTCACACGTACGATTATCACCTACTAGCATCCAAAATAATTTGCTAAGAGAAAGGAATTTAAAATTTGTTTTTGTTTTTTTTTTTAAGAGAGAAGGATTTTGGGGAACAAAGCAGTAGTTTGTAATTTTTAGGGTTGAGCATGAGTTGTGAGTGACAAAGCCATGTTTCTGTGGTTGCTAAGGCTTCCTGAGTAAGTTTTTGGAGGTGTGCCATGTTGTCAAATGTACAAATGAGTGTTGAGTCATCAGCACACTGTATCAGGGAGGCCTGTTGTGCGGATGTGTGGAGAGTGTTGGTGAGAATGTTAAAATGGAGGGAGATCAAGGATAGAGCCTTGTGGTACACCAGGATATGGACAGAGAGTGGAGTGCCATTTTAATGTCTGATACTTATTGGGTAGGTACTGGTAGCTTTTGAACCATAGAAGTATGGACTGAGAGAGACGTAATGAAGACATTTGAAGTAGAAGTTTGTTGTGACAAACTGTGTCAAAGGCTTTAAACAAGTCTAGAAATAAGGAGGAGACTAGTTTTCTCTTATCTCTAGCTTTACTGGCAGTATCTATATGGGTTGGAAGTGCAGTGTTAGGACAAGTAGTGTATGTGTGCAAGAGAATAGTGACATACAGTATTGGTTTACTCAACAGATTATGATATGGAAAACTGACACTTGTGTCAATACTTAAATGGGTGAAGGACTTTGACCCCTCAAACTGCATTTAAGGGAGGAAATAAACACTGAAGCACAATGTTTAGGTTGTCCCTTCAATTATCTTCTTTCTGACACCACTACTTCTGAGTTCTTGTATGGCATTAGCAGTTAATACACACTACTACAGAGTTTTGTGTGTTTTTTCTAACAAGTGAGGTATGAGTTCCTGTGTGGTGTCATTCGTTAGTACATAGGTCAAGTGGATCTTGATGTATACTGCATATGTTTGAATCCTTTGGTCTGTGCTTTTTATTATTTTGTTCACAATATAGGAGTAACAGACAAGAATGGCTTATTCAACAGATCTTGATGAGTTACATACTACATATTGGTCACAAAGTGTCATAAGACCTACCCCAGGATTCACAAAGCCTCCGTGTAAGAGTTATAACTCTTACACAGAGGCTGCAGTTAAACGGAGTGATGTCAGCATGCTTTGCATATTCATGAAAGCATGCTGAATCACACCTAAGTCTAACATGGTCCATGTAAGACAGTAGGGGGCGTGTCCGTAGGCTGAGCCCTGCAAGCGGACACGCCCCCAGAAGTGTAAAAGTGCCCAAAGTAAACACCCACAACAGAGTCCACGGAAATGTGAATAAACACAACACAACACATGCCCCCACAGACTATGAACATAAAATATATATAAATGAACATGTTATATATTTTTTTAAATTGTAAAGATGTTTAACCGTGAGTGCGCTGCTTATGCTGGCGTGCCCGTAGTGCAGCTACAGTTAGCAGTCAGTGGGAAAGCATAGAAGAACTAAATATGCAAAATAAGCCAGGAAGCAATAGCGTAGCGGTAGAGGTGTTGGTTGAAGAGCAGGCATTCATGGTTCGAGCCCCCACAGCACCAATTATTTTTTTTTTCAAAATAAGCAGGAAACAAGTCCCTGACAAATATGTACACATAAAACCACAATTTATGTAAAATGTAATGAAATAGCCCATTTATATTGAAGACATGTGAGGTAACAAAAGAAGAAAAAATGCCAGATGTGCTCATAGCTGAGCTACAGTTTAACAGAGTGAGTGCATGTGCCCGTAGATGAGCAGTGGTTTAACTGGTGCAAAATGAGTGCCCGTAGCTGAGCAGTGGTCTAACACGCTAAATCTATGTGCCCCAACTGAGCTGAGTGTAATATGCATGCCGATAGCCAAATGAGGCTTAAAGCAGTGTACCCCGTTTGCGTGGAGCTGCGCACCGCGCAAACGAGCTAACCGACGGGCAGCATTGAGCAAGCCGTATCAAAACTGCCTTTACACAGACACACCCCTCAGCATGTCTAGACAGTCATGAAAAATAAAAAGCAGTGGCCAGGTTCGAACCCAGGATACTATACACCATAGTCAAGGTACCAAACCACTAAGCCACAACAGCAGTACCTAGAAATGCAATAATAGCTAATATATAGGAATGAATACAAACTGGAGCATGACAATGCAGGTTTACTGAAGTTGATACAATTCCAAAATGGCCAATCACAGATATGTGTGGGAAAAACGGACTATATAAGCCCCACTGGCGGGAATACACAGCATAAACGATTGTAGAACTGACCTGCAGGCAAAATGACAGGAGTAGGAGAGGGTAGTTGCTTCCAAGCACAGAGGTGGGGTGTTGAGGAGTCCAGGTACATGGTCTGGCTCCTAGTCCATAATCATGAGGCCCAACTCATGCAGGGCCAGGTCCTCTGGGGAGCATACAGGGCTGAGGCGTGGGACCGGTTGGCTCATGATCTCACCAGTGCCACGGGGATTCCAAGGACTGGTGAGCAGGTCCGTCACCACCATGCGGACCTGAAGAGACGCAAGCAGGACCAACTGAACCTTTGGATCCAGGAGGCCCGGCAAACACCCAACGCCCCACTACTGAGTAAGTAACATTTAATTATGTATGTAAGAAATTAAACTAGCTGATATTATGGAGATGTGTATTCCAATATTACTTCATTTATATTACAGCTGCAGGTGTCCGTTCTGCGAACCGCAGAGCCTATGGCGATAGGCTGGTGCGGTTGCGCCACCAGGCAGGTCAGTAATCCACTACCAGTAACTGTAAAGAAATATAAAAGTATGACAGTCAGCAAAAGAGTGCAGTGTAGTCAGTAAGGAATAAAATCTGCAAGTAACAGTGTGAAAGTGTATGCAAGTATTGCTTGATTACAAAAGTGTGTTTCAGCCTGTAAGTTTAACCAAAAATGAAACTGTCTGACATATATTCTGAAATAAAATGCCCTACCTGTAAGAAAATAGTACACAACCTGCAGCAGGCTGAAAAGTATAGCTGCAGAAGATGATGAAATCACATGTGTGAAATATATCCCTGTGGAAATACTGAAACATGACAGAAGTGAGACTGCTGGAAAGGATTGTAATAACTACTGGTAAAACATGTCAATAAAGCCTAGAAGTACCATCCTAAATAGTAAAATGAAAGCAAGTGAGAGAGTGTGAGAAAGTGTCATGAATCCAGCAATACAGTAGTAATAACCCCTGAATAAAGTATACTGCAGTCAAGACAGAATGAAATGCATGTGAGATTCAAAACCAAACAGCAAAATCTGTTCAAAGTGTTGCTGCATCTGGAATGTGTATCCCAAAATCTGGATATGTTGCTCTCAGTCTGCAATATGCAGATAGGATGATTGTCTGATATACCAAACATCCACACTTGTCTACAGCTATATAAAGCAAATGTAGCAGGATGATGTAGCTGAACAAAGCTAGATATGAATGTGTATGAAGAACCATAAAATGTATATTGATGTTGCAGTAACAGTCCTATCACCAAGTTGAAATAGTTATCATATAGGAAACTGTAGTTAGAACAGTAGTGTGTATATAACTGTAGCTATTAGAAATGTACAGCATATGTATTGTTATTCGAAGGTGTTAATATTACTTTCTTTACCCCACCCTATAACCACATATAACCCATTCCACGTGAAAATGGTATGTGCAATCACAATTAACACCCCTGGACGTTTGTCCTGTTGGGTCATATATATTTGCATGTCCGTTGATGCATCTGCCCTGTTCATACATCCACACCTGATGGCCTGTTACCATCAATTAACCCTGCATGTTGTTGGACTGTGTATTTCTGTTCAAATTATGCATGTGTTATGCACGCTGTTCAATGGTGTGAATATCTGGGTGTTTGGTTAATGGGAATACTAATGCATGCTGTTACAACTAATTGTGAATGGTATTATATGTCACTAACCCAAACTGTCATGACATAATGCAAAACATAGGACGACAGGGAAGGCGGGTTCCAGCGGACCCACCTCTCCCACCTCAGCTGGCGAGTGCACCTGGCACTAGTGCTGAGTCCGGACCCTCCTCCGGTGGCCCTGTGCCACCTGTGGGTGGAAGCGCTGCAGGGGATGGGGCTCGCCCCCCCTCTGCAAGTGTGGCCAGAGGAGAACCACCACTCACCCTCCGTAGCGTCTGGACTGTGGTGTGTAGGGAGATTCGGGACTCTGTTCTCGAGCCCCTATGCCAGCTCGAGGCATGGGTGGCGCAACTAACGGGCATGCCTGTTGCCCCACCTACACAGCCCCCAGCACAGCCCCGTCCTGGGCAGTGAAGGAACAGTGGCAACTGCCTATGGGTGGGGATATCAGTTCCACTGTTGCCATCTGTGGGCTCATGGGCTCTGGATATCCAAACCTCCATCCCCGTCAATTGCGTAACCCCCCCACACGTGTCATACACCGCCCCTGTATGCGTCTTGTTTGTCTTGTCTGTTTACCTACCCAACCTACCTCCCCAGCTGTACCGACTTCCTTCACCTGACATACCACTCTCACCTGAAAAAAAAAAAAAAGGGCACTCTGTACCCACAAAAAAATTACGCCCCATACATAGCTGCCCATTCCGCACACATGTCTGCTGGACATGGAACCTATTAATTACAATTGGCTGTACAACAAGTATTATTGTTGTCCTGACACCTCTCTCAGGGGTGGAAGGTTTCAAATGTCACACCAAATTACATACATATGCACAGCTGTTGCTGATGAAGAAATGGGCAGCTATGGGCCTTACCTACATCCCTCCTGCACATCCCAAGCTTGTTTCCCTACTGTCTTACCCTCTTTGTGACCCCTTTTTCACCACTTTCCTGTCTCCCCATTTTCTTTTTTTCAAAGAAAATAGCGTGGGTGTGAAGAGTAAGCACGCTTAAGCGGTTGTAAGCGGGTGCGCGAGCTAACTGCCAGTGCGCATGCGTGAGCTCCACGCAAACCAGCGCTAACCCGGTTACAACTGCTTAAAAGTGCCTTAGTCACTTTGATTGACAGGTCCTGTACTCAGTTCAAAAGCAAAATAAAATCCCACTGTCAGTCCCGAACCCAGGACCTTGGAAACAATAGTCTGCATGACTTACCACTAAGCCATGACTCTTATACAAGAACTTTGTGCTAAAATAAATATATCATGTAATAGTAGGAATGAATGTAAAGGGAATATAGATGTGTAGTACACAAAGCATGCCATTGAGAATTACTATCAAAACTAGTGGATTTCCATAATAGTAGTGTGTGAACAGAAACAGCCATGCTAGTTGGAAGCTAATAGGTAATAATGTCACTATAGCACCTTGCAAGCCACACACATACTCACAGCAGGATAATCACTGCCCATACCCCACAACCTCTTACAGGAACACATCTGGACCAAGTAATAAAATATGTGGAGCAAAGGCCCAAAACCAGGGACACATTACAAATAATGTTACAACAAACGCAGACAGTTCAGAGAGTAACAGGGTCTGCGCTTTGTGGGATGTTTGGAAGGGTATGCAGTCTGAAACTTGAATGTTTGTCACCATATTCTGACTTGAGCCCAGTGTGATTTGCCAGAAAAAGGTGTGCATGAGATATTGACCAAAATATGAGGCAGAAATGTGGACAACCTGCAAATATCTGTACACATGACAGGTCTGACACCATCATATTTGAATAGTTAAGAGCCTAGACATAGCAACAGTGAATGACTTACAGGGATGCCCCACAGACTCCATGTGAAATGTACAAACAATAGGCGGAAAGGTGTAACACATGCAATGGTAACTATGGAGTCCTGAAAGTATTCATCACTTGCATGGCAGAAAAAGTGTAGTAATACATATGCTCATGCTAACCCACAGTCACAACTGCAGCATACCAGACATTTTAATGGGTGTACCACACTGATATGTACCATTCCATGAGGCACATAACAGATGAACCTGAAAGTCTCTGGGGCCTGCTCATCAGCATACTCAAATACCCTAATAGATGTCAAGGCCCACACCATGGCCAGACCACACTGCATGCTGTAACACCCTAGCAGATATAGCAAGCATTCCAAGGTGTGAATGTACATGGAAAATAGGAAAGCTACAGCAGCACACTACAGTCAGGACACCTAGCAGGCATACAAGTAGTGACTGTAAAGGGCAACTATTGAAGCCTTAGCAACAAAGTGCAAGCAAAAGTGAAAGGAAAGCACACACACACACATTAACAGTAGCAGTAGTTGTAGGTGTCAGTGTACATACACAGTTAGTACAGGAAACTGGAGAAATGAATGGAGGAATGTTAATCTACAACACACCTGGAAATATGAGAGAGATACCAACCTTTACACTCACAGAACATTGTCCACAGCATAACAGCATGGTCCCTGCCCTTAAAATCTGAAAGGGCTACGCCTATCTCACATACCTTCTATAGCACTGTTCTGAAATCACAGTGAGAACTGCAATCAGTACACAACTGGCTGCATGCAATTAGCAAATGCTGGCTAACAATTGGTGCAGAGGCCATCACATGGGCATATGCAGATACCTACAAAGTATGCTGTACTCCCAGTCCACACATGCAATACTTTCATTGCACCCTGAGAAGGACGTGAGAGACAGACAGACAGAGAGAGAGAGAGACAGAGACAGAGACAGAGAAAATTGCAATTAAGCAGACACAAACAAATTGTTCAGCAACAGCCACCTGAAAGCTGACAACTGGGAAGAGGAGCAGCAGGACAGAGAACCAGACGGCAACACAAGCAGCTGTGACAAACACAGGTAATGTAAAGTAATACTATAAAGGTCTACATACTGTGAACCCTCCATATGTGTCATTGGTCTGTATCCATATGTATATGAAGATGTGTAAAGGGCAGGGGACATACAGCAACTATCAGTGAAGGCTGTACATACATTTGTATGTGAGAGCATCTATGTGCACATATCAATGTTGGTTGATTGTAGGTTGTAGTGCCATGTACAAAGTAGGTTTCACAGTTATGTATTTTAGCAGTATGTTAGTGTGTGTATACAGTATGGTAGACAAACATGTTGATATACCTGTCTAACATATGGATACGTATGTATGTCAACATATGTATGTGTATATATATATATATATATATATATATATATATATATATATATATATATATATATATATATATATGATATGCATACATGTATACATACATAGAGAGAGAGATGTAGGAATACATAGACAGATGTAGATAGAATATTGTACAAACATATATATGTAATGCACACATACAGATATAGATATATGTAGATACATATACATAGACAGACTGATCTGACTATCTACAGGTATGACTGTATATGATGACCTTCAACACAGCCTGCCCCACCCCTTCTGTCACTCACACCCCCTCTGTGTCCCCCCTCTCTCCACATGTATAGCAATATATGTACATCAATATATATATATGTGTATATGTATACAGACATATATATATATATATATATATATATATATATATATATATACATATAGATATATCTATATACATATATATATATATATATATAGAGAGAGAGAGAGAGAGATGTATATAAATTCTGAGTGAGGCACATGTGTACAGATGTATTGCAACAGGTGCCTGGTGACAAAGGCATGGAGTGAACACCAGTGTCAAAACCGGAGTACCATACCACATTCCAAATCACCTACACCAGTAACCACCAGATATGTGATTGGCTGCCCACCACTGCATGTGTCAGGGGTGAACAGGGTCATAAATGTGTACAATAGTGGCCCCAATGATATTCACAGTGGCACACTATCCCTGGAATACCTGCACATGGTATGTGTCAGCTATGGACATGTAGGTCGGTGTACCCCTCCACACCACATAATGGATGCCATGGTATGGACCTCACATGAGAGCTACAGATATGGAGAAGGACACAGTGACATGTACAACACTGTGACAATGCACTCAAACACATTACCAATGCACAGTGACTGACAACACCACAGAGTACACATATACTACCCACATAGAGGTTACCACTCCCAGATTTACATATGTAAGTCACACCCATGACAGATGTCCAACAACCATAGTAACACCTCACACCATCCACAACCTAAATGTCTGCTGTGTGTCGTCCATGCCACTGCAATAGAGTGCACATGTGGAGGTAAAAGTTCCTACCCACAGATAAGACATACCCTGCAATAAACCACACAGTGTTAAGAAGCAAGACTCCCCATGAGTACATGTCACACATACCCCTGCTGAATGTTAGTCAGATAGGTAATATGCCATATGAGTCACCCTGTGTAACTGTGTGACAGCAGCAGGTACCATCACACCACATGTGTCACAATGGTCAGGGTAGCAGAACAGTATGCTGCTGTAGTCCCAGGGCAATAGCATATTGTATAGTATTGTATTGTAATGTAATGTATTGTGTTGTATTGTATTGGTATGTTGAGGTGCCTCCTTCGTGGAGTGGAACCACTGCTGCTGTGCGCCAGTGTACAGGTACATATCCTGTAGTCAGGCTAGTGTTACATAGCACTTCTATATGTGTGTTTAGCTCCTGTCAGAGTTTATGTAGCATGAAACTGGGGATACCATCAGGTCCCATTCATGTTGTGTATTCTGCTGTCCTGAGGGTGGCTCTCACCTGGACATCTGTGATGACAGGGAGGTTACAGTCAGCTGGGATAACTATGTCTTATTTTGGCGGAGAGGGCTGGGTGACACCTGCACTGAACCTGTCTGCCACAATGTTGTCAATATCTGTGGTGTCAGTGAAATATGTGTTGTTGTGTACTAACTATGGGCATAGAGGATGGATCCTGACCAGGTTGCTAACATAACTAAAGAAGGCCTTCTGGTTATCTGTAGTGTCCCTCTTGATTTCCCTCTCAAAGTTGCCCATGGATGTTTGTATGATGGAAAATAGATCCTTACTAGTGCTGCTCAGACATGCCCTCCCTTTATGGAATTATGCTCTGTCTTGCAGTAGCGTCCATCTTCTGTAATACAATCTGTCTATGGCTGGGGTCCACCAGACAGGATGCTGTCCCTTTGTGGAGAGTGTCTTGGTCATATATGGGATTGCATGATCCATGCATTCTCGGAGATGTCTGTAGAAAGCAATTGTGTAGGGGTCAGCATTGTGGGTTGTATCTGCCACTGGCCCAGTGGGCTGAAAGGATACCATGTCACTGTTACAAAGTGTAAAGTTTGTATCTGTAATGTTATGCACTATAGTCGTTTGTGCTGGTGGTGGAGGTGGGATATGTATATCCAGGGCAATCAGTGTGTGGTCAGCTCACAGTAGTTGATGATGTAGGCCATACAGTACCTAGATACAAACCCCAGAGTGAGGAGGTGCTCTTGACCTGAATCAGTGTTCTGACTGCTGGGGTTTGGTAGTATGTCGTATGGAGTGTGCCAGGTACTGTTGCACAGTTGCTGGCTGAGCACTGATACCTGGCCATTTACATGTGTATCCACCAATAGACAGACAGATGCTACATATGTGAGATATGTTGTATCATAACAGTCGAGTAGCATGTGTAGTATGTGTGCCAAATTCTGCTGACATATATTGCTGATATCAGGTTATTTTCTTTCTCAGGTACATGGCCCACCCGCTGAATCCCACTTACTCCACAGCTGAGGATGAGGAGATACACCAGAGCCTGGTGCGGGATTATGCAATACTCTTTTCCCGCACCAGCCAGAATCAGCAGGAGAGGGCTGCACTGTGGCAAGACCTTGTCCGTCGGGTAAATGACATAGGCACGCATAATAGGACATATGAGCAGGTACGACATCACTGCAGTGATTTAATCAGACATGTCCGTCAGCGCATCGGATATCCACAGGCAACAGGTCGCCACAGGTGGTGGGGTGGCTACACATCCCCACTCACCAGACTGGAGGGACTACTCATGAGTGTAGTGGCTCCAGTCCACCAGCAACAACAACAGCAGCAGACATGCATTATGATGGAGGCTGGAGCCACGCAGCAGCAAGACAGTGAACGTGCAGGTAATATGCCATATGTATAGTTGATTGTTGTGTACACTGGTAGTTAATGCATGTGTGAGGTGTGTCCTTGGTTTGTAGCTGTCACCATAGTATTTAATGTGCAAGTGTGATATCCTCAATATTAGCAGCTGACCTGTGAAAGGCGACTGTTGTACTACTGACCTGTATCATACTCAGTAACAATGGCACAGTTGTGCCCACTGACATTAGTTTCTTCACGTCTGCAGGTCCCTCTGGTATAACAGCAATGCAGCCTATCCATGCTGGTGAGTGTGTATTAACAATTCCTGTAATAGTGTTGATAGTAATAGTACTATTTGGCTCACTTAGTAGTGCTCTTTGTATGCATGTAGGTGTGTCTGTGTCTGTGTGTTGATATCACGCATACTGAGTACTGTACAATTGTGTGAAACTGTGTGCATGTGTGCATGTGTGCATGTGTGCACGTGTGCATGTGTGCATGTGTGCATGTGTGCACCTGTGCATGTGTGCATGTGTGCATGTGTGCACCTGTGCATGTGTGCATGTGTGCATGTGTGCACCTGTGCATGTGTGCATGTGTGCACCTGTTTATGTGTGCACCTGTGCACCTGTGCATGTGTGCATGTGTACATGTGCATCTGTGCATGTGTGCATGTGTGCATGTGTACATGTGCACCTGTGCATGTGTGCATGTGTGCATGTGTGCATCACTGGTAATGTGTAGACATTGTAAACTGTGTTTCCTGTTTCCCTTCCACAGGTTCTGGTGCTGCTCTGGTGTCATGTACCAGGGGACCTGAATCAGGTGCCGTGGGTACTGATAATGATGACATCTGTGTAATGGCACAGGAAAGTATGCCAGGGTCCGCCATTGGTCAGCCGATTGACAGTACACAGCTGTCGACCCCATCAATGCGCACAGTTATCCTGCCAATACACCCTTTGTCACCAATGTCCCTAGGTGATGGACAGCATACAGTGGGCATTGACCAGGGTAATGTGGTATCTGTGGCACATGCCTCCCCACACAGCAGCCATGGGCATGGCCCAGAGATGGTACCACACAGACAGATGTCCAGGGGTTCTCGTGGGAGCATCCGTGGGCGTACTGCCCCTGTCAGACGTGCCCACAGAGGTCTTACAACCTCAGCTATGTTTCGGGCTGTCATGCAGGCACAGTCATGTATGGAACGGTACACCAGACAGGGTCTGAGGGAGCTGACAGCATGTTGCACAGCCATGACTGACAGTATGCGTGACATTGCGGCTGCCATCCGTGATTTCACCGATGTCATAGACAGATGTTGTGGGGACATTTTAGACCGGTTCCACAACTACATGTCCATGAGCCAGGGCAATGGTGGGCGGTTGAGGCGTCGACGTGGCCGTATGCCAGCAACAGCAGCAGCTGGCAGTCGTCATGGATGACAACAGGGCCGCGGCCGCCCCTGTAGTGCCAGCAGCAGCCCCAGCAATGCTGGGTCTGTGCTGTCATCAGACTGCCCCAGGAGACCACGTGCACATGGCTCTGGCCGGGCCCGACAGGGATCTGTGTCCAGTCAATGAACACCTGCTTCTGATGACAGTACCCAGACTGGGTTGGTACTGGATACGGTCCGTAGCACCCCTGCAAGGCACAGGTACCGTGTCCGTGGCCAGAGACACTGATCTGTATGACCTGGCAGGTACAGTCTGTGGCTGTCCACAAACACCAGTATATGGCAGCCATGAGGTGGAACTGTGTGCATCCATACACACATGCGAATTGACAACACCTAGGGCTACCGCATACATGCACACACTGCATCAACATTGCCCCACCTTCTACTGCTTTCCCTCACCAACACACATACACATACATGTCAATTGGTGGTATCGGTGGCTGACTCAGGCATACCAAGTTCACACCCTGTGCATATGATGAAACTGTGCCACCTCCTGCAATCTGTAACAACTGTGCAGGTACAGGTTAACATGTTGCTGATGCACAGGGTGACCACATAGATGTGTAGTAATAGTATCATGTTGTTAACAGTACTGTGCGCTGAATTAATTGTGGGTATATCACAGCATGCCTGATGCAGTAAGTGTGTGATTGTCATGTCCTGTTGTCTACACCCATGGTAAGTACCATAGTGTATCATCTGCACATGTTAGCATACTGGTGGTAATGATGTCAACAGATGGCTACATACATAGGTAGCACAGGGGATAAGGTAATGAATGTAGTAATACGCAATGATGGACATGTAAATTGCAAGTGGCATGTTGCCCACACTGGACTCTGCAATGCAGATGTTTGAGGATGTTGATATGTGTGCAGTACTACACGACTGGTACAGGACACACAGGAGCACCCTAGCACTGCATGCTCACATCTCATACCATGCTAGACAGCCCCAACACACAAAACTAACTGTCACAGGAGGGAGAGTCCCCATATATGTCAGGGATACTGTGGTGGCAGGCCAGGTAGCATACATCCTACTAAGTATGGAACCACTGAGTGAAGGCTCAGTGTCTGTTATTTGACATGTGTATTACTGCAGGTATGAGCACATGGGTTTCCATCCAGTTATTGTACATCCTGACAGTACATGGTCTGTACACTTGTGTGCACTGAGACTGGACCCTAGCCATCTGACCCGTGTATTTCCATGTACATGTGCATAGTGCCTGCATATTTGCAGTGTTACCTACTGGAACTGGTACAGCTTGTTTGTTGCACAATGGACTACATGCAGCCCTGTTTACTGTAGCTTTGTTTGCATGCATGTTTGCTTGCAATTACCCTGGAATACTGATCACACCTGCAATGCATAGTTATAGAGCTTCTGTGGACTCCTAGTGCCATCTGCATAGCTTACTATATGTATGTCCATGCCCCACTTGACAGGATGTCACTGTTTGTCCTGTTCACATGTACATTGCCTGTGACACAGTGCATATGACTTACCTGGCATGTGTCCACGTGAGCAGTCATATATGCTACTGCTAACTAATCACAGGCACTACACCTTCACATATTCATCTTCTGTTGAACTACCTGCTTCACTAGGGACTGCCTGTACCTGTCACCCCTGGGCTTTCAGATATTGGCAAAGGCTCTTGCTACCCCATAGTGCCTATGTTAGGCAAGGCTCAAATGACAAACCCACTTTCATAGGTATCACAAGGGATAAGAAACTAAGAGTAATGCTACCCAATGCCAGAAGTCTAAACCTCCAGATGCATGCACCCAAAACACTCTTTGGCATGGAGAACATCGATATCTGTGCAGTAACAGATGCCTGGTTCAGGGCTACTGAGAGCACACCAGCACTACCAGGTTTAACCTGGTTGATTTCTTTGAAACAGTCCCCAAGGCCATTGACGAGGGGAAGGTGGTTCACACAGCCTACCTGGACCTCACAAAAGCCTTCACAACAATACCCCACTTGGGCATTCTAGAGAAGCTCACCAGCTTAAATATAAGCCCCTATGTCACTAGATGGATTGCACAGTGGCTCAAGGACAGAACCCACATGGTTAGAATTGCTGGAGCCATGCCAGACTCCAAACCAGTTACGAGTTGTGTCCCACAAGGCTCAGTCCTGGGACCTCTCTTGTTTGGTATATATTTATTGGAGGTACAGGCCAACACGGACGGACTGTGGCTGACCAAATATACAGATGACTGCGAACTGGCCACCATAATCGACTCTCCAGCTGACACAAGCATCTTCCAAAGGGGCATCATAGAAACAGACAACTTGTGCCAGAGCCATGGCCTTCAGCTGAACAGTGTTTAGAAAGGGAAATGTGCATCCTGTAGTCTGTTCACCTAGTTGCCAAAAGGGACATTTTCCTCACACACACTAACCCCCCCCTTAGTCAAAGACACACACTTGCCAATTGCATGACTCAAACCCCTATCTGACTATGTTATGACACTCGAGACAGACACATTAGCAGAGTGTGCTATGCGCATTACTGGGAGGTTTCCCTTCTCTTGCTGTACTTATAGGGTGCTGACATCATCAGTGTTTAGAAAGGGAAATGTGCATCCTGTAGTCTGTTCTCCTAGTTGCCAAAAGGGACATTTTCCTCACACACACTAACCCCCCCTCAGCTGAAAACACACCACACACTAACCCCCCTCAGCCAAAAACACACACTTGCAGGATTCAAACCCCTATCTGACTATGTTATGACACTTGAGACGGACACATTAGCAGAGTGTGCTATTCGCATTACTGGGAGGTTTCTCTTCTCTTGCTGTACTTATAGGGTGCTGACATCATCAGCGTTTAGAAAGGGAAATGTGCATCCTGTAGTCTGTTCTCCTAGTTGCCCAAAGGGACATTCCCCTCACACACAATAACCCCACTCAGCCAAACACACACACTTGCCATTTGCAGGATTCAAACCCCTACCTAACTATACTATGACATTTGAGATGGACGCATTAGCAGAGCGCGCTATTCGCATTACTGAAAGGTTTCCTTTCTCTTGCTGTACTTCTAGGGTGCTGACATCATCAGTGTTTAGAAAGGGAAATGTGCATCCTGTAGTCTGTTCAACTAGTTGCCAAAAGGGACATTCCCCTCACACACAATTATACACACACTAAGCCCCCTCAGCCAAACACACACACTTGCAGGATTTAAACTCCTACTTAACTATATTATGACACTTGAGACAAACGCATTAGCGGAGTGCGCTATTTGCATTACTGGGAGGTTTATTTTCTCCTGCTATAATTATAGAGTGCTGACATCATCGGTGTTTAGAAAGGGGAATGTGCATCCTGTAGTGTGTTTTCCCAGTTGCCAAAAGGGACATTTCGCTCCCACAGACTTACACACACACCAACCCCACTCACTCACACACTGAGCATTGGGAGGATTCAAACTCCTACCTAACTATGTTCTGAAACTTGTGACGGACGCATTAGCAGAGCGCGCTATTCGCATTATTGGGAGGTTTCTTTTCTCCTGCTGTACTTATAGGGTGCTGACATCATCGGTGTTTAGAAAGGGGAATGTGCATCCTGTGGGGAGGCAGACACCAAGCACACTCTGGCTAAGCTGTCATTCCCTAGGGCAAACAGCCTAGTGTTGACCTCTACACCCATATGTTTAATTGTCAAATGCACATTATTTGTTGCTGATAGACTGTTTGCACATCTTTATTGCCATAGCATTCCCTGTTTGTATGAACAACTTGTGCATCTGTGGAAGATGTTTGCATATGGGAGGGATCCACTGTATCACGTATGTCTCTGTAGTCATTTAACTGTGTGCACTGGGCAGACTGCTGTAATGTGGTTGGTTCCTGGAATAACACATAAAAATACCAGATATGTGTGTGTGTGAGCATGCCCAGTTCAGCCTTCCCATGGCATGTTGTCTGACATATGTCTCATTTATCAAAATGTGTGAGCATGCCCAGTGTGAGCATTCTATATGTTGGACTCTGCAGTCCACCACATTTGTGGATGAGTGTGAACTTCAACAAATATCACCCGTTTATGGTTTTGCGTTGTGTGTCATGTTGTGTAGTTACTGTACAACTGCTTTGTGTGTGAACACAACAGGATTATACTGTGCCTGCAGTGTTAGCATGGGATACTTTGCATACAGTTGTCAACATCCTTTCACACTGACCTAACACTGTTGTACTGTATAGTGTACTGGTAGTACTTTGACTGTGGTGGACAGTATCCTGGGCTTTAGTGCTATCACTGCTTTACATTTCGATAGTGAGCACAACAGCCTGGTTAGGGGCCAGTTGTGTACATCTGACCATTATGCATTCTGTTCAGATATGAACTACTTAAACCAGGCTTGTCCAACATTGGTAGTGTATTCCACAACATAGGTGTACATTTGCAAACACTAGTGATGCGCCCTAGTCCATGTCTAATGCTAGTTGGAGAGTGTGTTTGTCCTTCAACACACATTGTAAGTGGAGTTTGCCATGACATATGTCATGGTTAGTATACTGTGCCTCTGTCTACCTGTGACATGACAGTGATACCCAGGATAAAGCTACCATCTCCCATCCACTCATCAAGATTCCTATTGAGGAAGATTGATAAGTGACTCTATGGGTAGCCTGTACTGGGAGTTCACTCATGGGTGGGGGTGGCTTCTGTGTTATGGATCATGCAGTACACCTTGTCCTATGTAAGTCAGTGCTGGGGTTCAGGTCTCTCATGTGCATAGCTCACTGCCATTCAGATTGTACAAGGTGCAGCATGTTTATTGATACCAGCAACACAGGCAACACATGGCATCTGTGCAAGCTCTTTGATACTCCTGGTGAGGTACTGTTGGGGACTTTAAGGTTGATGGAGGTGTCTGCTGAGGTACATCCCACAGGGGCTATTGTAGTCAATTGTACCACTGATGAAGGATGACTGCAGAGCCACAATGACCTCCCCTTATCTAGATCTGACAACCTTCATGATTAGGTGGGTATATGGTATGTTTCTGTAAACACTACAGCACATGTTTGTCCAATGCAGGATATCTATCACCTTGTGTCCCCAGGTCTCTCATTACATGTTAACTACATAATGGATTAACACCTATGTGGTAATTGGTGGGCACTTACTGTATATCCACGGGGGTTGACTATACACTTTTCTGCAATTAGCTTGCTGACATGGCTATGGCACCAGTTGTCTGTTTCTATGTGGCCCTTTTGTGGGATGCTTGTGTCAGCTGGTGGATCATATGTGGTGAGCAGTTTGTAGTCCTCTGCAAACATGTTCGGACACAGTCCTTCCATGTTTGCCTGTACCTATGGGACATATATGCCAGACGAGGGAGATACCAGGACCAAGCCTTGTGGGATGCCAGTTATATCTGGTTTGTAGTCTGACATGGCTGCAGCATGTCTGACCATGTCTGTTCTGTCCTTGGTCTGGTTTGCAACCCCTCTACTGACATAGGGGTTTATATTTAAGCTGGTGAGCTTATCTATAATGAACACGTAGGGTATTGTATAGAAGCCTTTGCAAGGTCCAGCTACGCTGTGTGGACCACATTGCCCTCATCAATGACCTTAATGACTGTTTCAATTGAGTCAAACATGTTTAGGGGCAGGATCTGCACTTAAGAAAGCCACACTGGGTAGGGTCCGGTGTCAGTAGGTCCCCAATATCTTTATGTCTGTGGGACATGCTGATCCTTTCCATAGCTGTGCAGACCGAGCTTCTCAGGATTCTGGGATAGTAGTTTTCAGTATCCATTCAGGCAACACCTTTGTTGAGAAGGACCACTGTTGTTGTACACTGCTCTGTGGGTACATATTCTGTGGTAAGGCTGACATTGAGCAGTAGTGTGATTTGGCATTCCATTCATCTTGGAGTCCATGTTGCACTAAGCCCAGGACACCATCTCATACCATTGCTGCTGTGTGTTTTGCTTTGTAGATGCTGGCTGTTACCTCAGCATCTGCAATGTCAGGGGGCCAGCAGTCTGCTGGGATAGATATTCTGCATTCGTGGGGGGGTGGTTGCACTGCACCTGTCAGGATGTATGTTGGCAATATGTGTGTGTGTTTGTGATATTTGTGTGATTCAGAGCATATCTGTGAATTCCCAACATGGTTCCTACCATCAGTTGTGAAAGCCTTGGGATTATCCTTAGTGTCCTGTACAATTTGTATCTTCATAGGTTCATAGGTTCATACTAGGCTATCCACCCTAGGGCATTTGTTAGCCTAGCCAGAGTGTGTGTGGTTTTGCCACCCCTTGCTATGTGAATATTATGGCCATTTATGATTTGCTTTGCTGTGCCTCTGTCTGGACATGACACAGTGAAGACCCCCAGTGTAACTCTACAATCATCCATCCACTTGGCAAGATTCCTGTTGAAGAGTGTCAGTGAGGGCTCTGCCTAACATGGAGTGGGATTCTGGTCCAGGGTGTGGGGAGCCTCTGGATTATGTATCTGTCCCACCAGCACATCCTATTTCATTATTTGTTGAGGTTGACATCTCTCACTCTCACAGCTCCGATGGCTTTGAGTTTTCTGGGGTGGAGCATGTCCATTACTCCTGTGTTGGGCATGGCCTTCTACAACAGGCATGCAATGCCTCTGTGTAGGCAGTATGTGACTGCATTCAGCTGGGGTGTCTACAGCCAGGCAGCATATGACATATATTTGAGACCCTTTATCCTCTTGGTGAGGTACCTTTGAGGTCTTTCTAACTGCTGCAGGTGTCAGGTAAGGTACATCCCATATGAGGCATTGTACTAGATTATGGGTGTGATAAGAGAACAGTATAGGGGCACAATGACCTCTGTTGACGTAGATGTGAATCCTTTCCTGATACGGTGTCAAATGTAGACAGTCTTCCTAGCCACATTGGCAATGTGGGTGTCACATAACAGGTTACTGTCCACTTGTGTCCCTAGGTCCCTGGTTACTCCTTCCATATATAATGGTTTACCACCTATGTGGTAATTTGTGGTACCTTGTTTGGTATTTGGTGGGACATTCATACTGTCCAGTGTCTTCAGGACGGCTGGGTGGGGTTCCTGTGTGTGAGAGTGTGGTCTGTAGCATGCTACAGACTGTACAGCAGTCTTGCCTACAGTTAGTTGCACATGGGTGGACTCCAATGCCTTGTGCATTGTCAGTTACCTGGACGTATGGGTGTCTGTGCTGAATATGGATACTCACCCTCCTTTTATGTTTTGTTCCAGGTTTTGGGGCCATGACACATGATATGTGGTATAACCTGGTAGTGCTGGTGTGCTGTCAGGAGGCTTGCATCAGGTTTCTGTCACTGCACAGACATCGATGTTCTCCATACTGGGGATGGCCATGGGAGCATGCATATTGGGGTTTACACATCTGGCATTGGTCAGCATTACCCTTATGTTTCTTTCCACTTATGTTTTCTAGGGTAGTGGGTCAGTCTTTTCAGCCTTGCCTACAAAAGGCTCTATGGAGGTGGCAAAGGCCTTATCCAATATCCAGATGCCCAGGGGTAACAGGTGCAAGCCATCCCAAGAACAGCTGCGTGGCTTGTCAAGCATGACATCCCAAGCAGACAGACATTGGATCCCCTTGGAATGACACCAGTAAGTGTGCCACTTGCTATGACTGATCATTCCATGTTTGTACTGTGGCATTATTCTTGGTAAGGGTAGGATGCTGCGAACGGTGAGTGTCATACCGGCCTGGACTACATAATCAGAGAGCTCATCTATGTCTCTTTTCATGTAGTCTAAGGAGGTACATCTCAGGTCATTCACACCAGCATGGACTATGACTGCATCATATTTCTACTTGCTTTGGAGTGACCTGCATACTTCTGTTATGTGGTGTATTGTGGCAGCCTACAGGCAGCTTACTGTACCCTTTCCCTTGTTCAGTCTGGTGTGCGGGACGGCAGTGTGTCTGACTATGGAGTCACCTATTATAACTGTATCAGGCATGTTGTTTCTCCTTCTGGCCTGTGACTGTTTGGCACACCAGCTTTGTGTACTATGTGTTGCATGTGCTATGTTTGGAGGTTGTTTGATTGGGTGTCTGCTTTAGAGGCCTCTGTTGGTGTGCTGTGTTTGTAATTTGTGCCTCCGGGAATGTTTTTCTGTGTTTATGTGTTTGGTTTGCAGTTGTGATAGGTCTATGTGGGACTGTGTTTGTGGTGTGTGTGGTTACCTTCTCCTCCTGACTAGTTTTGGGAGTACTGAGTTGAGGGAGCTCAGCCTCCAGTTTGGATAGATGGTTGCATCTCTCACATATATTTGTATTTCTTGGGTGGAGTTGGGGTTGTCTGTGTACTTGGGGCAGGTGTAACATTGCCTCAGGATTCACAGATTCAACTTGTTGTGGCTGGCCTTAGTGGATTGTATGTGTGGACAGATTTTATTGCCATACTACTGATCAGTGATTACTTCATTGTTTATGTTTGCTCTATCATGTAGTAGCTTCCTCATTCTCTTGCATGGTTTGGTTATGGCTGGTGTCCACCATGCCAGATGCCTGCATGTATGGCATTGTGTCTTGTTTTAATTTAGGATTGCATAATCCAAGCATTCCTGGCAATGTTCATGGAATGGCTGTATTACAGGTTCTGAGGTGTGGCCCATATTTTGCACCTGCACAGGACCTTTAATGGATTCCACATCAGTTTGGAGGAGTGCAAATATTGCTTTACACATGTTTTCCACTGTGGTTTTCTGGCCAGGGACTGTGGTCAGGATTTGTATATCCAGTGTGATTACTCTATGGTCTGGTTTTACCATTGAGCAATACACTTCTCATCTTGCCATCCAGTACCCATGCTGCTGATTATCACATCCAGTATGCTTACCCCTCTTGTGGGAGTGGTACGTTGTTCCTGGGCCTTTTGGTTTATGGATTCTATGGACTTTTGTCCTACACTGTTGGAGTTAGTATAATGCTCCCAGTCTATGTCTGGGTATTTTCAGTCACCCAATATAATGTGGTTTGGAGGACTTGATATATTCATGTATTCCAGCATAGGCCAGGTGCAGTTCCTGGTGTTGGGACAGTAGTCTATAGCAAGCTATAAACTGGGGGGCAGTTTTAGCCACTGTTACTTGACCATGGCTAGTCCATGCTGCTTTTTGTTGTGGTACCAACATGGGCGTGTGGTTATCCTTGACAATACTTGCTAGTCACCATCCTTTTGCAGCTTGTTCCATGTTTTGAGGCTGTACAGCACAGTATGAGGTGTAACCTGGTAGTGTTAGGGTGCTGTTGTGAGCCTTGACTCATTTTTCTGTTACAGCGCAGATATCAATATTCTCCATACTGGGTGAGTTTAGACTGCATGCATCTTGCTGTTTTGACTTATCCCTTATCTTATTCTTATCCCTTCTGATACCTATGGAGATAGGTTTGTGTTTTGAGCCTTACCTATTCAGGGCACACTGTGGGTAACAACAGCCTTTGCCAGTATCCATATGGCCTGCACAGATAGGTGCATGCCAGTCCTAGCAGGTGGAGCATCATGTCATGCTCAGCATGTCATCCCAGACTGGCACACATTGGATCCCCTTTGACTAACTGTGATACCTCAGTCAATTATTGCACTTGATCATCTCATTGTCATATTGTGGCATGATGCTTGGTGAGGGTAGGATGTTAGTCAGGGTCCTCAGGTGTGCATATAGTACATGGTGTTACATTACTTAACATATAGCATTCATGCCTCAGGTGGTGCTGCAGGGCTGCCTCTGTTGGATGCGCATATTACACTTCCCTGTACATGTTTGAGAGCAGGTTGTGTCATGTTAGGCATCCCTGTTACTATATGAGTGAGTCAGAGAGGGGTATAATTCCCAGGGTTCCTACTGAGCCAGTGTATGTGCTATGTGTTGCCTCTTTGCCAAGACCAGGGCATACTGGGCATGCCTCCTTCTGCCTACTGGGGCAGGCTCAGGTTGTTCCTCCTCCGAGTCACGCTCTGCCTGTGATGGCCTTGGCAATGGTGGGGGGGCTGTTTGGCCCGGCCCTATGCTGGTCCTGCTGCAGCTGTTTTCGCAAGATCATATTATGTAGCATAGCACACACCATGACAATTTGGGTACATGCAGTTGGTGTGTACTGCAAGGCTCCACCAGATGTGTCCAGACACCGGAACCGTGACTTGAGCAGCCCAAACACACGCTCTATTACATTACGTGTTTGTGCGTGTGCCTCATTATGGCGTTCCTGTTCAGGTGTGTGTGCGTTTCTGATGGGTGTCATCAGCCATGGCTCCAGTGCATAACCTGCATCCCCCACTAGGTGTCCGTGTGGGATGTCCCCATTGGCAAATGTCTGGTACAGCTGCGTCAAATGCCAGATGTGGGAATCATGGTAGCTCCCAGGACAGCCAGCACACACATTCATTGTTATGCCCTGGGCATCACACATGACCTGGCAGTTGATGGAGGGGAAGCCCTTGCGGTTGATGTATGCCCTACCCCACTCACCGGCTGGTGCTTTGATGCGTATGAGTGTGCAGTCTATTGCACTCACTACCTCAGGGTATTCCGCTATTTGTTGGAAGAGACGCATATTGCTGGCCAATACCTCACGGGCATTGGGGAAATATACATGATCACTGACATGTGCTGACATGGCATCCAGGAACTGGTGCAGTACCCTGGAGGCTGATGCCTGTGATATCCCCATCATATCACCAGTTGGTCTCTGGAAGGTACCTGTTGCTAGTATTCTTAGGCCAACACATACCTTGGTTTCCACTGGGATGGGTTCCCCTCTGTTGGTTCTGTGTGTGAGGCGTGGCCTGCACAGCTCCACTATTTGCTGCAGGAGGTCTCTGTCCACTCTATAGCACTCTACTATCTCCAGCTCATGTAACCCGTGGTAGGTGACCCTGGGCCTGTACACTCTTCTCCATCTCCTCACTGTGGGTTGTCTGGCACCATCTGCATTGTCACCACCCTCAGCAATCGCCTATGTCTCATTATGACAGCTATGGCAGCCCCTAACATTTCTGCTCTGAGTTCAGCTTTTTCAGTTTTCACTTCTAATAACTTAACTCCTGTCTTGCAGTGTCTCTTGAGAGAAACATCCTGCACTGCTGTTTGCAGAGTTCTAAGTGCTGGGCTGGGCTACTATTCTGCCTGTGTAATTGCCTGCTTCTAATTGTTTTCACCTGCTAGCTCCAGCAGTATTCCCTGCTAGCTTCCTACTAAATCTGTTGCTTCCTTTTTCCTCTCTGTTTCCTCATGGAGGAGCCGTGTGCAAACCAGCAGAAACACGCTCACAGTGGCTTACACGTGCGCACACATGCTTACATGGTTCAGAATCTGCTTATTCGGATTAAAACGCGTGCACACCCACGCAAACAGTGTTAAACATCTCCCAACATGCTCCCACATGCTCAGTCTGCCTTACACGCGTGCACACTGCCTTACTCGCGCTTCATGGTGCGCACCCGTGTGCATGCACGCCCAGCAAGAAACGTTGGTGTAGGCAACAGTGTACACCTTCCATTTCTTGACTTTCTCATGCTTATTTAGTGGCACACCTCTTTTCATGATATCTGTCTGACATCTGTCATGTAACTCTGACCTCCAATGAACTGCATTTCTTTCTACCATTCCCCCCTGTGATGTCACCTATCTCCTACTCTGTTCCTCCCCCTTCTGTAACTCTTACACTACTCAGACTGTGCTCATTTGCTATGTGACAGTGGAATTCAGTATCCTAACACTCATTTGCATCAGATTGCCTACTAATGCTTAGTTACATGTCTTAGACTCAGCTTCCCCCCTTAGCAACCACTACACGGTGGCCATGTTGGTTTTGGTCTGCTGGTCCCTGCATTGACATTCCATGTATTGCATAAAACCCGCATTTGTGGGTTTATAACCTTCGTTTTTATGTTTTATACAGCGCAGCCCCTTCGCGTGGGTTGCGCTGGGTTTAAACATCGGCAATCGCCGAAAAAAATTATATTTTTAATATATTTGCATCAGGTTACTTTGCCAATGGCCACATATTTGGCCATTGGCATGCTGCCTGACACATATGCATCCTTTATTTGGAGCTGACATGGCTCCATTGCAGTTTTTGCAGAAACGTACTCAGTTGTCAACTGAGTACATTTCTGCAGCTAAAACGGCTCTTACACGGGCTGTTCTGGGCTTCCTGGATCGCTAATCATCCTCATTTGCATGCTATTCGGCTGCAAGTGAGGTGATTAGCTTATCCACGCCCACTCCATGTAAGAGCCGTTTTAGCTTGTCTCTTACACAGACTTTGGGCTGTTCCTAGATCGCGAAGGCTACATGGAGTCTTACACTACTCTTAGACTCCGTGCAAGCCTTCGTGAATCCGGCCCCTACTTTCTGTTGTTTTGTTATGGGTTTTAGATGGCTGGGTGAAGTTCATCCAGTAACTGCTACACTTCTTTACAAGCATGCCCAGTAAAAGGATGCATAGATTGCATTTTCCTTTGTGTGACAATTAGCACAAAGCACCATAAATAATCAATGGTTGGGAAGAGTTATTGTCATTTATCATTTTATGGAAAAATGCCTGAGAATTTGCTTCTAGCAGCCAGGATCTGCTGACTGTCTTGCAATGAAGGTAGTGGCTGATGTGTAAAGGATGCCAGCATTGCTATTTATTTATTTACATTTGTTGACCGGGAGTGTCCGACTGGACATAGGTCCATTTTCAGCGAAGGCCCGGGGAGAAAAGCTCCACAGTTAAAATAAACAGCCAGTAGTTACATTGGATTACATAGCAATTAACAATTTGATTAACATAGCAATTAATTACAAACATATTTGCAGATGAAGAACATAGTACATCAGTAGACAACTAGAATCTTTATCTGCGAAGTACATAACAGACATTAACAAATGTTATAATAAGAAGTTCCTGCTGTATAATAAGTACTAGGCTTATGATCATATGAGCTTGCTATAATCAAGGTAGTTAGTGGGGTGGAAAGAAAGATAGTGGCTATAGGCCAGCATACACTTGTTGTATGTAAAGTCTTGCAGTTTCCACAGTTCACCTACTACCTGATGGTACTGTTGCACCTGTCTGTCAGGTATGTTGCATGTTTTGATCCAGGTGTTACAATGATGTCTTGCACAATGCTCAGTTCAGTAGACATTTAGTATTTACCACATGATAGTAAACAGCCTTCAGAATTGTACTTCATCATGCTGTATTATGTGCCGTTAACTGTGTATTTGTGGAAGCAGCAGGTAGTACACACATGCTATAATGTTTACAGGGTCCAAATGCTTTCCACTACATTCATATAAAATAAAGTGAAATTGGGCCTGCAGCAGGCACACTTGTGTTATGAGTACTTCTCCTAGAAAGTAACTCTCATGACTAGTCTTCCTTTCACACATTTATTCATATCCACAGGCATACACTGGCATACTTATATGCACACACACAACAAATGTTACTGGACTTCCTCCGCCTGACTTGTGTCTATCAGAATTTCCATCTTAGAAAAGTGTTCATGACTTGTCGCACATCTCCCCTGTACATACATTTTATCTGCAATATTTTACAAATCTGTAACAATGTATCGCAGCATAATTTTGTATTTAATTTGTGTTCAACATGACAGTTCTATTTCTGTGGCATATCCTTGTGGATTGCACTACATGCTGATTTGGGTATGTGTTCTTTATTTTACTTCCTACCAATCACAACATGCATATTGCTGCCAAAACCGTTAGTGTATCCACCATAATTACTTGTATAGACAGTCTGTTCAGATCATTATCTCAATTTGTCCAAAAATGTATGCATGTGCTTTCCAGTTACTCTTGATCTGGTACTTTGATGCACATAAGACATGGGAATTTGTAAACTTGTATTACCTGTACATATTTTAAACATGCCTGTGTTTTTTATCTTAATGTACATGATAATGCCAATGAATTTCCCATGTCCACTACTGCATTCACTGTAATGTACAACTGTATCAACCTTCCTTGTATACTTGTTTTGCCAAGGTTCTGCTTGCTTTTATGTACTCCAAATTGACCTATCTATTATTGTGCTATGGAGGTACACTCACGTACTGATCTCAGATTTGTATACACTCCTTTGTTTACATTGTATACACAAGTTCTATCTTACATCAATGTGGCTACAAAACTATGTTGTGGATTCGAGCTAAGGCTGCTCAATGTGCAGAATAGCTTGGAGTCTTGCATACTTAATTAGCAAAGCTGGTCATCGTGCACAGCTAGCTGATCATGTTAGCATAATGTGTATGGAAAATTATTGAATCTCTGGGTCAGTCTATTTAAATAATGTGGTAAATTTCTTCAAAACGGTAATGGGGGCAACTGACTATGACCATGCAGTGCAGTGCGTCTTGACCTGGTTAAGGACTTTTACACCATTCCCACACTGGCATCCTATAAATGCTAAATTCTTTATAAACATTGACCAATATCTGGTAAAATGGATAGCACATTGGTTATAAGGCAGAGCACACACAGTCTAAGTTGCAGGAGCTTCATCAGAAAGCATGAGATTGACCAATAGTGTCACTCAGTGCTTGGGGTTTGGACCTCTTTTTTTGGGGTTTACTTCTCAGATCTCCAAGCAGAGAGTCAAGACCTCTGGCTAACAAAGTCTCCAGACAGTTGCAATCTGGGGATTGCTGTTAAGTCACCCTATGACAGCCTAAACCTCCTGAATGAATTCACTGTAGTAAACTCTTGGTGTACTAATAATGAGCTCAGACTAAATAATAGGATGTGCTGTATCATCAGTTTTGGTAGACAACCATTCCTCTCATCATCCTATCTACGCAACATGCCATTATAATATGAAAATGGAGTTAAGGACCTAGGTACTTGGGTTGATAGATATCTCTCTCTCTCTCTCTTGTCCAGTATGTAACAGTGTTTGTCAGGAAATCCTTTTATTTAGCACAGCTAATTGCCAAAGGAATATCATCAAAGTCTAAAGAGGTAACCACTCCATTATACTCATCATTAATCAGGCCAATTATTGAGTACAACTCCTACTTTGGGATGTATCTCTCTAAACAGATTCCTAACCAAAAGGATCACAGGCCTAAAGTCTCTGAGCTACCAAAAGAAGCTGAAGTCTCTATTCCTTTAGTTCATGTCTTATAGGTTTTTAAGTGGAGCTCTCTGTCTCGCTTACCATGTCATTACTGATCTGATTATCCTGGACTTGCTGTTTTTCAGTAAGTTGAATATCTCCACCAATACTAGAACCAAGAACATACATCTTCATCAAAAAATAAATAAAATACTCTTGACAGATAAGTCTATAACCCAGAGATTCCAAAACTCTGGATTAAACTTCTCTGGCATAGGATCGTAGGATCATTGGAGGTTACTAGGCTAACGGTTCTATAGCATTTTTAAGCCTAGCCATTCATGCCTAAATTTTCCCAGTTATCAATGCAATGGGACTAGAATGGCTTTTGCATTTGCATATGCCTCTTCCTTAGGGCATCTATAAGCTGCTCCAGTCCATAAAGGACGCAAGCAAAAGCCAGGAGTGAATTTAGAGTTTCCCATCCATTGGTTCAAATTGTATTTAAATATGCTTACAAAAAAGGCCTACCTCACATGAGTATGGAGTTTGTTCCAAAGAAGGGGTAATCTCTGAGACCCATAACTGTCCCTCCAACATGTTTTTTATGTCACAAACAAGATTTAGATCCTTATATTGTGTAATTCTAGTGCTGTTTCTTTTGTGAATGTGTAGTAGATTCATCAGGGCTGGATCTGAGAATGCCTTGTAGGTTAGGCATAGATCACCCCTCAGTATTCTGCAGGAGGTCCAGTGCAAGGACATGGCTTTGAGGTGGTTCATATAGGACATGTTCTTTACACCCTGTATTCTTTTATTGAGGAACATCTGTGGCTGCTCCAGCTATTAGAAATGCCTGGTCAGGTGTACCCCAAAGGGTGTATTGTACTCGATTACTAGTCAAATGAGGGCTGAGTATAGTGGCTTTGTGATCTCCTTAGATCTGGATATCATGCCTTTAATTATAAGTTCTCCCACATAGAAGGATTTTCTCACTTCCATGGACACTTGGTGATCAAAGTTCAAGTTACTGTCAACTTGAGTTCCCACATTCCTTACCAGTGGGTATAATCTTAAGGGAATGTTATCAGTCTTGTAATTTTCAGGGGTGGGCATATTTCCAAAGGGTAAAATTATGCTTTTTTTGCATTGATTATTAGGCAATGGCTCCAGCACCAGTTATTTGTCTGTGTCAAACAATAGGATATCTACATATCTGCAGAATATCTACATCTTTGGGAGATTCAGTGATTGCAATTAGCAGTCATAAGTATATTTGGTCAGCCAAAGACCCTCCACTTTTGCTTTGACTTTAGGGAAGTATATTCTCAACAGGAGAGATCCCAGTATAGAGTCACATGGGTCACTCTAGTACCACACCTCTTGGTAGAAGTGGATTCCCACACCCTAACTTCATGTGCCCTATCCATGAGCCATTTGGCTCTCTATCAGTTGACTTAGGGATTTATGTCTAAATTTGTGAGATTGTCTATAATACATGAGTGAGGTACTGTGTCACACACCTTTTCCCGGTCAAGTTAGGCAGTATGCACCATTTTGCCCTCAATCATGGCTCTAGTGAACTTTTAGAAAAATTCCACTAGGTTTAGTTGGCATGAACTGCCTTTATCAAAACCGAATTTGAATGGGTCCAGTGTTTGAAAATTTCCTATGTTTTTGTTTATTAGGTGCATGATAATTCTTTCCATTGCTTTGCATATAAGACTAGTCAAATGCATGTCTCTGTTGTTCTCTGGCTCTGTTGACTATCCCTTTTGTGTAGCTGGATGACAGCTGCAGTTCTCCATTCCCCAGTGATGAAGCCTGTCTGGATGCCGTGGTTGAACAGAGACCATAATGGGCCTGACAAGGCATTTTTCAACTAATTAGGAGGCATCCTGGGATATTACCAGGACCCACTGATGCAATGTTTTTAGCTTTGGAAAGTGCAGTGAGGACAATGTCTTTACTGATAGGGGAGAAATGGTAAAGGGTATTTGCTGAGGAGTAACTGGGTGGGATAGGCTCATGAAATTGTAGGTAAATTTATCAGGCAGCAAGTTTGTTATATCCTCTGGTTTGCTCTAGAGAGCTACAGTTGCTATTAGTTCAGCACATTGTAGGATGTTCCCCTTAAAGTTGTGCAGATATGAAAAACACCTTACAGTTATCCTTAACCTGGGAGGTTATTTTTGCCTCAAATTTGGCTTTGATGGGCTTGATTAGGCCCCTGAGTTGCTTGTTGAGATGGATTAGGGAATTTTTGCTTGATGGGCACAGCCCTTCCTATTTTTGGACAGGACTTTTTTCTTTTGCTGTACAAAATATTTATGCCAAGAATTCACAAAGGGAGCTTGTTTATGGAATTTGTCATATGTTTATTTCAGTTTGGTATTGCTGTTTCTATGCATTTATTTATATGCTTACACATGGTTTCTGTAACCACATCCAAACAGGCCACAGTGTACACTGAGTTTGGGGTGCTTTGGAATTTAACTACGCCATAGTTTAAGAGGAGGTACTTAGCCTTAGAAAAGCTATTAAAGGTTCTGGGGCATGTTAAGCAGTGCGGCTCACTATCTTCCTTTAAACGTAGACTAGAATACTAGATGGTCATGTGTAGATTTACTCCTAGATTGAGCAATATGACCCTGCTGGAAAAAAAGTGGTGTTAGCAAAGGGAGGGCACACCACACAGTGACCTTGGAATTATCTATGAATTTATGAATATATAAATGGCCTTAACAGTGGCTATAAGAGATGCAGTTTGCATAGGTATTGAAAATGCATAAAACAAGTGGCCTTTTACAAGAAACTCATTTAGTTTTAGTAATTTAAATGCAAGGGAATTTACAGAACTAGTAATTTCTAGGTTTAAAGAAAAGAGAAGGGAAAGTATAGTGTACACTTACCATAAATGTAGACATTCGAGTATATTCACTGTTACAGTCATTACATTTGGGTTATCTGCTTGCAGGTAGCCCTCAGTCAGCCTGATTAACAAAGTCTTGGGTCCTGCATCAGCTGCTGTCTCTTCTTCCGTGACGTCAGGTCATCAGGGGTATAAAACATGCAGCCGACGTCATTACATCAGTTTTACTTGCCCCAGATGTCAGGTGCCCCCCTAATGGGAAGCAATTAAAACTATAAATATACAAGGTTATACCTCAAACAAAAAAGCAAATACACCAAAATGCTTTTAAGCATTTAAAAGAAGAGAAGAGGTATAGCCAAACGAAATGAGGGGGCTGGAGGGAGGGTAACCAGGACTGCAACAGTGAATACACTCGAACATCTACATTTATGATAAGTGCACACAACTGTACTATGTTCTTTGTATTTCACTGCTGCAGTCATTACATTTGGGTAGATTCCCAAAGCTAAGGATGGGAGGAGGAATTTAGATAGCATTAGGACTAGCTATAAGGCCCTGCTAAACCACAATGGCAAAGCCAGCTCTGGATTTAGAGAAAATTGTCAAATGGTAATGCTTGGTGAAAGTATGTACAAAACTCCAGGTAGCAGCTTCTAGGATGTCCCTGGTAGGTACGCCTCTGAGAAAGGCTGTAGAGGTAGATACAGCCCTGCTTGAGTGGGATCTGATCCCCTGTGGGATAGGTTTTCCATGGTGCCTATAGCAGAAGTGAATGCAATGGCCTATCCATTTGGAGATAGTTCGCTGTGAAATAACCTTCCCCTCTGTCCCTGCAGCAAATGCCACCAGCAGTTGCTCAGATTTCCTTTGAGGTTTAGACCTGTACAAGTAAAATCTAAGTTGTCTTTGCACATCTAAGGAGTGCAGTATCCATTTCCCTTTGTTCTGTGGATTAGGAAAGAAGGTAGACAAATGAATGAACTGATTAAAGGCCACACTGGATACCACCTTTGGCATGAAAGAGGGACTGGTCCTGAGGGACACCCTGTCCACATGAAAGATAATGAAAGGCTCCACTGCCATAATAGCCTGTAATTCAGATACCCTTCTTGCTGAAGTGATGGCTAAAAGGGAAGCTATTTCCAAGAAAATAATTTTAAATCTGCAGTAGCAGCTGGCTCGAAAGGAGGAAGGGTGAGCTTCTCCAATATAAAGTTAAGGTCCCAGGCTGGAGTTGGAGCTCTCCTGGGTGGTCTTAGAGTTTTGGCCCCTCTGAGGAACTGCTTGAGCAGTGGAAGAGAGAAGAGGGGAGGTTCTGTGTTATAATGAGCTGAAATGGCTGAGGCGTGAATTTTTACTGCGGAAAAAGAAAGGCCCTTGTGAAGCATCTCAATCCCTTGAGATTGGTTCCATGCACAGAATCTTTTCCATTTTTCAGCATAAGATTTTCTAGCACTAGGCCTCCTTGCCTCTAAAATGATATCCATCACTGGTTTACTGAGGGATGGTAAAGGAGGGCTTAGGTAATTAGCCAGGCTGCTAGGTTCAGTGTTTGAAGCTGAGGGTGCAGAATCTGGTTCTCCTGCTGAGACAGCAGGGTAGGAGTCTGAGGCAGGTGCCATGGGGCCAACAGTGACACACTGTGCAGGAGGGGGTACCAGTGTTGGTGTGTCCAGGCTGGTGCAATCAGAATCATCCTTGGTTTGTCTTGTTTGATCTTTAGTAGTACTTTGGAGAGCAAAGGCAGAGGAGGAAAGGCATAAACTGATAGGTTTTTCCAGCTGAAGGAAAGAACATCCACCTTCCAAGTTTGTCTGTGGGGAGTCCTTGCACAAAAGTTTTCCAATTGATAGTTCTGGGGGGAGGCAAACAGGTCTTTATCTGGGCTCCCCCATTTGCTTGTCAACATGTTGAAAATCATTGGGTCCAGTTTCCACTCGTGTGGGTCCATGAGGGTTCTGCTTAGTCCATCTGCCAGTGTATTTAGTTTTCCTGGCAGGAATTGAGCTTGTAGATGTACTTGGTAGCTCAAGGCTGTGTTCCACAATGCCATGGCTAGTCTGCAGATGGGGTAAGAATGTGTACCCCCGTGCTTGTTTATGTACCACATAGTGATGTTGTACATCTTTACCATTAATTGTCCTGGAAGAATGTGGTCCTTGAAGGCTGTCAGAGAATTCTGTACAGCTAACATTTCTTTATGATTGATGTGAAGGTAAATTTGAATTGGGTTCCATTTGCCCTGAATGCACTTCCCTGCCAGGTGCGTCCCCCCCCGCATGCATAGTCTGATGCATCTATTGTTAGGATTTGGGTGGCAAGGGGTAGTGTGAATGGCAGTCCCTTGTTTTGGTGGCAGGCCTCTGCCCACCAAAGAAACTATAGGCGTAGACAAGGAATGACAGGAATCATTGCTTCTAGATCCTGAGGATGTTGACACCATAGGCTTTTTAGATACCATTGTAGTTTTCTCACATGCAGTCTTGCATATGGAATTAGAAGAATGCAGGAGGCCATGAACCCCAAGGCTTGTAGTATTTGCCTTGCAGAT
Organism: Protopterus annectens; assembly: GCF_019279795.1. Lineage (NCBI taxonomy): Eukaryota > Metazoa > Chordata > Ceratodontiformes > Protopteridae > Protopterus > Protopterus annectens. The sequence continues at coordinate 1,959,773,632 of NC_056728.1, forward strand.
AGCAGGGTTTTTGTAACCATTTTGTTTGAAGCAGGTTGTCAAGTGAATTTGTTTGTCTGGCGTGAGGAAAGCCATCTGGGAATTTGTATTCAAGCTTGCTCCCAGGAATATAATTTGTTGACAGGGTACCAGGCATGATTTCTTTTTGTTTATGGTGTACCCCAGACAAGTTAGCACCCTCTGTAAAAAAGCCAGATGATTCAAAAGTATGTCCTGGTTTTCTGCCTGAATTAGACAATCGTCCAGGTATTGGTATATTTAAATATTTCTTTGCCTGCAAAATGCAATGACTGGAGCTAGGCACTTTGTGAATACTCTCGGTGCAGTAGATAAGCCAAAGGGCAGTGCAGAGAATTGATAGTGCGTGTAACCTGCTTTGAAGCGTAGGTATCTTCTGCAAGATTTCTTGATTGGAATGTGCAGATAGGCTTCCTTTAAATTTAGTGTTGCCAACCAGGCATCTTTGCTTAGCATAGGAAGCAACTGGAGAAGAGTCAGCATCTTGAATTTTGGAATCAACAAAAAGGTGTTTAGAGTAGGCAGGTCCAGGATAGGATGCCATGAATTGTCTTTTCTGGGTACCAGGAAAAATCTCGAGTAGAAACCTTGTCCCTTTTTCCCTTCTGGTACCAAGTGAATAGCCCCTATGCTTAAGAGAGAGAGTACTTGCTTTTGCACCTCTTCCCACTGCTTTGGAGGTAGATCTGGCCAACCACCTGGAGTTGGTGATGTGTGGAAGTGAAATCTGTATCCTTGGGACACTATATTAAAAACCCATTTGTCCTGGGTAATGAGTCTCCAGTTCTTTGCATGAAGTGCAATCTTTCCACCCAAAGGGGCAGTCAGTTGAGAAGTGCTTGGAAGTTTTAAAAAGAAGTCATGGAGACAGTTACCATAGGGGGGAGTTTTATTACTCCCAAATTTGGAAGTGGAGGCCCCCCACTGCTTAGTCCTGTGCGTCCCCTAGGACTGAAGCCTGAGTACTCTGCTGGATCTGGGTTTGGACTGAGAAGGTCTGGAAGAGGCAGGAAAGGACCAATTCTTAGAAGGCCAATGCGTACTAAATCTTGGAGGTTGTACTTGTAAAAAGTCTTTAACAGTTTGTATAGGTTTAGCTTTTTCCTCCATCTTTTTAAGAACTTCTTCTGCCTTGTTGCCAAACAGGTGGCTCTGATTTAAGAGAGCATCCAGTAATTTCACTTTAACATGATCTGGCAAGGACTGCTCCTTAAGCCAAGCCTGCCTTCTAAGTACAGACCCAGTTACCACATCCCTGCAAGATGCCTCTAGTGAATCAAAACCACATTGCAATGTATGTTTACCAACTTGTTCAGCAGAATGCATAAAATCCTGTAAATCCTTATTTTCAGCACATTCAGGAATCAACATCATTTTCTGTTTAAGCAATCCAATAATATGCAGCTGATACTTTAACATATGAAACTGACAATTCAAGGCCCTAATGGCCAAAGCTGCAGAAGTGTATACCTTCTTGGCTGTAGTAGCTTTAATGCCCTTGGGTCCCTGTGAAATGGTTTCATGATCCGCAGTAGGATTTTTGAAAAGGAACTTGTGAGAGTCAGGAACCCTGTAATATCTATCAGGTTTTCTGGAAGCAGCAGGTAAAGAGTCAGGGACCATGCTAGATTCTGAAAAGGCATCATCAACAATGTCCAGTACAGGAAGTATAGCTAAAGGCCTGTGCTGGGGCAGGAGTAAGAAATCCCTAAGCCTCTTTTTAGAATCAGAGAATTCCTGACTTTCCAAATGAAAAAGCTCCTTGAAAGTATGCAAGGTTTCACCAAAAGAGAAATCCTCTGGGGGGGGGGGGGGGGGGGCAGAGGGAATGGAGTCCTTAGCATCAGAATCCTCATAGGTAGGTAAGGGTAAATCCTGGTCATCAGAGGAAACAGAAATCTCAGAATCCTGGTCAGAAGTATCATAAGCAAACTCAGTCCTAGGTCTCTTAGAGGGGGAAGGTTGGCTTCCCCTGATTAAAGTAATAAGGTCTTCAGTCATTCTTATCATTTGCTCTTTAGGCATAGAGGCCTGACCATGCAGTCTGGGCGTCAGTTTTCTAGGCATTGTTTGAGTTTTAGGCCTTAAAGAAAAAGATGGCGCCGGTTTAATATGCAAGTCAGTAGGCCTGAATACACCCTCAGATGCCGGTGCCTGCACAGCAGCTCCGGACTCATCCAAGGTAAATACATCCACAGGTTCCACAGTTGAAGCATCTCGCGGCATACCAGAATCTGAATGGGTCTCAGTAGAGGCCTGCAAATCTGAACTAGCGGGTATCAGGGGCTGCAAAAGTGCCTCACCGAGTACCAGTGAACTGGGCGGCCTGTCTCTGTCTTTATCTTTGCATTTCTTCAGAATGTCGGTAGTCGGATGGCTTACCGAAGACATATCAGGATAATTGAACCGAGCACCAAAAAAATTTAGAAGCGCAAATACACCAACGACGAATAGTTCATGGTTTAAATAAGGCACAAAACCAACAGCGAGGAACATCGTGGTCAGGGCCTAGGCAAGGAATACAGTACGGATTAAAATCTTTATGAGGTATTTGCTTTCCACAAGAAATGCAATTATTTACTTTTACTGACATCGGATTAGAGCAAAAAAAGTTCCCTCAACGGGGTACTTAGCTTTTAGTTGAAGACTTTGGTTCTGAAACTCGAAAATGAAAATTTTAGGAGTCGGCCGACTGGCACTTGCGAACTGCTTCTGCTTTGGGCACTGCACGGCAAGAAAGACTGATGTAATGATGTCGGCTGCATGTTTTATACCCCTGACGACCTGACATCATGAAAGAAGAGACAACAACCGACGGAGGACCCAAGACTTTGTTAATCAGGCCGACTGAGGGCTACTTGCAAGCAGATAACCCAATTGTAATGATTGCAACAGTGAAACACGAAGAACATCAGCAATCCTATCAAGAAGTGTATGTTCATTACTGAGTATCAAAAAATAAATTTAACCTTAACAAATATGTACTGGATTACAGGAAATGGAAATAAATACCAGAAATTTTAACTTTGAATATTATGGGAAATATATTAATGACAGGAGATTTTATCTATATATTAAAAGAAATGGTTCTAGTACAATCAACAAACTTAAAATTTCAGCATCAGCAAAAGATTTAGTAAAACAGCAGGCGGGCATAATGGTTGAGGTGTTTACCTCACAGACAAAAGCTACAATGTGAGATTCACACTTTGGGGGCTGGTGGTTAGCTTTATAGCTAAAATGTTTACCTCACAGATATAAGGTACAGGCTTCAATTCACACATTTGGTGATTTCCTGTCTATTGGCAAGCTATGTAATAGTCTACTAATATTTACCTATAAACTTTAATAACCCAGTTCATTGTATAGTTTTATTGATGTGAAGAACTTTTCTGAATCAAATTCTTTATTTTACACTCATCACTTGTCACAAGACTGGAAAACCTCCCTTATCAGTCTCAATAAAAAGCTGAGATCCCTTATCAAATCCTCAAAAACCAGCTATGAAGGCAGAATTGAGGCTGACACCAAAAACAGCCACAAAGTCTTCTATAGCTGTATCAAAAACATCCAAGGCAATACCCAGATTTGCTCTGAGTTATTGCACAATGGCACCTCCTATACTGATCCAACAGATATAGCCAACATACTGGCTGACAGATTCAGTGCCAACTTTATCCCTCTCTCCCCTCCAAGGGTCCTATCACAATACCAGAAGAAAGCCTGGTACCCACCATTTCTGCAGCACAGGTAAAAGCTGCATTGTCCAAAGCCAAGAATGCAGCATCCATGAGACCTGATAATATCCCTGGCTGCATCCTACATGAGCTACAAAACAAACTGGCACCACATCTGTGTGCCCTGTTCAATCACAGCCTTACCTCAGGCTATGTCCTTAATGAATGATGCACTGCTACAGTCATCCCACTCCATAAAGAGGGAGCAGCTACAGAACCTGGTAACTATAACCCCATTAGCCTGACAAGTCTGGTATGCAAAGCTATGGAGCACATCATCATGGACCTGCTTAACAAAGATATAGGCAATCTTCAAACTCTTGACCCCACACGGTTTGGCTTTGTCAAGGGGAGATCATGCCTTCTGAACATGACTGACTTCTTCAAGGCAGTCACCAAGGCTGTGGATGAGGGTAAGGCAGTGCATACAGTTTACCTCGACCTGGCCAAGGCCTTTGATACCATTCCCCACTCCGGTATCATTGATAAATTCAGGAAACTAGGCATTGACCCTTACATCACTAGGTGGATTGCAAATTGGCTCACAGACACGACCCACAGAGTGAAAGTTGTGGATTCTAAGTCAGACTGTCAACCAGTCATGAGTGGAGTCCCGCAGGACTCGGTCCTGGGCCCTCTCCTGTATGGCATCTACTTCTCAGAAGTCCAAGCCAGCACAGAAGGACTCTGGCTGACTAAGTTCGCTGATGACTGCAAGCTAGGAGTCATTATCAACTCCCCAAGTGATGCAGACATCCTACAAAAGGGCCTATCTGAGACCAATGACTGGTGTCGGAACCATGGCCTGAAGCTTAATGCCAAAAAATGCGTTATCATCCCCTTTGGAAAAAACTAATTTCCCACAAATTACCACATTGATGGGAGCCCACTGAACACTGAAGGGGCCATAAGAGATCTAGGCACCCAGGTCGACAGTCACTTCACCTTCGACCACCACATTGCCACTGTGGTCAGAAAGTCCTTCTATGTGACACATCTTATAACCAAAGGTTTTGCATCCAGTAAGAAAGAGGTCATCATCCCTCTCTACTCATCCCTCATTAGACCAATCATCAAATATAATGCCTTGTTTGGCATGTACCTGACCAGACACCTACAACAGCTGGAGAGGCCACAAAAGTACCTCACAAAAAAGATCCTAGGTCTTAAACACATGTCCTACATGGACAGACTCAAGAAACTTCAGCTGTTCTCAGTCTCTTATTGTCTACTTAGAGGTGATCTCTGCTTGACTTACAAAGCCATGTCCAACCCACTCCTACTTGAAATGCTATACCTAAAGAAATCCCAATCCCCCATGCTACACGCTCCAGAGATCACACCCTCATTACCACAATTAACAGAACATGCTGGAAGGGCAGGTTCACTTCCCAAAGACTGCCCATACTTTGGAATAAGCTTCCCATTCATGTCAAACAGACCACCTTGCTGGCCCTCTTCAAGAGAAATCTTGACGAGTGGATGGTTAACAGAAAGTTCACCCCAGAGATCACTCTAGTTGGCCTACTGGATAGGGGCACTGTGAACTAACATCAGGTGGCACGGTACCTGCGCAATTTTTTGGGGCTACGCTTGTAAAGGCTCCAGGGCCATTAACCTAGTACACACCTATGAACCTATACACCTATGAAATGTGGTATACAACCAAGAATTGCTATGGCATATATTTTAAATGATTTGGTTTCTAAAACAGAAAAGATAAAGATTAGAAACATGTCTTTTATCAGATTGCAATACAATTATATGTACAGTAATGATAAATCCAAGAAAATCAGCTTCTTTTCATAGACTGCCAGCTTATTTAACACACTTCTGATGTGATCCCATTGGATACAATGAATGCATATTTACATGGCAAATATTTAATATACAAAAAGGCGACAAGGTTTATTATTAGAAAAAAAAAACAACTTAATGCATAGCATTAGAAGATCCTACAGCATAACGTTTCCATTAATTAGAATAAAAGTCAAATTACATTTTTATTCTCTAACTCCTAATGACTTATAAAAAATAGCTCCTAGATACAAAATGATAGGGAGAACTAATCACATCAGTAGTATATCTGTCTTTGCTAGGCTGAGAAAATACATGGGAAGGGAAGAAACTCTGGGCTGTTTTAAAAGCACTCTGAGAAAATTATTGCACAAAACAGTAGTTTAGAAAATGTAAAGCTAATTGATGCCATTTTAAGTAAGACTATAAAAAGTTATTTTCAGAGCAAACAAGAAAAAGAGAGACAAAATCGTTTCTATAAAAGAAATGAAAGAAAATAAATTAAAAGGCTGAAGGAAACTAAAGTTCCAGGTAATTATGTCATCATCCATGAATTATATAAATTATTAGCTCAAAATGTGTTATCTGTTTTAGCGAAAGTATTCTCAAAATTAAAGCTATGTTTAACACACCTCCATAATAGAAATATGAAATAACATCTCATTTATCAAAACAGGATAAATATTCTTTTCTGTGCTCTTTTCATAGACGCATATTATTATAGAATGGTTATTACATTTTTTTTATGTCACCCTCTCATCCATGCCAATAAATTAAAAAATAACTGCCTAAAATTCTCTCCAGTGGCATAGAGTGATAAAGCTCATGACTATGACTCATGTGACCCTGATTTGTTTAGTAGCTCAGGTAACATTGCTGGAGGAAGCAAGGTCCAAAAAGGAGGTGGGCTAGACTTGGCTGAGCTGTCATGGAGGCAGGGTGATATGTCACAATGCCCCCATTGTAGGCCTGTCTCTCAGATGTAACCATATCACCATGAAGGAGGGGGGAGTGGTTACAGCATATAAGAAAAAAATCACTGAATGGATGCAGAGATGGCCAAGCTCCCAGGATGCCCTTAGGATCCATGGCACGTCCCAGAAGTGCCAGAGCTTGCCAGGGGTAGGAGTTAATGTAGTAGATGTGGCATTGATATGGGGCACTGGGTTTGGGCTGATAAAAATGTCAGAAGTAAACAAAAAAAGTAACTGTCCACATTAACAGAGGAAGATCAAACTATCTTTAGATTTTTGCCTCCCCTTGCTTCATCCTACAACCTTCCTGTCTCAGAGACCCAAAGCCATCACTAAGTCTAACAGCTGCTCTCAATACCCTTGAACTTCAATATTAGCTGGGTCAGTGCAGCTCTTAAGGACATCTTGGTTAGTCTTGTCCATCTACTATCTTATGGGACATTTTTGTTTATGACCTATCCCATTCTTTCTTCCCTGCTGGTATCCATGGTTATGTCCAAGGGGCAGGCATACTTTGGAGATGTGCAGAATTTTATCTCACCTCTGTGGCACCTCATCCATGCCCCATCCTTTCCCCTTTTCAGACCATCCCAGCATACCTATATAATGTCCCCTGTCTCCACTTGTGAATGTTATGGGATATGCCCACATCACCTCTATCACCTCCTTGGATGGTAATACTCATCCCTATTTTTCTACTTGATTTACTTGAAAAACTTAATCAGTGCTTTCATCTCTTAACAAAAACTTCTTCAGATGTAATTAAAAAAACTTTTTGAGACTGATTTGTCCATTAGTTAACAGAGTCTTAAATACTATTAAAAATCATGTGACTTAATACATAACTAATTTCATATGGAACTATACCTACAAAATAAAAAAAAACATTTAAAGGCATTTAAAATAAGTCACATATATTTCTCATAACACATTGATCTTTAATACTTCATTCATTTATTTAATTGCATACTTAAAATTCACTGTAGCATTTAAACCTGCATAAATATAGGCATTTCATTTGCCATTTTAGCTCCCTAAACTCCAGCTCATCTTTACTATTGCTCCACCTTTCACAAACTGGAAATTAATCTTAATTTGAAAAAAACAAACTTTTTTTTCTTTTACAAACCAGACTATACTTTGCTAAGGTGTTCAACAAATTGTTTAGTTTTATCACATTATTATGGTTGAACATTATTTTCTACAGTATTCTACTTGCTTTTACTAGATAGAAAGTCTCATGTTATGCAAAAGCATAGTAAACTACATATTCTGAATTATATGTCACATGACTAGGAATACCATGCAACCTACTCACAGAGATACAGAAAACATCATGGGGTGTTTGAGAAATGTCTTCACAAACTAAAGGTTTTACATCGAAATACTCCTTTCCATACATATTTACAAAAAAAGTGCTTTAAATACTTTGCCCTTTTATTATTAACATTGAGTTTTACTCATAACACGTTACGAACTTCCTCACACATTGTTAAAATTTGTTATTAATAATATATTTAAAGTTATTACTATCTATGGTGTAAACCAGTGGTACAGATGACTTCCATTTGTCATTAATTTGATTGATATTTTGATTTAATTGCTTTATGGAGGCACTATATTAAACAGGAAAACACGGGATAACATCAAAGGAATAACTACTTTCATTGATTAAGATAATAACAGAAAATTAGCGCTAACTATAATTAGTCTTAATCTAGAGAATGCTTTCGATTCACTAACCTATTCACTACCTTGTCTTATTTAACTAAAATATTAGAACTATACAGGCTTCTGAGTAATTTTATACCACTCATTAATCAGTTTTATCAAAAGTCATCCTCATATGTTAAACTAGGATATTTTGTTTCTTGGTAAATAAAATCTACAAAGGTCTCCTTCATTATTTGCTTTGCCTATTACGCTTCTAGAAGATTATATAAAACTTAACAATTTTATAGAAAGATTTAAAATAAATGATCGATATACTTCCACATTTCAGTTATTTGCTGAAAAAACATACTAGTAACAATGGGTACTAGTGACTCTTCATAATAAATACAGAAAAAAGTCATTAAAATATTTTGAACAGTTGTCAGGTCTAAAGTTCAATCAGAATACAAGTAGCAATGTATTAATTAACAAAGAGCTAAAATATTTGATGTATATGAATAGTGAATTAAAATAGGATAGTAAAGAGATTAAACAAGTAGGGTCCCACTTACATGTAATTGTAAAAAAAATGGCAATAATAACTTATTAAAGCAGGAGACAGTATTAAAACAAAAATCAAAAAATGGAACAAGTTGTTATTTTTGTGTAAGATAGATTGATTTTAAATACAATTATTTTACCCATAATGCTACACAGTATACATACAACTTCTTTAGTTCTAATGAGCAGTTGAAACAATTTATTGACATTTGTCTGAATTTCTTATGGCACCACAACAAGCCTAAATTAGCTTTATGACATCAAGAAAGAGAGTGGAAAGATGTCAGAATAGGATTTCTATAATTTCAATCATTAAAACAATATCTTTCTGACCATCTTATTATTATTCTGTCATTTGAAAAAAAAAACTGCTTAAAACCATTCAGTTAGTTAAAGGAAAAATATAACTTTCAGATGTATACAAATCTTGAATAAAAATATGAAGTAGCTGTTAAAAAAATACTTGTTTATAAATGCCAAAAATCCAACAGATTCCACAGGCAAAGACATTTTTTTAAAAACATATATGCCTGGATTCATGAATGCCTTTGCATTAAGCAGTGATGAGAAAGCTGTTTGCAATTCAGTGAACAAAAGTATGTCACGTCTGACTGCAAAACAAAGGGTAATGGATGAATAAACTAGTGAGTGAATAAGAACTGAATTACATGCTAATCTAACAAATAATAATGGAGGATCAATTCACAGATGTATACAATGAGTGCCTACATGCCTCACTTACTTTAGCTGTGTATCCCAAGACATACTGGAGTACAGCCACAAGGAGACTTTAAAAATGTAAGTAGTTGTTGCAGCCATTGTAAATCTGCAGTGCAATAGACATTAATACAAGGTGCTGCTGCCAGATCTCTACCCAAAAGATGTAGGGCATCCAGATCATGTTTGACTTACCATGGACTTCATGAGATAGAAATAAAAAGACACTATAGGGTGGACAGGGATACCATAGAACAAACTGTAAAGATCTGCCATCCTCACATGAGGCTCCATAGGAATCTTGGATCCATCCCATTGGAAACAAAGGCATGTGTAGCATTATGCATACTAGCTAAAGAGACTTTTCAGAGACCTGAAGGGGACTGAATGGGGATATCACAGGCCTCTGCCTCAAGAATACTCCACTATTTTTTCAATGTAATGCTGAAATATGTGGGGGAGTATATTCAGTTTACACATTCCCCATAGGAGAGAGCTATGACAATGCAAAACTTCTATGCCATAGCACATTTTATGAGGTTCTGGGGGACATAGACTGTATCCACATTGAAATAGAAGCTCCACTTGGTGAATTAGGAAGTAGATACATAAGCACACAAGAGCCGAAAAGGTAGAAAAACACAGTTCTACTTGGCAAAATAAATGTTTAATTGATTAGCACTTTTTTTTCTTTGAGTAGAAACTTCTTAAGATAAAAAAAAAAAAAAAACACGCACACAACAAACAGTCTAATTTATAAGTTCAGGTGATCTAAAATCAGGTCATATGACCTCAGAGCCCTCAAACAGAACAATCTGCTTTTTTAAAAGCAACAGTAGCAAATATATAAAGAGCACATAAAATGCAAACAACATAAGCATAGTGGCCATGATGGTCAGAGGCTACTGTTCCTCCAACATCAGGTGGCATGAGCTTCACAGTGCTGGTGCTAGCCTGACCTATGATTATATCAAGAAACAGAAAAGCAGAAGAAATACAAAGAAAAAAAAAGATCAGAATATGCTACTTAAGCCAGAATAAAGCAACAACAGATGCAAATGTAGATAAACTTTCTAGTGAGGTATATTTACAGAGCTATAAATAAATTTAGACAATTAATCTTTTCCCATACCATCTGTAGGTGGTCACTGAACTTCAATGACAGATGTTCCTTGACACACAAAAATGAAATTTATGAACATCAACCAGAACTTTTTCACCTTTTCTACATGGGTTTGGATGTCATGTCAGCTATCTACATCTGCCTTGATTCAATGCCGCGCTCATATCATCTTCATCATTCATGCCTAACTGCTGCAGGTCTCACACAATCTATCCACCTTTTTTGCTGGTTGTCCTTGCTTTCTTTTGCCTTCTTCCTGTCTGTCCCAAATCTTCTTCACCAGGTTGTCTCCTGCTTTTATGCATGTATGTCTGAACCACAGTAATCTGTTCTATTTGACCCTATCTGCTGTTTGAGCTACTTTGGCTTCTGCTTTGAAGTCTTTATTTTTTTCTGTTCTGGCGAGTACATCCTTCCACCCATCTCAGGCACTTTATTTCCATCACCTTTGGCTTCCTCAGCTGTTTTTCCTTTACTGTCCACATTTCTGTACCATACGGTAGTATTGAATACAAAGGGTGAAAAGGTCACACAGACAAACCATTCAGTAAAATCTTCAAGAAAAAAAATTAAACCTTAAGGTATCACACAGTGACAACTCTAGCTTGGCTGAGGTTTTATTGAAGTTTGTACAGTAGTATTGGTAACATCACTGTTTTGTCCACCTTACTTTTCAGATTTTTGGCAACTCTATGCCAGTTGGCCGCACCCCATGTGACTATAGTATTGACCTCCTCATTCAGACTTCACTTCTTCTTAACCACCTTTCCCAGATACTTGAAGCTGTAAACCTGTTTCACTCTTTTCCCCTCTATCTCAAATCTCAGCTTATTCTTATTTCTCCCATTTGCTGCCATTATAACTGTCTTAACTGTACTCAGTTTCATCTCATGTGCCTTCAGTTTTGCATTCCATTTTGCTGTCTTTTGCTGAAGTTTTTACTTAGAGTCTGCCTGCAATTCCACATCATCTGCGTACAGCAGCTTTGCTGATCTGTCCCCTCTGACCTGTTTAGTATTATAGTCCAGCACTATTATGAACTCCAGTGGGCTCAGAGCTGAAATGTGATGCACACCTACTCACCGGTAACCATTCTGTGAGACCAAACAGTGCTTGTACTTGAGTCATTGGGTCTGTGTCCATAGACTGCATGAATTATACCAGTTTTTCTTGGACAATGAACCACCACAGGACTGCCCAAATCATCTTTCTTGTGACCTTGTCAAATGCTTTCTCCATTTCTAGCTTCTTCTCACTGCAAACATTCAGTCAGTTTGCTGTATCTGATCTGAATCCAAACTGTTTGTCTGTCATCTTACTGTCTACTACTCTGCATATTTGTTTATCAGTCGCCCTCTCCAGAAGTTTTGTTCACTGTGACACAAGTTTGATACCTCTGTATTGTCCATGGCTGTAGATGTATCCTTTTCTCATGTACTCTGGCACTAGTAAGCTTCTTCCCTAGTCATCTGTGATATGCCTTTCTCTCCATAATACAATGAGTTCCTTCAGGAGCCATTTCTCCCCTGTCTTACCCAACATCTTCATCATATCTGTTGTGACTTCATTTGACACTGTTGATTTCGCTTGTTTCATTTTCCTTATTGCTGTTCTTACTTATACGGTGGGCACTTCTCCTTCTTTTATTCATAGGCTGTGTCTGGGGCAGTACAGCTTGAGTGGCACTTTCTTCATTCAGCAGCTGCCTGTAGTAGTCCTTCTATCTGCCTTTTATGACCTGTGGACTGGTGAGCAGGTTGTTGCTAGCATCCCTTATGAAGGCTGTCTGATTATCATCTTTATCTTTCTGTCTTTGCCTTGCAACTTGAGTTTCTTTATGCCATCTACTGAGTCACTTTCCAGAAGCTGATAAAGTGTCTCTGATACCTTGTTTTTTGAATATTTTAGCCTCTTTATTAGCAGACCAGTATTCCTTCTTAGCCTGCACCATCTTCTCTATCTCCCACTTTTTCCTGCACTCCCTCATTCATTCTTTTGATGACTTCCTGGACTTCTACATTTCACCACCAGCTTTCTTGATATACCTTATTGCCATATCTGGCTCTGCTGCATATCTGTTCTATAGCCATCACACATGCTGTTTTGAGGCACTGTCATTCTTCTTCAACTCCATCTGTTTCCTCTACTTCATGAGGTGCCAGAAACTTGGGTAATTCCTATACTTCTATGGTACTAAACCAAAACCAATCTCAGCCACCCTACTTCTAGATGGTAACATCCACCCTAATCCTGGCCCTTCCATCACAACCACTACAAATACCAACCCAGCCAAACAGATATCTATTTATGCAATTATCATACAGAGCTTACCTAACAAGGTTATAGAGCTACATTCCTGGATCACCCAATATGCCAATCATATCCTAGCACTATCCAAAACCTGGTTAAAACCACACATCTCTGACTCTTAAATACTACTTCCTCACTATAATATGTATCATGCTGACAGAGCTACCAAAAAAGGTGGTGGAGTTGCAGTAATGTACTCCAAGCACCTCAACCTATCCCCCCTTCCCTTGTTTCTACCTAACTTCCACCCTGCTGAATTACTTCTTCTAAACTGTCACCTCAACCCCCATAAAACTTTGCCATTGCAACTATATATATATATATATATATATATATATATATATATATATACCTGGAAACACCATCTCCATCCTTGAATCTATCCTATCCTTGATCTCACTGCATATCCCCTATGAAACCATACTACTTGGAGACGTTAATATTGACTGGCAAAAATTATCTACTGCCTTTTCTACCCAACATATTAACCTCCATGGGTTCCATCAACTTATCTTAACTCCCAATCGCTACAGTTGTAGGAATACTAACTGATCCACCTTAGACAGGATACTTACCTCCGATCTCTCCCTGTATCATAACCCTACTATGCTCCTCATTCCTTAAGTGGCCACCTCCCTACTCAAGTTGAAAGGTACTCCCCACAATTGCCTAAGTCCCACCATTTTACTGAATGTCATAATTTCTCTTACTTTAATGTTTAAACATTTAATGATAGGCTGAATACCATTAACCGGACTCACCTTAAGTACCTTCCCTTCAGTGATGCAGTTCTGCAATTTAATAGCACTTTCCTTGCCATCCTCAACTCTTTGGTCCCTGTAAAAAAAAAAATCAGAGTCAAAACAACCTACTTTCCTTGGCTCTCTAAAGATACCCTCACTCTCATGAAGGAAAGGGACAAGTATTGGAAACAATGGCTAAAAACAAAATCTGCCCCCTTCTCCAAAAATTGAAAGAACTCTGAAACCATTCAAAGAAGCAAGTCATTAAGGGTAAGAAAAAATACTACTATGATGCCCAATTCATCCATAAGTCAAACCCCAAAAAATTCTGGCACTCGATCAATAAAATTCTACACCCTAGTAAACCTACCACTCCCAATCTCTATCCTGATAGCACCCCCCAAGAAACTGTCTCCTTACTTAATACCCACTTCAGTGAATCTATTAATAAACTAACCAAAACAGCCAAAATCAAATCCTCTCTCACACCTCAGTCACTTCTAGTAACTCTATCCCTTTCTCTCTTAACCCTGTCTCCACTGCTTACATAAAATCCCTTCTACTCAAACTAAAACCTTGGTCTCCCTCTGTTGACAACCTCCCTCCCATCTCTCTCAGATTTGCAGCCCATTCTATTGCCTACCCTATTTCTATCCTAGCAAACAGATGTATCCAAGAAGCCTGTTCCCGATATCTGGAAATATTTCTATACTATCCCACTTCACAAAGGAGGTAACTCCACAGATCCAGCTAACTATAGACCCATTGCATTCTCTGTCCACTCTCCAAAATCCTAGAAAAATGCATACATAACTAGCTCCTTAAATGCCTACTCATGGAAAACCTTCTAACCCCTTCTCAACATGGCTTCAGTCCTAATAATAGCACCGCCAATGTCACCCTATCTTTTACCCACACTGTTGCTGAAGCCAGGGACAAAAATCTTCTTGTATCTTGTCTCTCCCTCGACCTCTCTAAAGCTTTTGATACTGTGTCTCATCCTAAGATTATTGATAAGCTAACTGATCTTAATCTCTGTCCATCTATCATCCAGTGTTTACTCTCTCTCAAATAGACTCCAGTCTATACAATGGCAATCCTCTTGCTCTCCCTTCCAAGCTGTCCAAACTGACATCCCTCAGGGCTCAATTCTTGGACCTCTCCTCTTCAACATCTTCACAAACAAACTTTAGTCCTCCTGCACTACCTCCTCCCTCATACAATACTTACTCTACTGTCAACTCTATCTCTGATACCATCACCAACCTTTTATCCCTCACTCAAAGTACTTTATCATCTGTGGAAAAGTGGCTCACTGACCACCAAACTTGAAAAAGAGAAAAGCCCTGCAAGTAGGATCCAAGTGCAAGGCAAAACAAACTATCAGTAACTGAAAAAATGCCAGCACAAAACTCAGTATATATCAGCAACAAAACTACAGCAACACTAAGGTAAAACTTAAGTGTTTTAATACATATCAAACAATTCAATAATCCAGACCGGTTTCAGCCTAACATGGCTTTCCTCAGTGGAACAAAAAAAGTACAAACAGGAAATGATGCACAAATGCAGGTTTAAATAAGGTCCATAGACCAATGAGGTGCTTCCAAAGGATTTTAGGCATGCCCATAATACTGCCTGAAAGAAAAACTGGAAGGAAAAATACAAACTAGAAAATAAAAAATAAGTAAAAAATAGATGATCCAAATAGCAAATATGGTAATAAAACATAAGTATGATAATACATTCAGTATTGGATATATTAATGAGTTATAAATGATCATTTAAACCAGGAGAAAATAGTACCCCTAGCTTGATAATCCAGTATTTCTCTTTTTGGTTGAGAATGGAATGCCATCACTGACCACCAACTCATGCTTAATCCCCAAAAGACTAAGCTCCTACTATTCCTTCTCAAATCTCTCTCCCACCACAAATCCACCTTTACCTTGTCCTCTCAAGACAAGACCTTTATCAAAGCTGAACCACACACCAAACTTCTTGGTACTATAATTGACGAGCAGCTTAAATTTGACATCCATACACAACACTGCACTAAAAAACAAACAATGCTCTATAGAAATAAGAAATTCCTAGCTCCCAACTCCAAACACACTCTTCCTGAAGCTTTTCTCCTTCCTTGCCTTCTCTATGCCTCTCCTATCCTGACCCACCTTCAGTCATCCCTACTTACCAAACTCAAACAAACATACAATAATATAGCCAGATTCGCCAGTAAGTAAGCAACTAACTGTACAAATCTCATTACGGCCGTGCCCTGAACAAACTTCAATGGCTTGAATTCCCCCAGCTCCTCCTCCTATCCCAGCTCCAGCTCAGACACTCACTGCTCCATAACCCTTCAACCTGTCCCTCTCTCTCATCCATTCTATCCCTTTATATCTAAGCTCATTCTCTTCATAGCTCTGACCAGAACCTTCTAGATATTTATAAACCAAACTTTAATATTGGCAAACTCCTATACAGAAACTCAGTGTCCCAAGCCTGGAATAGGCTTCCCCCTGACATGCACAACATTCAAAGTGCCAGTCTCTTCAAAACTAAAGTCAAAAACTACTTCCTGAACTCAAAATCCTGCCCTTTCATTACTACCCCTTAACTTCTATTTCCACTCTCACTGTTCTATAGGCAACTCACTTACTCTCACATAAGCTAGCTTGTAAATAACGTCCTTACCATTCCACTCTGTCCTACCTTGATGCTGTATTCCTCAGTTACTTTGTTTTTCAACACTGTTCATCAAAACCTGTATTTCTTTATACTTTTTGTTCTTTTGGTCCGCGTAAATAATTGCTGTATATTACTAGCTGTCATTTGTTCATATTCTCAATATTGTATATCATTGTTTAAAACTTTTATTTTTCTGATCCGTGTATAAAATGTCACCATAGGCTCTCATTACTTTTGTCAGCTGGAGCCCTCCTGGGGTCTCCACTAAAAAAGGGCCGTATGGCTTAGCTGGACCAACCCGGTTAACAAATGTCAAATAATCACCATCTCAAATGTTAATAGTGATATATCAGAATATGTCGATCTAAGCAATACCTGCAAAATCCCCCATAGTCCCCCATACACACACACTCGCAATAATAGAATGTCAGAATGGAAAAAGGTGATGTCAGGGAATTAGAACAGGATTAGCATTGAACAGTTTTGTTATGTAACTTTAACATAAGCTTCAAGACAAACTTGTTGACATCATCAGAAAATGTTGCCAGGAACCCATGAAACAGAAGTAAATGACTGTAATAGCTACTGTTATACCTTCATTACAAACACAACTTTGCAAGGTGTAGACAGCACTCATTTTGGTAATAAAAAAAGCAATATCTGGTACAATCCCCATATCCCACCAATGGCAAGAACACAACTTCAGAGTGAAAAAAAATGTTGTCAGGGATATAGAACACCATTAACAGGGAACACATTTCTTTACTTTAATGTACATCAGCTTTTCAAGTCAGACGTGTCAACATCCTTAGAAAATGTTGCCAGAAACCAATATATTGGAAGTAAGGAAGCACTGCAATAGAAACTGTTATCCCTTCATTACAAACACAACTTTGCAATGTGTAGACAGCATTCATAACATACTAAAATATTTCTGCAAGAAGTAGTTCTATAGAATAAAATGAACCTTGACAGATACAGTAGTTTTCTTTGGTAGCATTTGGGAATCAAACTAGTCTTCCTTAGTACTAATGGAAGTTCCATATCTCTAGATTCTGCTTAGATGGTGTAAATTAAGCCATCTGGCTCACTGTCATTCCTGAATCAATTAATCTGCTTGAGGTATTCATCAAGTAAACATGGCATTAGGATCTACACAATGCTGTGCATACACCTGAGCAGTACAAGCAGTACACAAATGAGTATTCAAAAATGTGGATAGTAATGATTTGCAAGTGCGACTCATTAGCAGTTGCACATGTTTAAGTCTTTATCACTCCTGCTAATGGGAAGTACACTTTCAGGTGGTGTATCACAGAAAATAAGCTTGCTGACAATGGTTTCATTTACATTTACTGACTTAAAAGACAACTTTTATACCTGTTTAGTAAAATATAGTGAGAAGATCATGTGCTTCTGAGTACAAAGTGTCTGTTTGTCATATCAAGTATATACAATATCCACATACAGACAAAAAATGTCAAACTCATTGCAACATGTAATATGACCATATTACATAGGGATCAACATGGAGTATTGCAGATAAAACAGGAAAGAACAAACTCTCATCTTGTAGACATTTGTGTGCACTTTCATAGGGTCTATATCACATAGTCGAAGTTCCATAACTCCAAACACCTAATGGTCGAACCATTATGTTCGAAGTTACAGAACTTTGACTACATAAAAAAAAATAAATAAAAAACAACTGACAACAAAATAAATTGTTGTAAACAGTGGGGCAAGCCCCCATGCACCCCCCACTTGGGGGGCTGTACCCCCCCTGCCACTTAAATATGCCAACTCCGAGATATCACCACATTAAACTGAATGGAAACCTCCACTTACGGAGATTTTCATTAAAACACTCAAACTTTTACAAATTCGAACTTATGGTCTCGACCATATGTGGTTCGAACTTGTAAAAGTTCGACTACGTGATAGGAACCCAATTTCATATGCTTCATTATCATAATTTCTGGAAGGATTACATTCAGCAAGACTTCTGCTGTAAAGGCATAAATAAAAATTGTGATAGAATGTGTTTATTGCTCTCTAAATGTAAAATGTCAGAACTGTTGCTGAATAAATATGCTTTATTTTCTCCACATCACTTTATGTCAGTTTTGATCTGGCAAACACTCTTAACCAAATCTGAAAAGTCAAAAAAGAACTCCCAAAACCTTCCGTAACTCTTATGAAACTTAAGGCAAATATACTTGCAATACAGGTTTTTAACAGTAGAGGGTAGTATAACAATACATATAGGAACACATTTGTAATCAGCACAAGCACTTTATTCATTTTTATACACATATTTTTTTGCACATTGTTATTAAATATATTGAATACTCTTGTGTTATTTGACTGTTTGAAAAGTCTCATGTTCAAGTGCAATGATTTTAATTTTATTTTAATTTAATTCATTAATATTTATGAGGCCATTTTTTGAGTTGATTTGTTTAATTTAAATGCCTAAGGCATGATTCATTGGTCACTGGGTTAATCAAATCAGTATATATATAATTAATTCATGTTGATTCGTTGTCTGATGAAGTCCATTTGTTTTGGATGAAAACGCTAGGAAACAGTATTGTGTGAATTGCGTTAATGTGTTGAACGTGAAGTTTATGTCATTCATTAAATACGGTTACAAAGAGTTACGGAAGGTTTTGGGAGTTCTTTTTTGACTTTTCTGCACTCCTTTTTGGAATTATTGTTTTTTTTTGAGTGCTTTCAGTGTGATTTTCATTTATTATATGTTTACAATATCTGCATACTGTCTTCATTAACAGTGCTGATAAAGAATAACAGTTTGTAGAAATCCTGGAATGATGGTTAGTAGTAACAGTGCTGCTAAATATATACAAAGCTTCTGCACAGTATTCTGATTGTCCTGAATAATGTAAAATGAAATAGCCTTTATTTGACCTGTCTTCTGTACTCAGGCTCAAGTCTCTGTATTGTAGCTTAATCTTCTCTGTACTGTCAGTTCGAACAAACTAATTGACTTGCTAAACTGTATCTGAAGTATATTTAATAATACCCAAACCCTGTAATGTTTTCATGCCTTCTTAGCCTTGGTTCTCAAGCCTTGTCTTGTTTTGCAGCCTTGTCTTGTTTTGCAGGTACGTAGCTCTCTCATTATCTAACATTTCCGTGATTCTTTCCTTGAGAAAAAGAACAGTCTGTAGCCTTCCCTTGTGAACTGTTATCTCTCATGCTTGACCAGCAAGATTATTCTTTCCTTCTGCTTTTCTAAAAAATATCTGATACTACATATTTTACCTTTTAGTCTGCATAATGCCTAATAACTACTTGAAAATGTAAGTCCCTCATCTAACACAAATTGACATAACTGTGTGTGTTTTTTGAATTTATATTCACTCTTACTTTTCTGACTCCCACCTTTTTTTTCATTCTTGTTTATCTGTCCATCTGTCTATTTCTATTTTTTTCTATCAATGTGTTTACTGCATTTTGATGACTTGTTAGAAATCATTGCTATAAAGGGACTTTTTCAAGAAAAATCTGGGAAGCAGCATTCCAAAAAAAGCATACATTTAAAAGCAACACATGGAAAAAACTGACATTAATATTTAGAGGATATACATGGATATATGTAACAAACAAATTGCTTTAGTCTGAAGTGGACAAAGTTATTAGTCATGTTACAAGTAGACTGTTTTATTTCTTGTTCAGATTCATAACACATCTTACCAAATCAACAGGGGGAAATTGAGTATATATGCTAAACATGTGAAGGAATAGGGAAGAAATATTACTGATCCAATGCAAAGATAAACAAAAATACTGTTCCTAAGGAAATAAGGGCCACAGAAGGATAATGAAAGGAGATAAACAGAGAAAAGAAGAAATATGACAATTAACTGATGAACTATAACTGATAATAGAGGGCACATCTATATAAGAAAAATCATGATGCTATCATGGATTACATAAATACATGGTGAATAATTCATTCAACAGGGATATTAGGCAACTTATAGAGGTTTTACTCCTGATTACACTGTTAAAGCAAGAGTTTATCTAGCAGTTCTGAGGTTTAAGGGTCTGGATTGTATTAGGGCTGTACTGTTTCATGGCAGGGTCAGGGAACTTTGCAACCATAGTTCACATACACTTATACTTGCATTTGTCTAGATGCTTGCTCCACCTTAGGCTGCCATATGTGAGGATGCTCATACTTGTCAGTTTGGGTACACTATAAGAAAAAAAAAATAAGCCACACACATATTTACCACACCAGCAGTGATTTCTGGTAGCAAACATTCACTGGCATTTTAATCTACACTGTCTTGTGATTCAAGCACCTGATGCTTAGGGATGTGGAACGTTGTGCCATATAGAGAATTCCCCTCAAAATGCTATAAAAGGTCACCGTGCTTTGTTGAAAAAGGTTACGTTCTTGATAAACCTTCCTTTACCAAAATCATCTTGGCAATATGTAAACCTTCTATAAAACAATGAAAACATTTAAAAGCACATATGTTTAAACACAATTGAATTTATGGGAAAAACCCATCTACATATAAACAGCACTTAGCCGGTATGTTAATCATCACCACAAGAAGACCCCATGTTATCACTGAGCAATCAGCTTATAAAAATATGATGTATTCACATAAGGGTGGGTGACAAGTATGTTTCAAACAAAAAGAGTTAACAATTTCACAACTAATGCATATAGATTTCAACAACAGAAACACTGAGTAAATAGAAAAATTTATATACAAGAATATTTGCTAACTACCCTTTCTCAAGAAATCATGGGACATGTGCAAATTTATCCCCACAAAAATAAAAGTATTTCAGCACAGTGACTATTGAATGCAAAGTGACAGAAAAACATACTTTATCAATGCCATTTCCCTTTTGTCAAATGTCTCATACATATTATTTTTAATGCTTTCTAAAATAATGCTGTATTTTGCATAACAAAGATTAATATTTATTTGTGCTTTTCTAGTCTTAAATTAGTCTTCAATTTAAAAGGACTGTTATTTCTCATTGCTGCCTTCAAGATGATTCAGATGGGCTAAAAATGCTTTTTTTATATATATTATTGTCCATAAAAAGGCGTGTTGCTAGGAGTAGCTTCATATTTCACCTGTTTGACCTGTAGTGTAATCCCCTCACACATGCAGCCTAAACTTTATCTTTAGAACCTATTTAATTTCTATTATTCACTGTAGTTACCTTGTTGGGCTGGTGTGCCTGAAAATATCCAAACAGCATTTTACAGATTCATGGGGTAATATATGAAGCGTGGTACAGTCAGTCTTTATCCTGCAGTCCAAATAAATTCTTGGCCTCTTCCCATTCTATTAGCTTTCCTTCTCTAATTATTTGCTCCCAATACCTTGGTTCTTTTACCAGTTTTCTCCAATAATTTCCAACCCTCTCTTGCCTATTGTCTGTATCCCTAATTGCAGTCACCCCTAACGGCAGAATCTCATTCTCCATTCCTGTGTTGACTTAGTTCTTAGAACAATTTCTGCTACTTTATGAATATAATATTCTACATGGTTATTGTTATTCTCCTTAAGGATCTGCATCCAAAATCCCAGTCTCACCTTGTTTCTTGAGTTTCCCCTGTGCAGCTCTACAACTTGTGCTATTTTACTGCTTAAGATTATTAAATGATCAGAAATGGTTTGTGACAGAAGTTGATGAAGCATAGATTTGAAACAATAAATGTCATTTTTTTTCACTTGCTGCTAGTTAAAAGTTAAGTTGAGGGAATGGTTTTAACAGTACTGGAGCAGCACTGCAAAGCCCATTTGCTAGAAAGACCCACTGCTTTAAGCTGACAACAAATCACTCCCCGTAACATGTCTGAGCAAGGAGTTGGAGAGTGACATGGTTGTTTGTGCAGCAGCAACATATATCTAACAGTAAGAAGGAGTTATGCAGGATACTGAGTTAGAAGTAGATTGGCCTGGTTTGCCTCAAGCAGGCTTTTCTGCTGAATTATAGTAGGTAAACTAGTCTCTGGAGGGTCACTGAGTAATAGTACATTAGAAATAGTAAGATAAATATTTGTTTATTTAGTTAGTAGGTTATGAATGAGACCTTGGATTC
Organism: Protopterus annectens; assembly: GCF_019279795.1. Lineage (NCBI taxonomy): Eukaryota > Metazoa > Chordata > Ceratodontiformes > Protopteridae > Protopterus > Protopterus annectens. Next base: position 1,959,796,061 of record NC_056728.1, read on the forward strand.
AGCAAAGCTCACTTAAAATTAAATTAAGGAAACAAAAAAAACACTATATAAGAGAATGCATTAAGTTCAAATGTTAATAAAACAATAATTTTACAGATATCTTTTATAAGTGCAAAAAAATCAATTAAATAAAACACTATATAGGTAAAGGTGAGCATGTAGACACATGCCTGCTCCTTAATAAGGAAAACAGGGAGCGAGTCAAAAAAGCAAAAGTAAATATGAGTATAGAACAAAAGAGGAAGGCAGGCAGGCAGAGGGATAGTGCGTTTTTAGGTGTGGATACAGAATAACAGTTTTACTACAGGAAGACTGCCAGCAGCAGTATGGCAAGTATGAACTAAAAATGTGATAGTGCTAGAAAGAGTGTGTCATGATGACTTTTGCAGATGTACCCAGAAGAAATGGTTAAGCAGCAATTCAGTTTACACAGTACATAGGCAGTAAAGCAATACTTCTGATGTCAGACTGCATGTAAGTGGATCGTTACTCTAGAGAAATTGCATGTAGAAATGTCTAATCGGTATTAGTTAATTAAGACAGAGAAAAAGTTGTTAGATAAAGAGGTAAGGGCAGGCAAAATCATGAGCCAATTCAGGGATCCACCTTTTGAGGCATTTAAAATGTCCCCGATGCATTTAGTTCTGAAAAAAATGCTGAGCAAATTCCAGTTCAACAGTTATTCATCTTACTCAAAAATGTCACCGGTGAATGATAGCATAAGTAAAAGTTTTAAAAAGGTTCAGTACTCCACCTTAAATGATATTGTAAAACTCACAGAATGACTAGTGACCTATTCCTGGCAGAACTAGACACTGAGTAAGCTTTCTGACTTTTAGCAATTCACGTCTTAAGGCTAAAACTGTTGAGATGCAGTTAAGAGGAAAGTTTTTTTTTATAACAAAGCAAGGTCCATGCAGTCTTTGAGACATTCAGTACAAACTTTAGTTGCGATGGGAAAAGAGCTCCAGTCCACAGAGGATAATATACTATTTAGTTGATTTCTTTCTCATAAGTGAAAAGGAAGAAGATACAAAGAAAGGCATTACATTATATTCCAGCAGTTGTGCCAGGAGTTGAGTAAAACACAGGCACCTAATGGGGAGCTATAATGATGTGAACCTGTCTGAGACTGAAGTTCTACAGCTATAAAGACTTTATACTGTGGCTTCAGGAGAAGAACTACAGCAGACAAAGAGACATATTCTTTTTTTTTTCAAAGAATTTTATTAAATAATTATTAAAATGAACAAATATTTCCATGAAATTATAACATTTTTTCTTTAAAGTTAAAAGACAAGAAATTAAAAAAACAAACTTTCTAATATATAAACCAATGTAACTAAACTATGTACAAAGACGTTCATCATGCAAAAAAAATGTCTTAATGTAGCTGTAGGATTAATATAAATCATCTGTTTACATAAATTAATAAACTATTTTTCTAGAAGTTGATAGATGATATTCCATGAATTATATAATGTAGTATTCCTAGATGATCTAGATTTAATAGTTAACATTTCCAAATTACACGTTTCAAGGAGTATATTTTTAAATTCCAAAAATGTAGGTGCTGTACTAGATTTCCAATTCTTAGTGATTGTTTTTCTAGCTATAGATAGTATAGACCAAACCAAAGGGTACTTATTCTCTTTTACACAATCAGGAACAGGATTATTAAATAAAACAAGTGATTTAGATATAAAGAAATTATCAGTAAAAATTGTTTGCAACACATTATTGATATCATCCCAAAATTTTCTTAAATATATGCAATTATAAAACATATGAGACAAGTCAGCATTCAATTCAATATTACATCTCCAACATGTTATATTCTTTTTAGAAAATATACTTATATTATGAGGAGTGATAAATGATCTATTTAAAAATCTCCATGTGAATAATTTCCATTTTAAAAAAGAAGTCATACTTGCTGATTGTAAAATATTAAATTTGTCTTTCTCAAAAGGGGGTTATTATTAATTAAAGAAAAATATTTCCAATAATTATCTGAATGTGTATCTAAATCACATTTAATTGCCCTATAAATGTTTGATAACTTGTTATTAGCAGGAGATTTATGCAAAACTGATAAAATCATATATTGTATTAGCTTGGGAATTTTTTTCCTAATTATAGGAGACATAGAATCCAGTTTATTTAATACATATTGTCTAGCTTCTTGAAGCTCTAACCATAAACAAGAATCAAGTTTATACTCTTCCAAGAGTAAACTATTGGATTTTATCTCATTATTTATCATCATTTGGTGCTAAAATGTTAAATGCTTTTGCTGAAATATAGACATTTTTGTATACTCTGAAGAGAAAATAGATCTGTGTGTGTAGGCTAGAGGGAAGAGTAAAAAAAGCCAATCCTTATATATATTATATTTAAATATAAAATTTTTAGATGATTTTAAAAGAAAAACTATATACTTAGAGTTAAAACTCAGGGAAGAACATTCAAAAATATAATCTTTTAACCTCCAAATAAATGGATTATTAATTATATTTAGCTTATAGGAACTGTTTATATATTTGGTATTTTGTGACAATACCTCTAAAAACTCTTTACACTTAGCAGTATATTCCACATCAATGAGATGAGAGATTGTATTGAATACTGATGAAATTGAATACATTTCTACATTTGGTAAGGCTATACCCCCATTATTCCAGTTATACATATGGTATGTTAATGCAATCCTTGGCTTATTTGGGAACCACAAAAATTTCTGAATCATTGAATTAATTTAATTATTTGGTAAGAAGGAGGTATAGATAAAGATTGAATTATATATAAGATTTTGGGGAGAAGGATCATCTTTATTATTAAAAGTTTATCATCCATAGAAAAGGGTAATTTGTTCCATTTATTTATTAAATATTCTATCTGTAATAGACTTTTATTATAATTTATTTGAATGATATCTTTAATATTGTTAGTAATAATTATACCTAAATATGCTATTTGTTGAGACTGAGCTATATATTCATTATATTCATCAGGTATATTGTATTTTTTGAACCTGTTAAAAGAATTTGTGTTTTATTATTATTAAAAGTAAGGCTGGAATTTTTTGAAAATATTCCATGTTTTTAAAAAGTTTTTGTATAGATTCCCTTCTACTCCCAAGAGTAATCAATATGTCTTCTGCAAACATTTGTATTGTAGATGATATGGTGGGGTTTAACTTGTATCCTTCAATATCTGTATCATGTCTTATTAAATTTGCCCATGGTTCCATAACTAATGAAAATAAAAGAGGGGATAAAGGACACCCTTGCTTAGTACCTATTACTATTGGTATATTTTGAGATATACTAGTGCCAATTTTAACATAAGCTTAGCTACCTTCATATAACAGAGTGATAAGCTTGATAAAATTATTGGAGAAATTTAATTCCTTTAATAGAGTGAACAAATATTCCCATGTAACTGAGTCGAAAGCACAATTTATATCTAAACTAACTAGGGTTAAATTTGTTTTAAGATTTTTCACCGAATCAATTAAAGTTAATATTCTTTTAATGTTATCATATGAAGTTCTCTTCATTATAAACCCTGTTTGATCACTATCAACTATTTTGGGTAAAAGTGTTTTAAGCCTTTCTGCATAAATGGACATAAATAATTTGTAATCAGTGTTTAATAGGGAGATGGGTCTATAGAAGGTACACTTAGGGGGATCTTTGTTAGATTTTAAAATAGGAGAAATAAAAGTGTATTTCCAAGAAGGTGGAATTATGTTTTTGTCCTGAACAAGATTAAATACTTTATAAAGCAATTTTAGAGCATTTATAGGTAGTAATTTTTAAATTTCAGGAATGATGCCGTCATTACCTGGTGCTTTATTTTGCTTTAATTTGGTAATGTGAGTTTGAAGTTCTTTGAAAGATATTTGTTTATCAATAGAAATACCTTGTTCCTCTGAAAGTCTTGTTTTAGTGTATTTATTAATAAATGTTTTTATTTCCTCTTTAGAGTTAATTTCAGTAGTTGTTTGGTTGATGTTTATAAAAAACTCTCTAAATTCAGTTAATATATTATGAATTTCACCAGATACCATTTTTCCTTTTTTAGGGGAGAATATTTCATTAATATGATTAAATCTATTTAATCTTTTTGTTTTATTAGCAAGAATTTTTAAGGATTTAGGGTTAGAAGAGAAATTTATAAACTTGATTTTTTCTATATTGATCATAGTTTTATGTTTTAATATTTCTAGATATTTATTATTTAACATATTTATTTTTTTCTTTTATCTGGTATATCTTTATCACCCATATTACTAAGTTTTAAAGTGTCTAATTTACATTGTATATCTTGCAGCTCTTTATCCCAAGCTTTCTTTTTTTTTTGTTGTTGTACCAATTCAATATCCTACCATATAGATAAGCTTTTAGGGCATCCCATATGTAAATTTCTGATATATCATTAGTATTGTTAAGTTCTAAAAAATTCTGTACTTCTGTAGAAATGAAATCATCAAAATCTTTTAATTTTGTGATATAAGCTGGGATCCTTTTTATATGAATATTAAAATTTGGATTGACTACCACTTCAAAAATTATAGAATTATGGTCTGATAAAGGACATGAAATCACTGCTGATTTATTTAAGGAATCTGTTAAATTATTAGAAATAAAAACTCTATCTAGCCTTGAGTATGAGTTATGTCTATGAGAAAAAAAGGTGTAAAACAAAGAAGTAGTATCTGCAAAATAATTTATATATTTCAAAAAATAAGTATCTGAAAAGTCTTTTAATAATTTAGGTGATGTAGATATTATTCTCTTCCCATTAGTACTAGAGTCTTTGTAATCTAGAATACAATTGAAATCTCCTGCCAAAATAATGTTCCCTTTAGAGAATAGTACAATTTGATCTAGATATTGTTTCACTGTGTTTATCCTTATCCCTGGGATCCAATATATGTTAATCAATGTGAAAATTTTACTGTTTATTTCTATGGTGACTGCACAAAACATTCCTTTATTATCCTTATATGTATCTATTATTTTAGGAAAATGCATTATGCTGTTCCATAGGATAGCTACTCCTCTCTTTTTCTTAGATCTTAATATGTTCCGAACTTACTAAAATCTTATATGTTTTAGATTCAAGTCTGAATATATCCTCTGTTATTAAGTGAATTTCTTGTAAAAATACTAACTGGGATTTATGTAACTTAAGATATCTAGTTAAATTTCTCCTTTTATTAGGATTATTTAAACCATTAATGTTAACTGATATACCTTTTAGTGTAGTCATTGAAAATTAAATGATGTAAATATAAACATACTGATCTAAGAAATACACAAGGATATATCTAATAGGAATACTATTATGATCATTAGAACAAACATAGTGTAAGAGTATCATATTCTTAAAATTAAGGATGTTTCCTACTACATAAGATATGAACGTCTGAAAAGTTATTAGAAAATATTTATAACATAAACATGAAACAAAATAACCAACTCGAACCCCTCTGGAGTTTAAAACTCCTAACATGAATGACATCAGTCACTCAAATCGACCTCCTATCAAAAACAGCATCCAATCAGCACCTGCCTAAATGTCTATAGTCATAACTATAAAAATAAGGCTTCTCATCAATAACATAAACAATTTTTTTGTATGAACCAAATGTATAGATATAATGTTGTGTCAATTAGTAAATTGATGACAGCTACATCTTAGGAATAAAGTACAGAATTTTCTTACATTAGTTAGTAGGTTATTAAGAACTACTATGATCTATTAGTTCACTCTTCTGTTTTAAAGTAATCACATTTGATAAGAACCTTAAAAAGAGACTATGGCATTATTTTATTACCGAAATATGGCTAATAAAGGCTGAAGTGTGATATATAGTATTGCCATAGGTGATCAGCTAACTGGGACATAGTTGTAAATGAATCACCTAAAGGCCTTCAATAACCACTAACATTGGCAGCTAATAAATAAGATGCTAATAAAAGTGATTTTACTAATAATCAACTAACATACTGATTGTTCTGAAAGAAATGAACACTGCATTTCTTTGCCAGAAACCAAATATAGTGATTACTCATCAAGAAGTAAAACCAACAACATCCTGCTAGTTTTCTTTTAACCAATCACCCTGGTGCAGTCTCTCATAGAAGAGTGACTAATAAACCTTAAAAGTCTGATCTTCCATTCATTGCATTAATTTGAATTACCTCAAAGGTCCATCACCATACTGAAAACTAGTGAAAAGGTCATATTAGTTCAAAGAAGCAAGGTGCTTAAATAGCTCCTGTATACTATATAAAAGCCTTATTTAAATATAATGAGCTTTTTATTATTCAATTATAGCTTATACTATCTTTGAATTTTGAAAAGCTATTTCATTAACAAAACAAAAGATGAAAAATTCACATTTTCTAATGATAAACAGATCTAAGTATTTTAATGCACCTGTCCTTGCAATATTATTGCTGCCTATGTGGTACATCCCTATCAGCCTATTAAACAAACGCATTCATAAAATAACTGAGATAACCTATTATATACGTCTATACATTTAACATTTTGATAAATGCTTCATGAATATTTTCTCAGTAAGTCAATAGTTATAAAAAATGTACATGTAACACAAGTATATAAACAGCTTGTAGCGTTATTAAATCTTCCAAAAATGCACACATCACAACTAGTATTTCTCATCAAGATATTGGCACCCTTGTCATACATAAAGCAAATATTTTATGAGAATACTATTCGTTTATAAATACATAAGGCTCAAGAATACCTATGATGATCAGAAAAAGTATTTAGGCTACATGCGTAGTATAATCCCTATTTATTTAAGAGATTATTGCATATAATGCCTTACAATAAGTTGAAAGTAGTAATCTAGTTATATCTTCTTTCTGTATGCTGTATGAGGAAACAAATTTGATTCAGTAGCTTCCCGGTGAGGATCAGAAGATCAGTTTACTTCTGACACCTTCATAATGACGTTTTAAGAAAGCTCTGAGCTTTCCAGCCATGATGGATATCACAGTCTCGAGCTCATCATGAAGATAAAGCTTTCAAAGTTCCGGCGGGAAATGGTAAGTAAAACATTACTTAACTACATATAAGGCCATGTCTCGAGACTCCCTCTATACCGAGATAGATGAGAAAGAAAGAAAAAAAAACCTTGCATACACAACATGAAGCAATGACAGCTATCACGCAAAGCTTCATCACACTATCAACCAGACTCTCCGGTTAATCTCCGACCAAAGCACACAGGCACCAAAACATACAATTAACACAAACAACACCACAGATGTCTCTACAGTGCTAAAGCACCAAACCAGAGCCTCCAAATAAACACACCAATAACTCGGAAATGACAACAAAGCCTTACCATTACTCCAGCCACATTGCCACTCACATCCCAAGTCAGAAGTACCATCACTAGCACAGCAATTCTGCAACTATACATCAGGCCATCATACAAGATTCCTTTATCAAACAATTAACCATAAATCAACTAAAATACAAATACAACAATTATAACTAAATAAAAGTTTTCCAACCACTATAAGAACCAAAATCAAGATAAACAAATACGCCCCCTAATGATAAGCACCACTACAAGACATCCGGAAGCATAGATATCCGAGACAGGAGAATCACTGCATCCATGGGAATCAAACCAATAAACATTAAGATAATTAATCTTAAACAAATAGTACAAATGAAAAAAAAAAAAAAACAACAAACGACTATTCTACAAAACAAAATAGACAACTATTTAGTTAACCAATTTACATTATATTAAATATAATACCAAAAGCTCACCTGGATGTCTGGTTTCATTTCCCCAACTGAGTGAATCAAGTGCAAATATGTACTTGTTATGATTCATCTTTTGTTTTTTTTTTAGGGTCAAATGTTTTCCAAGTGTTGTTCTCAGCATTCCTTTTAAGACTAGGATTGGCCCACTCCATTTCATCTACTTTTCCAGTATGTTATTAGATTTTATATAAGTTATTGCATTGTCTAGGTCGTCAAAAATTTTAAAACCATCTTGATAAAATATTTTCAGCCTTGCAGGAAAAAGCAAATGGGTTTTTATTTTATTCTTTTTTAGTTCTCTGACTAAAGGCAAGAAAATTTTCCTTTTTGATAATACTGAAGAAGAATAGTCATTATCAAAGCATATAATATTGTCCTTCAGTTTGATTGGGGATTTTGCCCACACAGTCTTTAGTACCATTTCCTTATCATGTGCTGATAGGAACTTTACAATAACAGATTTAGTATAATTACTCTTGGTATTTTTAGATGTCACCATTGATCTATGGGCTCTTTCAGTACCATATGAAAGAGCCTCCGGCAGTTCAAGTACTTCAGGCAACCAGGAAGATAAAAATTTTTCCATATTATTTCCCTCTATGTTATCCGGTAAGCCAAAACTTCTCACATTATTCCTACAGGACCTGTTCTCAAGGTCATCAACCTTTGTCTGAAGAAGAGAATTTTGCTTTAACAGGAACTCAACATTATGTTCACTCTCCTGAAGTCTGTTATCCATATCACTTAATGCAGTTTCCATTCCTGAAATCTGCTTCCTCTGTTGCAATAAATCTTCATGTAGAATGTCCATTTGGTGACAACACTTTTCTTTGAAATTGTCAATTTTTATATCCATTTTGTCTATCTTGACACTTAGTTCCTGAATAGTAGTTAGTAATGACTGTAGTTCTTTTTTTATAGTTGTCTCTTGAAGAGAAGATTTAGTGAAGCTCGTCCTGTTCTTTTACTGTAGTACTTCCAAGTGTAACTTTGACAGGAAAACTTAAAATTTACTTGAAATTTTTTATATACTACCCTAATATATATTTTAAAGAATTAATTAAAATAAAAAAACTATTATTAGGGAAGTTTATATCAATATTTCCTGTCAATAAATTTCTGTAAAGACAGAGCTGATAAGAAAAGCTGCTACTCTGTTCTCATCTTGGCCACGCCCCTCCAAAAAGACATATTCTAAAAGGACTTGCGCATACAGAAACACATCACATCAAGCAATTACTCCATGCCCAAGTCCAGAATATATGCACTCCCCATTCAGCATATGTTAATGGGGACTGCCAAAGCTCTAAACCCAATTGCAAAAAGAGAAATGGGCACACTTTGCTGAAACATGTTGGTGTCATGGATTTGTGAACATCACCAATGTACAAGCCAGTAGCACTGAAGTAGACCATTAAAATCAGTGAGCAGTTTTGGTGATGCAATAACTCCATATTTTTAATGGGACTTGTTACTGCAGGTAGTATCTGTTGGGAAGCTACATTGTCAATAGTGGCAAATTCCACATACTTATGGAGCTGTAGTGTGCTTTGTGGGACCTGTCAAGGGAGACCAAGGATGTCAAGCATATGAGGTAAGGTGTTAGTCAAGCCATCCCAGGACTTTATGAGGGATGGCTCACACAGCAAGTACACTAAAAGTAAAAAAAATGTCCTGCTCTATTAGTAATCTCACATGCCCAACTCCTGACCAGAATGGGGTGAATGTAAGCATGCTGGCTGTATTACCAGTTATGCCTAGTGTTTCTCATCCATCCTACAGGTCATGCTGCTGTGCAGGACAGCATTATGGCTTTGCTACTGCATCTGTGTGGCAGATCTGACATTACAGGCAGACTGCATCACAGCAATATCAGAGCTGCCATATTGGTAAAGTTGTGGCACTGGACAAGCTTGGCTAGCCTCAGTGGGCTTACTAAGTCTTCTGGTAGCTTCACACTATGCAAGGTATAAGTAATGAGATACACTAACATAGCATGTCTTGAAATCACACTACCGGGTGTTAACATAGAGGGCTCGGGGCTCCATGCCATTCAGTACCTCACAAGCCATTCCTGTAATGATATCAGTCAAGGGTGTATGATGGAAAATGCAGGTTCACAGCAGTGAGAGCAGGATGCAGATGCAGTCAACTCCTCAAACTTTATGTAATCTGGTTTTAAGATCCCTCTGGTTATATGGAACATTATTGCAGAATATAAATCAGTAGACTGATGAAGAAATTCTGGGATCCAAAACACAGAAATCTTGTAATGATACATACCAAGCATTTAGATAGTATCCACTGACCCTGACAAAGGGCTGGCCGAGGTCATTCTTGTGATCCCTGCTAAACATACTTGACATATCAGTGGCAGGAAGGAGAAGCAGTGAGGCTAACCAGGGTAAACCCATCAATTCATAGTGTTACTTTTCAAGCCTAGGGAATCACAGAGCACACAAAACAAAGTATTGTAGCTGATATGATTAAAGGGTGGGATAGGTGACAAGCATTACTGGTAGACTATAGGTCGGGGCCTACTTCTAGCCTACTAGATGTCTTTCACGAAATACATATTAATCAAAGTTCTTATGCCTCTTTAGCTGCACTAGTCATAGTTATATAGTATGGGGTATACCTCCAAAGATGTGTTGTGAATAACAAACATGAGCCACCATGCACCCAATATGTCTAATCTAATGAAGGAAAAAATGAAGCTGGTAGAAGCTAGTTGTTAAGCGAATGGTTCAAAAACCTACACTTTAGCGGAGTATATAGCTAGGAAGCTAAAACATGCTTATGATATAAAAATACATGTTATAACAGATTCTTGGGATTTATTCAATATATTTAATGACGTGAATTTTAAACAGGATATAATATTTGTCACTATGGATGTGAAGGATCGCTTAACAGTCATCCCCCATGAAAAGAGGATGGAGTCTTTTGGAGATATACTGTTGAGTATGGATTTCCTATCAGACCTGGATATACATATTGTAAGTGACTTGATGGAACTGTTTTTAAAACATAATTACTTTTATTATGAGGGTGACGTTTTCAAGCAGAATAGCAGAGTAGCTATGGGTTCATTGTGCACCTCTATCTTCACAAATTTGATTTTATATGCTTGGGAATTGAAGTGTGTTATTAACTCTCCATTTTTGTAATCCTGTTTTCTGTACACTAGGTTTTAGATGATATTTGTATTTTATGGGAAGGTAATAAGGACCAGTTTATATAATTTATTAATTATTTGGAAAATGCTACGTTTTTTAAATTCGCTTACAAAATATTTGAAAATGAATTGATGTCTCAATTTTAAAGGATATGGAAAATTTGCAATATATTTTCAAAATATATTGTAAACCCACTTGTTGCAATTCTTTTCTACATTTTGATAACAAACACCCTTATTTTCAAAAAAGAAATATCATAAAGGGACAGATGGTAAGAACGGCACTAATAATCTCAAGGTTTAATGATTTTGTGGAGTAAAGTAATAACATCAAAAACATGTTCTTACAGAGGGAATACCTTAAATCAATAAAAGATGAAATTAAAAACGAGGTCACTAATGGGTGGAGCTAAGAATTCTTATCCATTATAAAAGATACTAAGGATATGAATTTAGTATGCATCCTGATGTACTGAACAATAAACAAAATAATAAAAATATATTTGAGCAGGCGCTATGTTTAGAATTTAATCATGAGCACAGGGTTATTTAGAGTGTTTTACAAAAATATTGGAGTATGTTTCAACATTGTAGTTGTCGTATCTTTCGGCTTTTCCCGGTTAGGAGTCGCCACAGTGGAACTCCGGTCTGCTAATGATTGGCAGTAGAATTTTACGTACCAACTTGCCAGGCCTGACGCACAACCTTCAACAAAGGTACGCCCATTCACGCATGTCTCCACACAGAAGACGCTTTAGCTGAGAATCGAACAGGACAACATCTTACTGTGAGGCGACAACGCTACCGCAGCACCACCACCGCAGTCATTGGAGTATGTTTCAACAATTACCTGAAATCCATAAGGTGTTCAGTGGTTGCCCTAAGATGGTATATAAAATGTAGAAGTGTAAAAAATGTTTATGAAAGGAGAAAAGAGAATGAATATAATCTTCCCCAAGGAAAAATAGGAACATACAAATGTGGGGCATGTAAGCAGTGCCACTATATAAGTAATCAAAGTAATGTGATAATGACTTCTAGAAATAGGAGCATTATAATGAATGGGTACTTTAATTGTAACAGTAGTGGGGTGATCTATATTGCTATTTGTGATCTTTGTAATTTCTTCTACACAGGCAAGACAGAGAGATTTTTTAGGAAGCGGATTTATAAACATATATATACAACATTAGGAAACATAATGACAAAAATACATTAGCAAAACATTTACAACATTGTCAAAATGGGAGTTTTAAGTTTTCTGTAGTAGAACAGATTAAAAAAATCCAGGAGGAGGCCAATTGGAAGATATAATTGAGTACAAAGAATTAATGTGGCACATGGCCCTGATATTATCTCAGTAACCCAGGTTTTAAAATTAAAATCAGCTAAGTTGTGAGTGTTTTAATATTGTTAATATATATATATATATATATATATATATATATATATATATATATATATATATACATATATATATATGTGTGTGTGTGTGTGTGTGTGTGTGTGTGTGTGTGTGTGTGTGTATGTACACACACATATATATATATATATATATATATATATATCTGTATACACGTGTGTGTGTATAATATATATATATATATATATATATATATATATATATATATACTAACAATATTAAAGCATGCACAACTTAGCTGATTTATGTATTTATTTGGCATTTTAGATAAATTGATGTAATTGGTGTAAATTACCCTGGGATTCATGAACAGTCCATGCAAGAATAGTATATTCTTGCATGGACTGTTCTGTGTAGGAATACAGCAGCAGTGTGCCTTACATATTAATGAGGGCATGCTGCTGTATTCCTACACCTACATGATCCGTGTATGAGTGCAGGCAGTGTGTATAAGTCCTGCACTGTAACTCTAATATGCCCCCTGCACTCATATGGCACTTTCAAACAAGAAAGCAGCATAACAGAGCCTGGTTCTAATATTATGCATTATTTCAGTGCTGCAGACACTGAAAAGTAAAACTAGCATGTCAGCATCCATGGACACTGAAATAAGAAAAAAAAAACACAATCCCCAAGAAGTAGCCCACACAGTACATGACTGTCCCCAGAATTTCCAGATCCCTGCTCCACATGGCTGTAACCTGTTGATAAATATATGTAATAATTTAATATTTCTTTATATATATATATATATTTTTTTTTACAATAAATAAAAAAAAGTTTAAGCACAGCACAGCAGAGTGGCTCACCATGGCGCTTTGCTCAGCCCAGCTTAAATGCTGTTTGAGAGTGAAATAGAATTTTGAAGGTGCAATCCTTGTTGCTGATGTAGTGCAATGGTTAGAGCAGTGGTTTAGCATGCAAACCATGCATGGTTCAAATTCCAGCTCTGGCTAATTTATTTTATGTGTGGAAGCAGTTGTAAATTAATTTTTCTGAATTGGAATGATATTTGTAAGTCATATGCCTCATGTATGGTAGTGTATGGCTGGGAAAATGCCATAGGGAAATGTACAAAACCTTTTCTATTTTTTTTAAATAATTGTTTGCGACCAGTTAAGCCTGCTGCAGCTCTGCTGAAAGAAGCTAAGGATTGCTTAAGCATAAAAATGTAACCAATCCTTAGCAACTGTAAGCTTTGCTTAGCTGGTTTAAGCCTTGCTAAGCAGATTTCCACGGAGCTAAGCATAGCTTAGCATATCTGAAAATTGGCCAATCATGGAAAAGTGGGGGAAACTGGCCTTATTTAAACTGCACAGACAGGAATACAGCCATATGTCTTCGAGTTTGATCAGGGCAGCAAGAGTGGCAGGTGTAGGAGAAGGTGTTCACTTCCAGGTCAAACACTGGGGTATCCAGGAGTCCAGCATCATGTTTGGACTCCTTATCAAAGACCATGAAGCTAGACTGCTGCAGGGCCAGTACCAGTGCTCCCAGTATAAAGCAGAGGTCTGGAACTGTCTGGCACGTGATCTCACCAGTGCCACTGTTATACCCCGAACTGATGAGCAGATGCGTTATCACTATGATGATCTAAAGTATATAGGGGTGAGCTCTTGACCCAGTAGATCCAAGAGGCATGAGCAGAGGATGTCCCAGAAGTTTGTAAGTATCCCGTCTGTGTATTTGTAAATAATTATTTAAAAATTGTATATGTTACCGTACAGGTGTGCTTAATGTGTGTTCTTTCCCCATACAGCTGCCGATGAGAGGGCTGCGAACATTGATGACCATGCATAGTGATTGGTCCAACTGCACTGAGAGTTTGGTGAGTACAGAAATATTTGTAATATCTGCTGTAATAAATTAGAAATAGTAAAGGTAGTACTGTCTGTATATATAATTGTGCTCTAACTGTACTGAATAAATCCATGTGTCAGACTGCCAGTGGTAGAACTCAGTAGTGCCAGCTGCTGTGTAACACAGAGTTTTGTACCAAACAAAGTACAACTGAGGAGAGGAAGAGTAGGATATGTATTAGGCTGTCTGAAAGAACCCGCTAAGAAACTGCTGTGTCAGGGCTACTGTAGCAGTTACAAATGAGAAGCAGTTCACCTGTGCAGATCATGCAGTAATATTAACTGTGGATTTCTGAGTTATAGAAAGTGTTGTTATGTCAAAAATAATAAAGCTGACTACCACAAACTGTTGTTTTTCATTTGTCTTGTATCTAAAAAGTACAACTGTGTAGCTGCTGCAGCATGCAGTAACTGAAGTGATGTAGCACTGTTCGCCTGCATAGTTCAGAATTTGGATCTAAAATAACTGACAAAATGCAAAAGTACATATTTTCTTCAGTAATGTCTTATACTGTGTTCCTGCCAGCATTGCCTTGTGTTAACCTTTGCATATCACTTGTATGTAGTCCTGAATGTACAGGAAATTTTGAGACACTGAGAGGTGTAGACTGCAAAAGTAGAGTGTGTTGACTTGATTCTAAATTGAAGTCTATTTTAGTAAAATGTCCAAATGTCTAGTTGTAATAATCTGCTCATATTGTGTAAACAGCAACATCGGCAGTTTCTTGTTCTGATGTTTGTTGTAGGCATTATGGAAAACAAACAAAAAGACATTTGATAAAAAAGTAGAGTGTGTAGAAAAGTATGTTTGTTTGTGTCTTTCGGCTTTTCCCGGTTAAGGGTCGCCACAGCGTAACTCCGGTCTGCTAATGATTGGCAGTAGAGTTTTACGTGCTGGCTTGCCGGGCCTAACGTGCAACCTTCAATGAAGGCACGTCCATTCACGCATGTCGCCACACAGAAGACGCTCTAACTGAGAACTGAACGGACAACGTCTAAGTGTGAGGCGACAACGCCACCGCAGCACCACCACCGCAGTACAGTATGTACTAGACAAAAACAACCCAAACAGCAGACACCAGCAGCTCAATTTGATAAGGGCTGGATGTGTAGTTCCCTTTTGCATGCACACACACCATGGTTCGAATCCAGGGACTGCTACTAACATGTCTTCCTAGTTCTACAGCTGTAAACTTGAATATTGGTAGAAACACTAATCTATTGTGAATAGATATTTTCCCCACAGGTAAAGAAATATTTGCAGAAGCAGTATGATGGGTACATGTACAAAATATGTACAAATGTTCTGTTGAGCACCCCCAGTCCTACAAATAGAAGCAGGGTAGACATCTACACTATGCAAGGAGTAACATACCAGATTTAAAAGTGGGTTTAAAAGCCACTATTTTGGAACAAATTAAAATGGAAAATTGTGAGAAAGAAAGATATAAGCTTATGCTTTTAAGGAAGGAAACTATTTTTATTTTAAAATATGGTACATTAATGCCTAAGGGCTTGAATACAGAATGTTGTTGGAAAAGTATTATATGAACTGATGTGTGTTACTTTAAAAAATTTTATTAATTTTATGATTGTTTAATTGTTTAATTGTTTAGCAAATTGGAGCTGGGGTTATATATACTGTTTTTTAAATCTGGCATGTTACTCCTTGAAGGCTGATTGTGGCCGAGGCGCTAGAGAAATAAACTTGTTCCAGTGGTTTTTGTGGTTTTCGTTTTGTGGTGAAGCAACTGTGTGTTTTTCTGTTCCTGTGTTGTAAGTATCTACACTATGCAGTCTGGCCAATACAGGCCTTTCAAGTGTCATGTTGTCACAGATAGTTTTCCCTGTTGCCAAGAAAGCTGCACCCAGATAACATTACAGTACAAGTATGTCAAAAGCACACTTACAGAGCAGCAGGACAGGGAACGCATTGTTACTTGTATCAATAAGTATGACAGGTATGAGTACCCTATACTTATGTACATAGAGTTGTCATACCTTGTCCCATAGTACTCCAGGTGCACATATGTACAGGTGTGTATGTGCTGTAGTAGCTGCATGGCTCATGAGGTTAAGGGTGGGCAGAACTGCAAAGTATTGAACAGTAGTGTATTGAGAAGTATCACTTAATGCAGTTGTTAATGGAATTATTTTCTCTTCCCCCACCACTCATCTGCTCCAATAATTGCACAAAATGTAATATGGGTATGTTGTTACCAATACTTACTGTTGGGACCTTTGTTCCATTTTGGTTATTATATTTGAAACTGTGTGCATACTAATGTACCCTGTTGAATAACCATTGTTGTTGGCCTATTGCCATACATATAACTGGCATGCTGTTGCAATACTCACTGCCATTCCATTTCTGCATGTGTTTTGTTTGCCATTCCACTGTTACATTTCCATTGTTCTGCGTCAATTGGAACACCCATGCATGCTGTGTTGACTAATGTTTAAATGTTTTGTTCATGACTAACCAATACACCTTGTTAATTTTCACTCCATAGCACATTTGGGAAGGCCAATCCCAGCGGATCCGCCTCTCCACCCCACCTGGCTGATGCACTGGGTCCCAGTACATCTGGGACCCAACCCAGGCTTCCCTCATCTACTGGTCCTGCACTACACTCACGTGGAACCACTGCAGGGTGCATGGCTTGTCCTCCACCTCCACTCGGGTGTGGTGAGGATCTTGTCACCCAACAAGAGGTCCATGGTATGGTGCACAGTGTCCTCCAGTCATAGCTGGATGAACAACTGCACCAGGTGGAGGGCAGACTGGTGCAGCTTGAGGGGCAGCCAGCCCCTCCAGCTCAGTCCTCAGCACAGCCACCTTTGGGGTTGTGAAGGAGTAGAGGTGACTGCCATTGGGTGGGGACATCAGTCCCACAACTGCCATCTAGGGGGCTCATGGGCATCTGATTCCCAACCACCCTCCCTGTCCAAGGTGTCTCCCCTCCATGTGTCACACACCACCCATGTTTGCTGTCTTGTGAGTCTTCTCTGTCTGCAATGCAACCTCTCCTAACAAACGTTCCTGCTCACACTTACCTACACTCCTTCCCCAACATCCCACTCTCGCCTTTATAAAAAAGGGCATCTGTCGCAAAAAAAAAAAATTATGTCCCATACATAGCACTGCATTTCTACCAGAGACACGTTCCCTTTACTCAATCTACCCTACTAATTATCATCATTTTCTGTCACACATACCACTCCCTGTGGGGTGTGAGGCTCTAAATTCTAAATTGCCCACAGTCATATCAGCTGTTGCTGTCGAAGTAATGCAGAGCTATGGTCCTTTCCTACACCCATCCTGCACATCCCTAGCTGCCTCTCATCTTGTTTTACGCCTTGCTTGCCCCCATTTCACCACTCTTCTGTCTCCCTTTTTTTTCTTTATTTACAATTAGCACAGGTTTAAGCAGATGTAAGTGGACCTAAGAGAAGCAAGTGGACGTAAGCATCACTTAGCTTCACAAAAACCCACTCAAACCCGCTTACAACTGCATAAAAGTGCCTTAATCACTCTCTATCCAACAGCCGTTGCTCTTCCTTGCAGTAAAATAATTAGCAATTGCAAGTCTTGAACTCAGAGCCCTGCAGACCATAGCCACAGAATTCTGCCACTAAGCCATCTGAGCTGGAGATGCGTGTGATGTTTTCAAACATATCATTGAGTAGAGTCATTCAGCAGTAGGGAAAAGATTCTGTAGAATTAGTCAAGTTTTGCGTATGTATATATATATATACATACATACAACTGTATATATGTATGGAGATGCATACACATATAGACAAATAAATACATAACATATCTAGAGATATACATATGAAATAGCTATAGATAGAAAAGTAAATCAATACATACAGATATATACATATATATATATATATATATATATATATATATATGTTCATAAAATATATATATATGTGTATATATATATATATATATATATATATATATATATATATATATATATACATACATATATATAAATATATACATATATTCTATATATATATATTTATATATATATATGTGTGTGTGTGTGTGTTATATATATATATATATATATATATATATATATATATATATATATATGTTTACATTTATATGTTTTATATGTAGTGGAGTTGCACATCAGATCCAAACCCAAAACCTCTTACTGTAAGAAATCTGTCCAAAGGATGTCAAAATGGGGGTCATGGGGCCCAAAATAGGGACATCTTTGAAATATTGCCCTTATTCCTCTATCTCCAGCACCAACTGTTCTGCCTTGCAACAAAAGTATCACTTGTGCCAAGCCTTGAACGGAGGGCCTTCTACACCATTGTCAGAGCAATATACCACTGCACCATTTTAACTATACAAAATGTTGATGCTTTTCCAAACATATCAGTCAGTAGAGTCATTCAACAATAGGGAAAAGATTCTGTAGAATCAGTCAGGCTTTCTATATATACATGTATTTATGTATGGTGATGCATATATGTGGACAAATATAGACACAAAATATATCTTTAGAGATATACATGTAAAATATATACATATGTACATAAACATATATATATATATATATATATATATATATATATATATATATATATATATATATATATATATATATATATATATATATATATATATATATATCACCGAGTCCACTTGTTCGAAGTAGTGAAACTTTGAACATTGACTTCAGCAGTCACACTACAGCATGGAATGGGAATATTCCATTTTCCCCACTGTAGTGCAATCTCGGAGCTGGTATATTTAAGTAGGGGGGGTGTGGGGGGCACAGCCCCCCACATGGGAGGTGCAGCGGGGCTAGCCCCCCTGCAAAAACATGTTTTAGTGTTTTTTTTTTTTTGGGGTAGCCCAGGAAGCTAGACTTCAGTGAAAGTGCACTTTCGTTTAAGTGGACCTTCGCTGAAGTGTAGAGTCTACTGCTCTATTTCGAAGAAGTGTATTTTCGATGTAAAGTAGTAGACCCATATATACAAATATATAATATATATATATATATATATATATATATATATATATATATATATATATATATCAATATATATATTAATATATATATATATATATATATATATATATATATATATATATATATATATGGGATCACTACTAAATCCTTAATGGTCAGAATCTCGAAGACCGGAATCCCGAGACGAGAATCTAGAATGTCGGTAATACCAAACGTTTACAATCCTGAATCTCGTAATACCGACTGCCCGAAATGCTGAAAATCAGTAGCTTTCCAACACCACCATAGAAACCTTATGAAATACTGTTGCTGCAAATGAAATTATGCATCCCAGACACCAAAACGTGTAAAGTGAACCATAAAGATGCACCAGACTTGCGGTTTTCACTATATGTAACACCAGCAGTAGCAAGCACATAAATCCGGCATTTCACAGCATGTAAACAGAGAACTTGAGACATCCGGAAGTAGGCATCACATGACTCTGCCCCATGTTTAATAAACACAGTTTCTACTGTGGCAAAAGTAATCCCATTCATAAGTGAAGATCCCTAATTTGAAAAACCCATTCACATTGCAAGTGCTCATTAAATCATCTGAAACACCCTGTGACTCCTGTAAGTGATTTTCAGCAACCACGCTATTGCATGGATGAATCCCATGCCGGTATACTCCTTTTGATTATCTAGGACCAACTGAAAATGATTATGGCTGGCAATAAGTTTACGGTGCTTAGGAGTTGAAGGATACCCAGCGGCCAGTCTCTCATGCAATCCATCCACACAGTTCTGCTTCCTGGCCAAAGCTGTCAACTAATTAAAGGTGTAGTACTCCTTTTACAGCAGGGAGCTGTCAGAGGTATTTCCTATGGATTATGCTTTGTGGATGTGTGAAATAAATGATGGTATAGTACTCCTTTTATATCAGGGGACTGTTACAGATTATTTCCTATGTGTTTTGCTTTGTGGATGTCTTAAATCGAGATTATGAGCTGAGCTTCGGGAATGTGTATTTTCGGTATTGCCGGTGTTCGAGATTCTTGTCTCGGGATTCTGGTCTTCGAGATTCTGGGCATTCGGGATTTAGTAGTGACCCCATATATATATATATATATATATATATATATATATATATATATATATATATATATATATATATATATATATATATATATATATATATATATATATATATATGTATATATATATCTATATATATCTATATTAATATGTGTATATATATATATCTATATATATATCTATATTAATATGTGTGTATATATATATATATATATATATATATATATATATATACATATATATATATATATATATATATATATATATATATATATATATATATATATATATATATATATATATATACATACACATAGATTTACCTTCATAATGCCAATCGCATTATGGTCGACCCCGCTTCTGCAAATACCGAACTGTGACTTTTCAAAACGTCGAACTCCAAATTTCCAAATGGCAAAATCTCGTCCCCTTTTTGACCCATGTTAGCACTGGTGTGGAGGTGTGGCGCGGTTGGAAATGTTGAAATTTTAAGTTTTTTCAACATTCAAAAGTTTTCGCAGTTCTGGTTTTATGGAAACGGTACGGTGATATGGCCAGTCGATTATATATGATCGACATTATGAAGGTAAACCTAGCTATATAAATATATATATATATATATATATATATATATATATATATAGATATATATATATATATATATATATATATATATATATATATATATATATATATATATATATATATATATATATATATATATATTTATACATAAATATACATAAATATATAATAGCTACAAACAAATGCAATCAGTGGGTTATGCTGCTTAACACTAGAAGTCTAAATCTCTCAAGGCAGTCACTCGAGACACTCTTTATTCACAAAGGATGCACACACATCCACACTGGTAGCCCAACATAATGCATCACAGATACTGCAGGTGTAGCTAACATAGGGTAAGACAGCAATTCAAGTTGTAGCCTGCTATAAGTCCCTAACCATGTCCCAAGAGTCAAACCTCACCAGCCTAAGCACCCTGGAGAATATTACTGTCCAATTGAACCCTATCATACTGTTTGACCTCAACTACCCCTCCATTAACTGTGAAAGCTACTCGTGTATCAAATGTTGCCTGGAATGCATCCATTCCGATGGCCTGGATCAGCTCATTTCTACACCCATTACATGTAGCAACAGCATTGACCTAGTCAGTACTAACATGGGCAACTGTTGCTGTACACCAATAGTCAACTCCGCCATGGTTAGATCTGACCACAAGGTCATCACCTTAGAAACCACATCCCTCCAACCCCCCTGCAAAAGTAACCATCATGAAAAACCTTTCCAAAGCCAACTTTGGCCTCCAAAGATCAGAGGTGGCTAACTTCAATGCACCCATGCAAATGGAGACTAGTGGCATGACCTCCAAACACACACCAATGCAGTACGAACATGTACAAAAATGCATAGATTCCACCATACCCAATGGAAACAAGACACTCCCCTCCAGAAAAGGGAAGCCTATCTGGTGGCCCCCTGCCCAAACTACTCTACAACAGAAGGAGGAAACTGATATGGCATAAGGTGAAGTCCCAAGACTGGAAACAAAACCCTTATCAGCCTCAACAAAAAGATGAGATCCATCATGAAATACTCTAAAGCTAGATAGGTTCATAGGTTCATAGGTTCATACTAGGCTATCTGCCCGAGGGCATTTACAAGCCTAGCCCATAGTTTTGTGGCTTACGCCACCCCTTTAGTATGGGGAACTATACCCATTATTTTGCTGTGCCTCTGTCGAGCAGTGACACTGAGGTAATCCCTGGAGTATATCTGCGATCTCCCATCCATTGGTCAAGATTTCTCTTGAACAAGGCCAGCGAGGTGCTCTGCCTCACATATACCGGGATTTTATTCCACAGCATAGGGAGTCTTTGGGTGATGAATCTATCCCTCCAGCACGTCCTATTAATAGCCGTGTCGAGGTTTAAGTCTCCGCCCTTGTGGCTCTGACGGATCTAGATTTTTGAGGTGAAGCATATTCATCAAATCTGGGTTTGACATGGCCTTGTATGTTAGGCAAAGGTCACCTCTGAGCAAGCGGTGGCGACTGAATAGAGCTGGAGTTCTTTCAGTCGGGCAGCATAGGACAGATGTTTGAGACCCTTTATCCTTTTGGTGAGGAACTTTTGTGGCCTCTCCAGCTGCTGCAAGTGTCGGGTCAGATACATTCCGAATGGGGCATTGTACTCAATCATTGGTCTGATGAGTGATGAGTATAGGGAGACTATGACCTCCCTTGATCTAGATGAGAATCCCTTCATGATAAGGTGGGCAATGTAGAAGGTCTTCCTAACTACTTTAGCTACATGGGTGTCGAATGACAGACTACTATCAACCTGGGTCCCCAGGTCCCTGATAACTTCTTCTGTGCTCAGTGGATTGCCACCTATTTGGTAGCTAGGGTAACCTTGTTTTTCCCGAAGGGTATGACTATGCATTTTTTGGCATTTAACTTTAGGCCATGGCTCTAGCACCAGTTATCCGTTTCTGTGAGACCCTTCTGAAGGATATCTGTGTCGGATGTGTTTTCTACTATGGCGCCCAGTTTGCAGTCATCTGCAAACTTTGTCAGCCATAACCCTCCTGTGTTTGCTTGTACTTCGGAAAAGTAGATGCCAAACAAGAGTGGGCCCAGGACTGAGCCCTGTGGTACACCACTTGTGACAGGCTTTGAGTCTGACATGGCGCCAGCAACTCTGACCCTGTGGGTTCTGTCACTCAGCCAGTTTGCAACCCATCTTGTGAGGTATGGGTTAACATTTAAGCTGATAAGTTTTTCAATGATACCCGAGTGGGGTATTGTATCGAAGGCCTTCGCCAGATCGAGGTAGGCTGTATGGACTGCCTTTCCCTCATCAATGGCTTTGGTGACTGTTTCGAAAAAGTCAACCAAGTTTAGAAGGCATGATCTGCCTTTAACAAAGCCAAACTGGGATGGATCCAAAGTCTGCAAATTCCCTATGTCTTTATTTATGAGGTCCATTATGATCCTCTCCATGGCTTTGCAGATAAGGCTTGTCAAGCTAATGGGCGGTAATTTCCAGGGTCGGTGGAGGCACCGCCTTTGTGAAGTGGGACCACAGTTGCAGTGCGCCACTCCTGGGTGCGTATCCAGAGGTAAGACTATGATTAAACAGCTGTCCTAGCTGTGGGTTTAATTCCTCATTGAGTTCGTGGAGCACACAGCCGGGGACACCATCAGGTCCCATGGATGCTGTGTTTTTTCTTTGGAGAGAGCAGTTCTCACTTGGGCATTGGAGATGTTGGGGGGCTGCAATCGCTTGGTATAGATATCTCTCCTTTTGGGGGGGGAGAAGTTTGCACTGAACCTGTCAGCCAGTATGTTGGCAATGTCTGTAGGATCAGTAATCTTCACATCATTTTGAACTAGTTCTGAGCATATCTGGGAGTTTCCTCCCAGGTTTCTAACATAGCTAAAGAAGGCCTTATGATTGTCTTTTGAGTCTTTAGCTATTTTTCTCTCAAAATTTGCTTTGGATGATTTTATGAGAGCTCTTAGTTTTTACTTATAGTGATCAAGGGTGTCTTACCTTTTAAGGATTTTGCTCTATCTTGTAGTAGCTTACTCCTTTTGTTGTAGAGTTTGTTTATGGCTGGGGTCCACCAGACTGGACGCTTGCCTTTGGTACAAAGAGTCTTTGTTTTGCTTGGGATTGCCTTATCCATGCAGTCCTGCAGGTGCTGGTAGAAGGCATTTGTAAGTGATTCAGCGGCTTGAGTACTGTTTTCCGCCTCGGGCGTTAAAGGAGACCACACTAGTCTTTAGAAGTGTGAAGTCGGCTTTCGAGAAGTTCTTTACTGTGGTCTTTTTATTTCAGGTGGGGTGGGATGAGGACCTCCAGCAAGATTAGTTTGTGATCTGATCACACCAGTGAGGGTATACTTCGGTGTTGAACATTGTGCTCCCATGTTCGTGATGATGAGATCAAGTATGTTTTCTCCTCTTGTGGGGATGGTGACTAGTTGTTCCATGGCATTTGAGTTTATGAATTCCAGGAACTTTTGGGCTAGGGTGTTTGGGCTTGAGTAGTGTTCCCAGTCTATATTAGGGTAATTGAAGTCACCTAGTATGATGGTGTTTGGTGATACATTTATCCCTCTAGTGTTTTCAGGAAGGCCATGTGAGGTTCCTGAGTTTGTGAGGGTGGCCTGTAACATGCTACAATTTGCAGAGCAGTCTTGCCTATGGTTAATTGCACCTGGATGGTCTCCGATGCATCGTGCGTTGCGACCAGTCTTGAGGTGTGGGTGTCCTTGATGAATATGGATACCCCCCCTCCTTTCTTGGTATTGTCCGGATTTTGGGGCGGACGCATGATAAGAGGTAAAACCTGATAGTGCTGGGGTGCTCTCAGGAGCCTTGAACCAGGTTTCTGTCACTGCACAGACATCGATGTTCTCCATACTGAGAAGGGCCTCGAGTGCATGCATTTTGAGATTTAGACTTCTGGCATTGAGCAGCATTACCCTTAGTTTTTTTTCTTTTTTGTGTTCTAGGGTGGTAGGTTTAGAATTTGAGCCTTGCCTAAAAAAGGCACTATGGGGGTGGCAAGAGCCTTTGCCAATATCCGGAATCCCAGGGGTGACAGGTGCAAGCCGTCCCTTGGGAAGCAGTGTGGCTTGTCCAGCATGTCATCCCAGGCAGACAGACATTGGATCCCCTTTGAATGACACCAGAGTTTAAGCCAATTGTTAAAGCTGATCATCTTATCTCTGTATTGTGGCATCATTCTTGGTGAAGGTAGGATACTGCTCAAGGTCAGGGTCATACCTGCCTGGGCTACATAATCAGAGAGCTCCTCAATGTCTCTTTTCATGTAGTCCAAGGAGGTGCGTCTCAGGTCATTTACACCAGCGTGGACAATGACTGAGTCGATTTGTACCTGCTGTTGAGAGACCTGAGTGCTTGCGTTATGTGGCGGATTCTAGCGCCCGACAGGCAGCTTACTGTGACCTTCTCCTTACTCAGTCTGGTGAGCGGGACGTCAGTGTGTCTGACTATGGAGTCACCAATGACTAGTGTGTCTGGCATTGTGTTTGGCCTTAAGGGCTGTGACTGTTTGACACTCTGACTGTGAGGTCTATGTGTTGCAGGTGTTGTGTTCTGAGGTGGTGGTTGTTTGGGTGTCTGCTTTGGTGGCCTCTGCTGTTTTGGTAGATTTTGATCAGAGCCGAGTATGTCTTTGTGTGTTTATGTGTATGATTTGAGGTTGTGATGGTACTATGTGAGACTGGGTCTATAGTGTGTGTGGTAACCTTCTCCTCCTGACTGGTCTTGCCAGTCCTATGTTGAGAGAGCTCAGCCTCCAGTTTGGCCATATAGTTGCATCTCTCACATGTATTTGTGTTTTGTGGGAGGAGGAGAGGGTTGTCTGTGTACATGAGGCAGTTGTAACATTGCCTCAATATTCCCAGGTTCACCAGCTGAGCAGGAGAGGACACTAGCAACTGATCCCTCGACATGCTAGAAGGACTAGACAAAAAAACTTTAAAAGAGATTCCGGGGGACGTGGGTGACCAAGAAATGGGGGTTTGCCTTTTTGGGGTGCTATCTATAAGAGTGCCGTATCAAGGTAATAAGTACTGTAGGAGCAAGTGCTAGGTTTAACAGATAGAGAAAAGTCTACTTGGAGTCAAGTAGAGATGATCTTTTTAGGTATTAGAGAAAGTGCTAGTAACAGGGATGCTTAAAGGTAAGATTGAAAAGAATGCACTCTACAGTGTGCACTAGAGAAGTTAGATATGAAAGTAGGTAACTTGAGTTTTACCTGTTTAAAAAGTTAAGGTTTAGTGGAGAGTTACTATTTTTAAAACAGCAAGATGGACTGAAAGGGGTGGTTACTTTTGTATTTTGGTACTATGAAATACTGTAGGATGGCCAATAAATTTAAATAATTGAAGGGTGGGATTTCAAAAGTGATGGTTTTGTGATTACTCACATAAGCCAGTGAAAGTAGAGAGAAATGAGATATATGGTCAGATTAACATAAGAGGCGGGCAACTAGAAAGACAGTGGTATTTAACAAGACAACTTAAATGGGTGGCAGGGAGGGAAAAATTCTGCCTGACTCAGAACAGAGAGAGCTGTGGTCTCTTTTGAAGTTTTAATATGCTGTTAAAACAGAATGCAAGCAAAACACAAGGTAAAGAAAACAAACTACAGTATTCAAAATATAGAAAGGCAATACAGAAATACAAAAAATAACAGCAAACTAACCTTTCCTTCACAGCAAAGTGTAGCAGAGTCTGGATGAGCCTTTCTGGTAAAGCCTGTTCATAGTAAAGATGTTCATAGGTTCATAGGTAGCTACTAGGCTACTGGCACTAGGGCCTATACAAGCCTAGCCAAAAAGGTACCCTGGCTTTCGCCACCCAAGAAATTTATTTTCCTGTGCCCCTGTCAAGCAGAACCACAGAAGTGATCCCTGGGGTGAATTTCCTATTACCCATCCAATCATCAAGATTTTTTCTTGAAGAGTGCTAATGAGGAACTCTGACATAGATAGGCAGTCTGTTCCAGAGTATGGGAAGTCTCTGGGACAGGAATCTATCCTTCCAGCATGTTCCGTTTTTTGTGGTGACAAGGTGTAGGTCCCTAGAACGTGTAGCTCAGAGGGATTGGGATATCTTTAACTGGAGCATGTCCAACAGCTCTGGGTTTGACATAGCTTTGTATGTTAGGCAGAGATCGCCTCTAAGTAGGTGATATGTGACGGAGTAAAGCTGGAGTTTTTTGAGTTGGTCTGCATAGGGCATCTGTTTGAGGCCAGTAATCCTCTTTGTGAGGTATTTCTGTGACCTTTCCAGTTGTTGTAGATGCCTTGTGAGGTACATACCAAAAGGGGCATTGTACTCTATAATGGGTCTATTGAGGAATGAGTAGAGGGGATCAATGACCTCTTTTCTTCTGGATGAGAAACCTTTTGTGATGAGGTGTGCCATGTAGAAGGATTTCCTAACCACTGTGGTGATGTGATTATCAAAGGAGAGACTACTGTCCACCTGTGTCCCAAGGTCTCTTATCACACTTTCGGTGTTAAGTAGACTACCACCTATGTGGTAGTTCATGGGTACAGAGTTTTTACCAAAGGGGATGACAATGCACTTTTTGGCATTGAGCTTGAGACCATGGCTTTGACACCAGGCATCTGTCTCAGTTAAGGCCCTTTTGTAGGATGTCCACATCATTAGGAGTTTCTATTATGGCTCCTAGTTTTCAGTCATCTGCGAATTTAGTTAGCCAAAGACCTTCTGTGTTAGACTGTACTTCAGAGAATTAGATACCAAACAGGAGAGGACCCAGGACTGAACCCTGTGGTACTCCACTTGTCACTGGTCTGAAGTCTGATTTGGAGTCTGCTACTTTCACAGTGTGGGTTCTGTCAGTAAGCCAGTTGGCAACCTATCTTGTGACATAGGGATTTATACCTAGTTTAGTGAGTTTATCTATAATTCCAGAGTGGGGGATTATGTCAAATGCCTTGGCGAGATCTAGATAGACTGTGTGAACCACCATACCCTCATCTATGGCTTTGGTGACTGCTTCAAAGAAGTCTATCAGGTTTTGGAGACATGATCTAACTTTTACAAACCCAAACTGTGTGGGGTCCAGAGTTTGGAGATCTCCAATGTCTTTGTTTATGAGTTCCATAATGATACATTCCATGGCCTTGCAGACCAGGCTCATCAGGCTAATGGGGCGGTAGTTCTCGGGGTCTGTTGTGGCCCCCCATTTGTGGAGTGGGATAACCATCGCAGTGCGCCATTCAGTGGGCACAAAGCCTGAGGTGAGGCTATGACTGAACATGGTACTTAGGTGGGGTTCCAGTTAATTTTGTAGTTCATGTAGAAGGCAGCCTGGGATGTTGTCAGGTACCATGGATGATGTGTTCTTGGCTTTGGAGAGTGAGGTTTTACTTGTGCAGCTGTGATTACAGGAACTTTGCATTCTTCTGGTATAAAGATGGGCCCTTTAGGGGGTGAGAGGGGATAAAGTTAGCACTGAACCTATCTGCCAGGATTTTGGCAATATCAGTTGGTTCTGTATATTTAGTGTCATTGTGCTGTAACTCAGAGCAGATCTGAGTGTTGCTATTGAGATTCTTGACATAGCTATAGAATGCTTTGTGGTTGTCTTT